>NC_079296.1:50612419-50943981 GCF_023638135.1 Falco biarmicus | reverse complement strand
ATGCCACCTGGAACAGAGCCACATTGAACCCAAAGGGACCTGCACGTTCATGGCCACCTGCTCCTGCCCACATGCCCTCAGCACCAACCCGACCGTCTAATATTGAACAACATTAGGTCTGGCTGTCCCTTACAAGTAAACGAATATAACTGCATCAGATTACAGCACACTAACGAGTTCCCACTCAAGGTAAATAATTGCAATTTATCTTGGATGCAACTGATACAGCTTAAGTATCTCTGAGCGTGCTCAAGTTCAGTGCCTCATTAGCTGCTTTTCCTTCCTAATTTCCAGGTAAGTCATTTCACTTTAAAATGATAGATTTAAATAAGAATACTTATAGTGCTTTTTTACAGCTTTCACACAGCACGGATAAAGCTCGTCACAGCACACTGACAAATCACACTCCGCGGGATTTTGTATTAGATTGCTGCTAAACCAATAAAATTAGGGATTGAGATTTATTAATAGGGTTTGTTTTGAGAGGAAATATTTACCTTTGTTTTTCTCCTTAGCTTACCATACACTCTAATTTTTCCAACACTGATTATTTATTTCTATTATTAAAAATGTAATGAGTCTGAACTGTTTGTGACTACTTACTTCCTTGTCCTCTAATGACCGCACATGCATCTGAATGCCCTGGACATTGCTGAGTTCCTTGTCTGTTACAGTCTTCATCACTAGAACCTACACAGGTGTAACACTGCAGTGCCTCACCTGGCATTAAAGAAGAAAGACCACTTATCACTGTAGTGTTTAGTTTACAAAAAATATTTTAAAATGTCAGCTGCAGAGTCCTTCTAATTTTGTTGGAAGCACATGCAAAAAATTGCAAAGGTTTAAAAAAATCTGAAGATTCTGCAATTTCTATCATAATTTCTTTTTTAGAAGTGGTCCAGATACTGATTTTAAACATAAAAAATAATCAGCCACATATTAGTTGTTACAATTCACTTAAAATAATCCAAGAACATCTGATCTTCTGTAATTGTATCCACACCTCCTTGCAACATTTTCAGAGCAGAGTCCACTGTAACAAGTTGGGAGTATCATGTTTCCCCCCACCCTCCCTCATGATCTTTGGTCCACAGTACCACGAAAAAGTCATTGTACATGTGCGAAATCACACTGTGGTCCGTATTTCAGTTCCTCCTAGAGTACCACTCCGGCTGGCTGGCACAACAGTGTTTCTTAAGTTTTGCTTTTCTTTAAACATTGCAACTGTAACTCAGTCCTGTACCTTTTCCTTGTTCAAACTGTGAGGCATTTTCAAAGGCAAGCATGAATTTGAAATATTATTTAAGATACCATGGTTGAGACCTGCAGAGCAGAAAGCACACTCGCGGTCCATAGGGACACATGCATTTAAATTCGTTACCTTACATACTGACGTTTACATTTCATAGCACTGGTGAAATTCTGCACTGCCAACCACATACACAAAATAAACTGAAACCGAACAGCCTCGGGAGAGAAGCCCGGAACAGCAAAGAGGCTCAGCCACGCCTCAAGTAGGAAATGAAAAATAAATAACAAAGGAAAGAAAAGGGAGTTGACTTACTTTTGAGTACAAAAAGGGAGCTGACAAGAACCAGGCTGAAGACTGTCCACATCATGACGATCCAAGAGATGTACCATTAGGCAAAGAAAGCAGTTTGTTTGCTATTGAAGCCTTAACGCTTATCTTACATAGCTAATCCTCTGCAGAGGATAACTTACAGGATAAAGAGGTGTGCGAGAATGCTACTTATCTAGCTTACTCTGGTTGTACTTCTAATCACACGTCTTTCCATCTCCACAAACCCTGCAGGCAAACTCACCCAGCAGCAGGAAGAAGAAAACGCGGCCACCTTTCGGTGATAGATACGCGTAAAACCCACCATCCCACCACCGCATGTCACAGCCTTCAACTCGTGCAAGCAGCCTCGTTACATTCGCCTATGGGATTTGCTGGATCAGGGTTAGAGTATTAAACATTTCGGAGGATTAAGCCTAGGCCTGAGACCTCAGAGCGGTTCAAATCTAGCATATATATATATATATGTATAAAGAGAAGAAGATACAGACACAGATACGTGCACATAAGCTGTATATTCTTGTGACCCACGGAGAGCTCCAAGCAGCGACCCATGAAGCGCTTTCTGCGAAGGAACTCATTAGTAAGAGCTGCTGTATCTGGCACTGCATGTGAAGTAAGCAAGTGAGGTAGATAAAATGAAGCCATACTTCTCTTCAACTTTCAACGAAAAAAATTTATTTACAATAGAGAATTTCATTTAAGTGACATGCATTTTTTTTTTCATTTTTCATTTTATTTTACAAATCGGCAAATGCAGATAAAGTTTACACTCCTTAAGGCAAGAGTCCCCATGCAAGTAATACATGTTTATATTAAATCCAAAAGACATCCAACATGGGAACTCATGTACAAAGGGAAGGCTAGGATCAGCAATTTGTAATTTCTTAGAGAACTTGACAATCTCCCTGATACAGGAACTTTGAGATCAACTTGCTATGAATTATACTGTGAAAATGCAAACAATAGCAAGAAATTCTTGATAGTCATCTTAGTACTGCATACAATTAAATCAACTTTATTTAGAAAGAAAATACAGTAGTGCATACGAAAAAGTGAAAATATAACCTGTCCACATAAATGTATGGACATCAGTGTGCCAATGGTCATATTGCACTCAAAATCGAAGTCCAGAAGTTTGGTTAAAAGTTAGCTTTTCCCCATTTTGGCAATCAGTTCATCACAAATCTTTGTTAATTCTTCTATCTCTTTATTCTGGAAAATAAAAGGCAATATTAAGTATTACGAAAAATAATGTTGCATTAAGATGAGTATTTTATTTAAACTATCCAACCGTTGGGAGAAGTGTGGGACAATTAACTTTTCTCCAATACTGACAACAGAGTATCTATATAGAGAGAGACATACATAGATATATACCATACATAGTACAGTTATGCGCAGTGCATTCAAACAATATGCTTACTTAATTCCACATACCGCCCCTCCCACTCCAGTAAGCACAGTGTAGCGCTAAAGCAGACAGCTTTACAGCAGTCATTCCTAGCACGAGACAATCATACACAGCGCAAACCTGTTGCCAGGCTGCACTTGTACAGCATTATTCTCACCGTTTTCCAGGGGTTCTAAGCAAGGGCGAGCCGTACTGTACTGACAAGCTCCTCCGCTGAGCTACGGAGCGTGAGATATAAACAGGGATTTCCTACAGACACCTTTTCCCTAAGCTGCGCAGACCTGTATCCGATCACTTTGCCTCTGTTAACAGTGAAGGCACGTAAGCTAGCACTGGAATGGCAGATGAAACTAAAAATGGAAACAAAAACTGAAAGAAGAACTAAACCAAGATCTTAAACTTGAGAAAGATTTAAGACTGTGCGGGGGCACAGGCAGCTCTGCCTGACCGAATCAGCCCCGACCCCCGGCAGAAGGGTCCGTTTCCCTGAACGGCCTGTGTGCGCAGCTGATGTTGTAAAGGTTCGGGCAACGCTGCTCTTCTCCCTGGGGCCAGGGAGCTGCCGGGCCAGCTGCGGGTGAGGGGCAAGAGAGGTCCTCAGGCAGACCCTGGCTGCAGTCCCAGCTCCAGAGGAGAGCTGGCTGCGGCCACTCTGGGGAAATTTCGCTTAACTTTGGTCATCTCCTTGACTTCTGCGTTAAGAGAGCTGAACCGCCATGTACCTTTTGTTCCAGTGTTCTCTCCAATGCGTCCACTTTCAGCTGCTCTTTACGAAGGCTGGCCTGATACGCCGCTTGCTCTTGCTGAGCCTTGCCTCTCACTTGTGCAATTTCAGCATTGGCTCTAGAAAAAAACCAGATTTTTGTCACCTCAGGCTGTCTACAGGAAAGGACGGTGGGTACTGAAGGATGGACTGCAGCTTAACCGGTGGGTGGTGAGGGCAGGGCTGCTTTCTGCCCGTCTTTGAAAGTATTCTGAGACTTGTCCCTAGAGACTTTCCATGACTCGCTCTCTTGCTCAGTGGAGGCTGCAAGGTCTTTTCTTAATGCCTGTGTCGTTCCCTTCATGCTTCTCTCAGATATCTGTGCTGGGGTCACAAATATCACTTGGGTGGAAGCGTTCTACGGCAGTTTCTACACCCGGTTGCCAGTTCTTACAGCCTAGACCAACAGCTGGGACAACAGCTGGAAAGCAAATCCAAGTCTTACTTTGTTTCAGGCACTGATCAATCCTAGTGACATTTCTGAAAACATCTGGGGGACTGTAATATGAGTCCTGAATGTAATTCCTAGAAATATCGAATTTGTCATTACATGAAAACACAGAAAAAAAATATTTTAAAAAAATCTGCCAGAACTGCCTCTCTTGAGCCACAATCTGATGTTCGCTCCTTAACAGTGGCTTAAGGAGTTACTGCCCGCGCACAGCTGGTACGAACTTTTGTGCAACTATTCCTTGTCGCCCTCAGCACAAGTTGGGCGGATGCAGCTTCAGGGAGAGACTGCCTGCCTGGTTCTGTGCCGGAACAGCGGAGCAGCACTTCCATTTCTGTTCTGCTGACTGATGCGGGGGCAGTAACGCAGCACAGGGGCAAGAGCAAATCTCTGGGGGCAGGAATTCTGGCTGCAGGTGCAGCACAGCCCTCCACAGCTGCATAAACCTAACTAAGGGCTTCTTTCTTGATCTTCCCTGGAAAATATGTTAAAGAAACAGAGACATTTGATAAAGACAGAAATGTAAGGTGTTCTATGTGGTCAGGAGCTGGAAGAAACACCAGCACATTACACAAATTCCCGTTAGGGCACTTAATTCCACCCTCCATCACAGGGCAGCCTGTGCTCTGCCTGTTGAAGGAGCAGGTTTGGGATGCAAGGTCCAGCCACAGGAATCTTCCCGCAGCATGAACTCCTGAAAAGAGATGGGTACAATCCATTACCTGTCCAGTTTTTCCTCAGCGTGAATTTTGAGCGCTTGATACCTCTGCTCTTCCTTCTTTACTCGGGATAAATATTCCTGTGCACATTTCTTTAACACTTCTTCATTCTTAAATGAGAAGATTACAGTAAATTTAATACCAGAGGTTGACGTGTAGGACAGGCGCCTATTTGCGGGAGTCACATTCAGGTATTTTAAGGGCTGCACCTTTATTTTAATACTGAGACCACCACACAGAGGCCACCTGAAGCAGTATTACGCAATGTAAAAAAGCTTTACAATTCTTCTGTTTGCAGTTGAAACATGGCTGCAATCCTTTATCTGAGGATTATGTTATGTCACACGCTTTAGGCATAACCTCTGACCTGAGGAATTCACATCCCAGGTTTTAACGGAATGCTCAGTCCAGAAGCCAGCCCTGACACGTGCTTAAGTCCCACAGTTATGTGACATCTATTGAAATTGCAGTGACACAGATGGGAGCAAGTTACTCTTGTATAAAATCTTCATCTCTTAAGAGCTGCTCCAAAACAGAAGCGTAAATAAGCATTTATGCTCTCCCTCCCCCCAGCACTCGGCAGCCTGATGCAGTACATCAGAATTGACTGGAATCAGACGCGACTTCTGTTAGGCAGCGCGGTACACACGGCCACCTGCCCAGCTTTGCTCTTTAAAGCAGGAGACTGTAACATGACTCACCTTCCGAAACCCCTCCAATACTTCTTTCATTTTTTCGTATCTCCTGAAAAGATCTGCCAGTGATTTCTCCACTGAGTTCAGATCTGCCAAAGCTTGTTCCTTCTCCACTATCAGCTGCTGAACAGTGTGATGGGAGACAGATTTCTCTCTCTGTTCATCCTCTGTTAGAAAGAAGAGAGGGGTAGGAAGAAAAGTGATTTTCAGAAGGGTAATAGCAGTAAGAACACCGATTTCGCTATCAGCTATAGTTTCTACTATACTGTGCTCTACGTTATGTATTAGTAAGTCTGTGGGATCCAAAAAAGCCATTTTTATACAAAGACACAATCCTGTTTTGGAAAAAAGCTGCTAAATACAGTGATATTTAAGTATCTTGACATTGGGGAAAAACGTGATTCTCTCTCTGTACTGATGATTTATTTCACGCTGAACTCAGCTTTTCCCATGAAAAAGGCAGGTGTTGGATTTTGCTTGTTTGCCTGAAGGTGCCACTAGCTGAAGGACATTTATGCATATTACTAGCACTGGCAATCAATTATTTGCCATTGCTGACACATGCTTGTCATCTCCTGGCACCTCTTCTAATCCTGTACAAAGGCAGAACTTTGTTTAATGGAATTCAACCCAAATTCTTCCCTTGGAAAAACAGTGTTTTGCAGACTTCCACTCTTAGGATTACTGTAACAAGTGGCAGAAAGGAGATCTAACATTAGACATGCTTTCTAAGTTCTGGTCTCTTTCTGCAGGCTTCCAAGCTTCTCCTGTGTATAGTTAAATTTAAGGTAGGGATGGGGGGAAGAACACGACAGGAGTCCAAATCCATGTGGAAGAGAACTTTTCAAAGGAGCTGACATAGTAATAAATTGGAATACCCGTATAACACTGGAAGAAAAGGTTTGGCATAGTCTCCCAAAATGCTTCATTGTTTGTTTCATATCCTAAGATACGATCCTTGTGTCCGTGTTTTAATGGCTACTTTGAAAGATATGGAAATGAAAACGAACCCGCAGAACATCGCAGTTTTATATTACCATTTTCCTTTGTCTATGACAGAAACTAAAATAAGGCAAGTTCTCCCACGTAAAAAACACGTGGCATTTCTGAATCTACAACTTTTCATTCAGGCCTTTCTATTTTGGAAGATAAAGAACTAAACAAGAGCTTATTTTTTTTAATTTGAATAGAAGACTTCATCTGAATTACGTATTTCATAGTGCTGGTCAGCTCTGAAATGTCAAAGTTGATACTGTCAATTCCCAAACTGGCATTAATCTCTTCCTTTTGCATATTCATTCCTTTTATACACTTTTTTCCTAGCCTAACTAAGCCCAGAGCAGCAAGGGTTCCGCACTGTGTGTCAGTTCATGCTGGCTGTGTTCTGTGCCCCCCCGCGTGCCCCCTGCCAGCATCTTGCTGGGGCAGAGCCTGACTTGAGCTTCTTTTGCTCTATGTGATGCAGAAGACAGAAAGAACCAGAGAAGCTCTCAGGACCTGCACGGAGTTTGCAGCACTGGAAGCTGTAACACCTTTATTTTAGTGGTGAATGAACAGCTTTCACATGGCAGAACTGAGAAACCCAGAGCCCTGTAATGCCACATCAGTTTGACACCATTTAACATTCATAAAAAATAAACATTCTTCTCTATTTTCCTTCTTAAAGACACTCTGTGATCACCTGTAATGGCAAAATGATGGTATTCCCAAGCAAAATGAGAAAACCATTTGTCAACTTTCATTTATTTTTCTAAATCTGAGAAGCTGTCACCTTGTGTTCCAGCACAAGATTTGCCTGCTCACACTGGAGATTGCACACCGTCCACCTTAACTGCAGAACACTTCCTGGCAAAACCTCTGTCGTTGCAGCTCCACACAGGGGAAGGGATCCATTGGCATCATCACGTAACGTACTCAAATTGATTTAATGTCACAACTTTACTTTTTCTGAGACTGCTGCCTGTGGTATTGTAGCAACTTCCTTTTTACTTGTTTCTAGGGCAGTCTAGAAAGTTAGTAAGTCATGACTCACTCCCTGGCAGCTACCGAGCTCTTCCTCTTCCTGTGCATCGTGGTGCCCTTCTCTCTCCCTCAGCTGGACCAGCTCCTCGCACACTCGTCCCCAGCCCCACTTCAACTTGCCCACGGGAATTCAGGGCAAGTGGCAGCCAATGCTCCTTTGCTCCTCTCCCTTCCTCTACGTGCTAAGGCTGTCCAGGGGCCAGGCTGCGAGCTGAGGCTCTCGCTCCATGGGGAACACAGGAATTTATACTGGGGGAGTGACAATTATACTGAAAAGAGGAAAATTTTCCAGTGAGCTTTAGGAACGGGGCATCTGGTAGTCTCAGATAACAGTTAAAATACGTTTAAAACCAAAGAGGTTAAACACTACAGAAAACAGAAACTGGCATCTGGCTGGAGAGGGACTAGAAGATCCACGTGATATTTCCTAAGACTATGATTTAGCTTTAATGAAAAGGTTGCTTAGTGGAACCGTGCTGATAATAAGTCTGCCAGTCAAGTTAAGCAGTTACAGATACTTATTTCTAAAGATATTATGAGGTTATGCAATTAAAATATTTTAATTAAATGGCTTCCATGTCTGCAACACACACTGCCCGCAACTCACCAACAATAACAGCAGTATGCTCAGGACTAACACTATCCAAATTGACAGAATCAGAGCACCACCACAGCAGATCCGCTTTCAGGCTCAGCTCAGTATTACTTACATTACTTAATGGGAATGCAGCAAACAGAGAACAAAAGCAAAAGAAATGAAAAATGCAAAATGCTGGTGTGAAAGTTGGTGAAAAGCTTTACTTACCAGGCTTGCCTGTTTTGTTTTTGCAAGCAAATAGCAAGAAGCAACAAAACCGGAAGCAAAACAGAAAATCAGGAATTGTTAGGAAAGCAGAAAATAAGTAATGCAACAACCTGTAATGCACAAAGCATAACATCTCTTTGTTTTTCATAATGAGAATTTAATTATGTATTTAAATGTACAAGTATAAGGATACATTTCTAACATAAAAAACCCCAACACTGCAAATCCATCAACAAGAAGGAAATACACGACAGGGATTTTGGAAGGGAACTGTGGGCGGCTGTGATCAAGGTGTGTGTAGGGTGGGGTGCAGTGAACGTCGGGGCTACGCGGGCTCCGTTCCATAGGGCTGTCAGTGCCACGCAGTCATGAGCTGCAAAACTTGGGCAACGGTCAGCAAAGCAGCAGCACAAGCAGCAGGCTAGCCTGGGACGCCTGTTCTTTCTTCTCCCTCCTCAGTAAAAACAAGAATGTGTTAGGGGCTGCCGAGGCAAGTGTATAACAAAAAAAGGAAAAAAAGTTAAAGCGCCAGTAAAAAAATAGGCAAAGAGCCACTAGCAGGGATCTCTTCACTGACAGCTTGCGAGCTCTGGCTGCACAGTGTGGTACGAAACTAATTGCATAAGCTAAGTCGGGTATACTGGCTTCTGCACAGCTGTGGCAGCGAATACCAGACCTTCCACAGCCCTTGCAATCAAAGGCAACTACTGCTCGCAATGCGTGTTTGCAGTGCCTTTACAGGAAAACATACACAATCATATATTGTTATTACGGAATATTTTCAATATTTGTTATACACACGTACGACAACCTATCAAAAGCTGAGCAGGACCTATCAACCACACTGCATATTCATGAAAGGGATTTGTGAAATTGGTTCACTTGCAATGCCCTCCCAACAGGGCTGTATAAATAGCTCAGAAGGGTTAAATCATAAATAGAAGCAGCACAGGCATTTCCTTTGTTAAAATGCTTATTTTGCTTTAGCGCTAAGGCATTGTTGTGATAATAGTTCTGTGAGGTATATGCAAATAGCACACAGACAACCATTTTCCACCACTACACGGCACTTGGATGAGCGAATTCCTTTATCAGAAGCGACAGTAACTTATGACAAATGACAGGAGAAAGTGGGACAATTAGATCAAAAATTTACATTAAATGCAGGGAGAAGAAACCATGCTGCAGAATTTGCATACTGCTCTAATTAAGACATGCTCTCTGTGTCACTGTTTTGTTGTTTCAGTTCCTTTGCAAATGGCCAGCGAATTACATGATTTATAGCCATAGCTCTTAAAAACCTGCACGGATCATTTGAAAGACTCTGACTGATACCCTGAACTTGAAGTTTAAAGATCTTTCTATTTCCTCAGTGGTCCGTGGCCCAATGTTTTAATTACACTGCATTTCTTTGCAACAAGAGGAAGTGGCAATTACAGAATTTTATGCTGTGCCTGTGCCTTAGGGCTCCTATTCTATACCTTCTTGTTGCACTGCAGTCTCACAATTTGGGTTTTTTAAAAAAAAGATCTGTTTCTCAAAAATAGAATTTGAATTCATTATCAAAAAGGATCTTCTGTTGCTAGCTGTATGCATACGCTTGGGACAAAAGGACAAGTCCTGTGCTTGTCCGTATGAACGGCCAGGTTCAGGGATGAAGCCATACCAGAGCAGTATAAACCAAAGTGAACTGAGTTCTTTGCATACTCTGCTCACTCCTATTTTAACACTTGCACGACAAGAATGACAGGCGCTATGTCAGAAGGCAGGCAGATTTGCTCAGTTGTACATACAAAAGGCAATGGAGGTGTAACACCATAGAAAATGAAGCCAGGCATATTATTATTGTATATTATTCTAATATATTTTGTTATTTATTTTATTTCATATTGTACTATTATGGGTATTATTATTAATAATATAATAATAATTTGCTTATTTATTTATTTATAGACATGTTTTTCCCTTCCCTTGAAAGGAGGCTGGGGTGTCTCCCAACGGCTGAGAAATGCAGGAAGGCAGCAAAAGCATCACACATTGAACTGCCTCCCCCCTCCTCTGGGTAAAAAATTAACAAATTTCCTACGAACGTATGTAAACACAACTCAAGCATTAACTGAATAAAACAATTTAAAAGAAACCAAAAATTTGGGGGTCACACAATACAGACTGCAGATGAGGGGAAGCCACCGATTTTAAAAAGGGCAGAACAATAGGGTATGTTTATAGCTGTAATAAAAATCCTTCCCTGTTAAAAACCTTTTAGAAAGGTGCAGGTATACCTGTTGTGTTCCTGGCACGCTGTACTGTCTGTGACAGTTCTCTCAGGGGGGGTAAGAGGGATAATTTCTTTCTATTTTTCAATAAACACAGTGCATGTAGCCTGGATTCCTAACACTCCCTGCTCGCGGATATCGAGAGCTAGGCTAGCTTTTCTCCTGCACCTCACAGCCCAGATTTAACTTGAAGGTCACTCCTGATGGCTTTTAACATTTCACAGTTCTCTGCTGCTTCACTCCAGCTTGTCCAGATGAACTCGGTCCTGCTTTCTCATCACCCGCCGCTTCCTTTCCTGCTCTTCCCAGCAACTTGGGCCATAGAGAACCCACGACCCCCCTCAGCCATTCGCTTTTGTGGGAGATGGCTCGAGCTGAAGCAGTACAGGGCAGCACAAACCACCAATGCTTCCTATAGCCGGACTAAGAAAAAGAGCTTTGGAAATCTTAGGAGGCTTTAAATTCACATCCCAGGGGCCCGACCTCCCGCACCAAGGAAGCACATGAGTTCTGCAACCTCTGATTTTGAAATGGTACTGCACATAACATTTTTCATTTTGGGGGCATGTTGTTAACAAAGGCATATTCTATTTATTGTAAGGCAAAACATAATTTAGACCTTAAAGGACACCCTTACGTCAGTAAGTAACTGGGGAGGTGGTCTGGCCACTCATAATCTCTCAGCTGGGATTGGAGTTAATCTAGGTTTTGGTCTGACCAATGCACTTAGCACAGATAATCCCTGTTGTTGTGAAGAGCTAAGTTTGGTACCTCCCATTAAAGAGTTATGAGTGGATGAATAAAGGTTTTGTAGGTCACTGAAAGCGCCTCCCCGAGATACCCATGAATTCTGGGCAAAGCATTTGAACACGTTTCCTACGGGACAGTTTGCTTTGATGCAGAAGCAAAAGCCCTGACCTTTCTGTATTACCTGGCCTGCCTCGGGGGCTCCCTGTACAATGACGCCCTAGCTTTTCATCAGAACCTGGCAGCACGCGCTGACGTCCACAGATGCAGTTACAATTCCCAGCAGCATCAGCAGACGTAGCTAGCATCAAAATGAAGCCCACATATTTCAACCGTGTTTGTAGGCTCGCTTCAGAAAATCAGAGTGGAGGATAGCGTCTTTCAGAGTAGAAACACCTACCTATCATCTGAGCAATCGTCTTCTCATATTCTGAAACTATTTTCCTGTAAGAGGGAAAAAAAAGAAGAGCTTTTCACAAACATCATAATTTCTAGTGCTTATTTGGAAAATAATGCCACTTAATAACTGTGGTATTTTAAAAGAGATGCAGAACCCCTTCACACTTTAATATGCTTCTTATTACATAAGTAACCAATATAACTGACAGCTTAACCGTTGCACCCGATTTTTAACTCTCTATAGATCAGCATAGGTGGGGGGAGGGAAAAGGGATTGCTTTGAAACAAGTTCTGTTGTTTGAAACACGCCCAAAGTACATGACCAATCACAATTTAAATATAACCACAATCACATTGGACTAATTCAAGAGTTACATGGAGTCTGATTTTTCCATAACTTCCTTCCCTCTTCACATGTCTGTGTTTGCTTATTTTTAACGTAAATGTTAAGTAAAGTTACAACTGGTAGCAGGTAAACCTAACAGAAGTATAGTTGGCCCTCATCCAAAATACATCTAATCTTCCGCTCTCCAAATGTGACTAAATGATCCACTAGCACTTAAGAGAACAAGACCAAAATATTCAATTATGTAGCACAAGATCCATTGTGTCCTATTCCCCAAATCTGCTTTTGAAACAGAGGCGGCAAAATGTTACCTTTAGGACTTATTTCATATATTCATGGTAGGCTTTGAATTTCCTTCTCGAAAAGAGGTTAGCCAAAATAAGCAGATTAAATGTGATTTAGAAAGATGATCCATCCCCTTCCCAGAGCCAAATAAAGCTAATGAAGCGAGACTAGCTTGATCTGTGCTTTGATTCACGAGCCACGTAGGACTGCCTACAAAAAACCAAAATTACCCCACACTTCATCTGAAGCGGGTATTCAAAACAGCTCACTGGTATTTGAATACGTCCCTTTTGCAGTCTTAGCTCGCTTTCACTTTCTCCATTTTAGAGAAGTCTGCTGCAGTTGGTGAGGTTACAGAAAGGATGTGGGAAAATTCTGAGACAAAAGTCAGTAAGGAAAGGAGAAACTAACAGAGCTCCCAAAAAACTAATGCAGTAACTCCAGCACTGCCAGTCTCACATCGGAGTCACAAACAGACCCGGAACCCCTGAGGCCACTGCCCAAGGGTCGCTCGCGCCTCACTCGCCCTGGCGCTGCAGAGCGCTGCGCAGAGCAGGGCGCTCAGAGCCGCGCGCCCGCGGACATCGCCCAGCCTGCCGGCAGAAACCGTGCCCCGTGCTGCGGCTGGAGCCTGGCTCTGCACCGCTCGCCGTGCCTCCGGCCGCTGCCTCCACCGGGATCTGCTCCGATGCTGCTTTCCCTGCTGTCAATCCTGTTGTTTTAATTGGCTTTTTTCTTTTTCTTGTTTTTCTTTCAACCATAAATGACACTTTTGAGAGCAAAGATAGCCACCGGGATTTTCCTCTAAAAGGAAGGGATTGGTTTCATGTACAAAGAAGATTACCTCAAAAGCCTGCTGTAAGCAATAAGGATTGTAAAGCCATGTCATATCCTTCTAACACCAGGCACCTTTAGGAACTTTTATCATCCTAGAAAATTAAGCCAAGGACTCGGGACAATGAACGTGACATCAAACACAGTTACAACACTACAGCGCTACCCAGCCTAGGCTGCACCACCCAGGTTGGCAGGAAAGAGAAATAACATTATCTGTTTCTTATTTTTACCAGCTTAGACTAGTTCAGGTAGCTACCACATTCTCTGCATCATCCAGCCCTGTGAATCATGCAGCAGCTGTTCAAGAGAAGCGGATACTGCAATAGCATATCAATTTTAATAATATTTGATTTGGAAAGCAAGGCAGTCGAGTGAACTCTTGCTCCAGATTCACCTGTCAAAGGCCTCTTTCAGTCAAGCAGCCCACATAAAGGTCACCATGGCTGGGGAGGCACAGGGTGCTGGCCACATCACTCTTCTCTGTGACGGCACGTCTGAACCCTAGCTTGACATGCTGCATAGGCCTGACTCCTTGTACTTGGACGTTCAGTCTCTTTATTGACTTCCTGCAATTTCAGAAGTCATACCACCACCAAAATCCAGGGCTACAAAGGGTCTCAGAGCTCATCTGCTTGACCTCCCCTACTGAGACATAATCCATGAGACCTTCAAATAACCACATTTAAGTATTTCTTGCCTGCCTCTGTTGTACCCTTGGATTACGGTATAGCCCACCCTGGTTCAGCTCGTCAATAGTTACTACGTTATTACAACTTCTCATCTTGGCTGTTGTTGTCTGGAGTGAAATTCCCTCCAGTCTGACGTTCTTCTGGAAACTCAGCTGAACTCAGGTTATTCCAGGTAGAGTATGCGTGACTGGGGTAAAGAAGCATTGCTTCTCCTTCTGTGAAACTGATGCTTTTGTGCTTGCAACTCTAGATAATCCCTTCACTCCTTGCGTATCATTATGTCGTACCTAATTGCTGCAACTCTAATTTACCATACACAGACTGCTTCAACATTTAATCTTCCAAGAAAAATCTTCGTGCACACATGCATAATTCATCATTTTGTGACCATGTTAGTCAGATATTTTTTTTCACCCATGTGTTCTAGGGATGTGCCTGTAGGAAATATGGCTTAGATAATGTGGGTTTTTTTCACATTTTATTGAGTGTAGGCACACAAGCAAATTACTATGAGGAAGATGAAGGTACAGATCTACAGGGTGCCAACTGCTGTGTCACCCCCTGCTCTCCTTTCATTAAGGAATAAGTAACCTCTGTCTGTGCCCGCTCGCAGCCAGCAGACATGTGCACCCAGGCAGTTTCTAAAGAACAGACCGAGTGCTGCACTGAAGCGTGTGCTGAACACTGAGACTTGCCTTACACAATTCCTAAGTCTGTTCATTCCTTGCTTTGCTTCCTCGGTTTGACTGCTTGCAGCAGCTCCACTCCATTTTGCCTCATTATGCATTTGTGGGATATGCCAGGGTTTTGTTTCCTTTCCCAAGCAGAGTGCAAGAGAGGTGAGAGAATTCAGCTGGGCACTGGAGATGGTTTTCTGAAAGAAATAAAGCGGCTGCCCTTGCCTTTTGCAGATGCTCCTCTTAAGATGCTTTGGCTCAAAGCCCTGTGCTGCCGCTATCCAAATACGCCATGTGCGACTCCTGGCATCCATGCTAGCATTTGCTGAGTTCTGCACCACTGTTCCCTTTCACCCTGACTCCCCCAAGTACAGGATAACTGCATATGCAGGTCATCACTCGACACAGCTCATCGGCTTTAGTTTTAAGCCACCGAGGCATTTCATTTTGGGAAGAAGCTGGTGCTAGAACAGAAGCGATTCTGAAGAAAAATTCAGTCTCAGAAGCGATTGCAGAAATTATTACTTAAAAGAAGGGCGCTAAAATAATCTGACAGTTTCCTTTTATTTATGAGTTAAGGGGGGGAGAGTTTTTCTGTTTGTTTGAAGGTAAAAAGCAACAGGCGTTAAAGACTCCATGAAATATTTTTATACATTCTCTTTTGCAGTTGATGACTCTCTCAGATTCAGATGGATAAGTGGGTCAAGCTCATTGATATGTTGTTCTTATGGTATTACTACTGTAAACAAAGAAAGGCTGAAACTTTCAACTGACTAAAGGGGCAGCAATAGTGATTCTTTGAGCAACTCGCCTACTACAGTGATTTTGTTGTCATCCTTGCAAGTGGTAGGACCTGGGCTGGGAAAGAAGGTCAAACCAGTTATGTTCCAGTATACAGAAATGTAATGTAACAGAGAAGGTTTGCAAGGAGAAATAGAACAGAACAGATACAACTAGAATAAACTGAAAAGCTCAGGGTCCTTCTGATGGCTCTCAAATGGAACAGCAGAATCCAAGATAACTATTACTTAACTAAAATCAAGCTTAATGTACGCAGTAATTAAAAAATCAGCTCATTTCAAAGAAAAGAGTGTAGAATCTCCTTGACAGTCAACACTCAGAGGCCAGACTGGTTCCTCTGCAGGAAATATTTTTCTACTGGCAACTAGGTTTTTGTTTTCTATTGTTAAAAAAACTTTTTACAATAATGTCCTGGAAGGAGCCTGTACTACTTGTACCTGTCTGCAAACATTCACATCCTTTCTTCTGTTGGCAAAACTATTTGTGAAGAGTGAATTTTAAATTAGCACGTGCATACCTCTGCCAGTTCTGCAGGCAGACTCATTCACTCAGGCATAGAAACATCACTATGCAATCCACAGCAAAAACTTGAAGGAAATTCTTCCCTTACATTAACCTAGATTTAAGACCTCTCTTATCTCAGTATTTTGAGGATGTAAATGAGATTAGCAACATCGAAGTTTTCAAGGATTACCCTGACCCAGGGGTGCCCACCAAGCAGAGCAAAGACAAAGTATCAGTTTAGGATCAATCCAAACCCTGCAGTTAAAGTTAACAGAACAAATGCAGCTAGCCACAACAGTTGTACAATCATGGTACTCTGTGCACTACCCACAATCTGAAACAAGACTCTCTGTCAGTGTGATCAGTGACAAGTTAATAACCCACCTCATTTCCATCACTTCCCTTCTGCTTTCTTCATATTTCTCTTTCCACTCAGATACTTCTCTTTCCTTGGCCACAATCTGAGACAAAGAAAGCAAAGGAAAAATCTGCAACAGTAAAACTAAGTGATCCACTAAAGAGGAAATTAAATAACTTACAATATTTGATTTAATATCAAATTCTAATTAACAGTTGTGTAATTTTCAAGTGCATAATGGGTTCAAATGTAAGCATCCCTAGTGATTTTCTTCTTTTTCAGACTGCAAGGTGCAATTAAAAAAGCCTGGATGTGAAATTATACTCAAGTTTTGAAAAACTAACTTGGGAAAGTAGATGCAATGTTCTTGTTTCATGTCCTATTCCTGACTGTAACAAGGACACTTTTCCAGAAATACTATATTACAGTACACGGTATCCGATTTGTCCTGGTGCCAAACCCGAAACGCTCCTGTACGTGGGTTTGGAATATGGCTGGTCCCCTCGCCTGTCCTCTAGGGGGGTTCCCCTGCTGCTGCGTGCATATTTAGGGCTGACTGTCCATGAACTTTTATACTCAAAGGACTGTGTACCTTTGTGCTCCTTTTGTGCACAAAATCTATCTGAAAGTTTGGAATACTCTAACACTGGATTGTACCCATTTTAAAATACTTATTATTAGCCAGACTAATCTTATATGTAGCTTTCTATAATACATAATTTTATTCCTATTTCTAGCATTTCTATATTTTTATGTAATTACGTAGCAATGTTAAGAAGCACAGAGTACATTTAAGGTTAAAAACAATAAAGATCTATTTTCCTATGATTCCTATCCTTTCAGCTTTTCACTCATGTCAAAAAAAGTAAAACTTACAGTGTAGCACCTTTTGCTTTGGTAGCCTCTAGCGTGGCTTTAGCATGGCTGAGGATGGTTTCAAGAATAGAACAAGTGTTCATAATATGAATCACTTGGGAGAAAATAGGAAAGAAAGGAAACCACAAGGGGCATGTTATTTCCTTTTTAAAATTCTGAAGAAAATTACCTCTGCTCTGGCAAGTCGTAGTGCAGAGTCTAAGTCTTGCTGGGGGTAGAGAAGACCTGTGGTGCTTTCTGCATCCGAGATGCCGATCCGGGAGTACAATGCACTTTTAGAGATGGAAACATCTGCTGGGATAGCAGGT
This sequence comes from Falco biarmicus, assembly GCF_023638135.1. Taxonomy (NCBI): domain Eukaryota; kingdom Metazoa; phylum Chordata; class Aves; order Falconiformes; family Falconidae; genus Falco; species Falco biarmicus. Next base: position 50,926,430 of record NC_079296.1, on the reverse strand, counting down.
TCTCTCTGTGTGTTTGGTTTTTTAAATACAAAGAAATGAACCATTAAATATGTGTTTAGCTCATGTTTTCTGGGTGTAGTGGTAGGCACCAGGGTCCTGAGCTAGAACCAGAATCCTGTGCGCTACTAAGTTATAACAGCAGTAACACTGACAAGAAACTCTGAGTTTAGCAATCATAAAATACACATTTTAGAGCCACAGTAAGCACCAAGAGAGCCATATTATCCTTACAGAGAGAAAATAAAGACAGCACTTTGCCACCAATATTTTAAGGTCCTATATTAGAAAATTTACTACTTTCTGATGCAGAAATTTCATCAAACCATCCACAAGAAATGCACGTCAGCAGAGGAAATTAGAATTGGAGGCAGGGAGCTTGTTAAGGGAAATTCTGCTTCCTCAAAAATAGATCACGAAAACAGAAGCAAGAGGACAACTCACTTTCTTAGGTCTGACCTGCCAACATACTGTATCTATCATCAATGTTATTACATAAAAAGTGTGAATATACAAGTGACATTGCTGCCCCACTGGTATTTAGCATGCAATTAGTAAGTTAAATGAGGTTTTATTTGCAGATGCCAATTTTGCTCGTGTCAGCGACTCAGATTAACGCAGAGGGAGAGCAGCATGTGAAATGAGGAAGAGAGCAAAAAAGAGGTACGTGACACTGAGATGCTGCATAAGTCTTGCAAACAATTCCATATACAAATAATCCAAGTTGCAGCACATTAAAAACCAAACAGATTATACAAGACAGTTAGGAAGACACTTAACAAAAAAAACCCCACTGCATTTTGAGACATGATCTGTAGCAACCCCACGAGAGCAGACCCCTCTGCAGCAAGTGCACCTCCACAGCTGTGTGTCCCTGCGTCCCCTACCTATGATTTGCATCTTGCCATCAAGCAGCTCACATGCACATGCTGACTGCCTGCCTGGGTATTGCCTGTGGTGGTCTGGGAAGCAAAATACTCTTTTTTTTTTTCAGCTGCTGGTGGGTCACACAATAAACCCTCGTGTTGCTGGGGTTTAATGTTCCACTCCTCTGTTAAATATGCACAAAACTGGCCAAAGGAATCAGGATTACTAGGGACAGAGAGGAGAGGAGCAGACAGTACTGACACCACAGCCATCACCAAAACACTGCCTCCTTACAACACTGGAATAAAAAAGGCCGGAGAACTGAAATGTCACAAAAAATTGTTTATGGAGCAGGCCATCCCTTCTCTGTTTTACTACATTTAATCATGAACACACAAAATAATGATCAATTCCAATACAATTAGGAGGTGCAACCTCAAATACTGTGGACTTCCCTACCTGAGCAAAATGCATCACAAGATCTATCAACATTTCAGAGCCTGTATTCTTGAAAGCATCTCCCAATTTACAACTACGTAGGAAAAAATACATCTGGGACACAAGCTCAGACACCTATGTAAACACATAGATACAAAACCACATGGTGCTGTCCACAGATCTGAGTAAAGGTGAAACAGTCAATAAATAAGACTGCTGCTGGCTTAACTCAGTATCCCAACTTCAAAAAAGATGTACTTTAATTCCTCCTCAAACATAAGGCAAGAATAACCGAGAGATGAAAAAGAGCCATTAGATCATCAAAGCTGTCCTCAGAAGAAAGGCCATCCAGAAGATCAATCTGTTGAACTGTATGTATCAGATTTCAAAAGCCTCCTGCAGCTTAATTTGCTAGATCTCACAAAGAGATTGCTGGAAAATATTAATTGTGCCAAAAGAAACACAAATTTCCTCAAGCTCACATAAAAATGTGTCAAAGTAACTGTCAGGATGATGAACATTTTTAAGGAAAAATGAATATTTAAACCATTTAATACATACTTATGCATACTTTCTACATAGCGCTCAACACTTCACTAATATGTTTTCTCTAGTTATCTCTTGCATTTGAATGAATAGTAATAATGAAATGCAAAACAACTTAAATTTTCCAAAGATGACTGTAAAAACCCTTGGAATTTAATCATCGAGCAGAAATGCTTGTAGCAGTGGTCCGACCAGTATTGCCCTGATTCTGGAAACACTTCACATGAGTCACAACCAGGCTCTTTGGCAGGAGCAACCAGTAAAAGTCCTCATGGTTTTACTGCAATTTTACTTCAAGACAATTTTACACAGCTCAAAACTGATGCGCAATTCAGTAACTGTTATTTGCTGCCTCCAAATATTCCTATCCTGAAAATATAGTATCACCTGACCAACACGATGATGGTATTACCCAAAATAACTCTGTCAATGCTTTAAGTTCAACACCTAATTGCTGAGAAGGTAAGCAGTTAATTGGGGTAATAATAAGCACAGGGATTTGTAAGTCACTGAACCTCGCACAGAAAGATTAGAGTCTGCAGGGGAATTACTACTAAATGTAGGTCACTGCAATCTCAGTGTAAATATTTGAAAGCCCAGTGCACTGCTGCTTCTCTTCCCAGCATCTTTCACCGAAACCAGGTATCTGACCAGAGGGAGAATAAATGCACATCGACTAACCAGCTGCAGTTACCTCGCTTCAAGAAGGTCAAATTGAATGAAAACAGAGAAAGGCACTGGAATGAAAAGGAAAACTAGTTTTTATTCATGCTGTTTAGAGGAGTATGTATTTAGCCCTGCTGAAAATTAGCTTGCCCTTTACAAGCACTCAAATATTGCTTGGGTGCGTATCAAATGGTGTACGCTTTAACAGATGTGGTTGCAGACCGGTCAATGGAGGCAAAGCAAGACCTATTTGTATGTGCTGAAAAACAAGTAAAATCCAAGCATATTCCTTTCTTGTATGAGGCAGATTCTCTGCTTGTAAAATTTTACTAGAAAAAATGGTGTCTCTGAAGGAAATATTCTTCCTTCGCTACCACGAGAGCCCCCCAAAGCTATGATGCACTAATCCCATTTGTGCGGATGCTTTTCCTTTCAGTTTCTTCCCTTTCCTTGGATCTTATTTCCACACCCAAGTCTACATCACCTCAGCACCTGCAGGGTGGTGGGCACAAACCCTCTTGGCTTTCTGTTCAAGTTGCACCTACAAAAAACGCCCACAGGACATCCTAATGGAGTTTGTCTAACAGAGGAGCAGTAACTTATCTCAGTGCTGGAAGACAGAAATCTTTGGCGATGTAAAAGCAGATGACCAGTCCTGCTGTTGTTGAAGTCTGTGACAAGAAGTTTGGGAGTGGCCAAATAATCTCCCTCTGTCAGAACAACACATTGCACATCCTTATTCTCAGACCTAGTCTTAGCAGAAAATGCCTGTACTTGACCTTTATTTTAGGTGACCTAACTTGCCATAACAAGCGCTTGTGTCTTTATTTAGCATCCTTTTCTCGTTACCCATCCCAACGTGGTTTTGCAAATGTTAAATGTAATTATACAACATTAAGAAAAGAATGGAGACCAACCAACCAGAAGGGAATCTGCCAGTTAGTGTCTGAATTTAAGTCACTGCAGTCATCTGGTGGCTTCTATTATACTTAATCCAGGCCATCAGTCACTGCAGGTCACAAGAGTAGTCACCATAGGCCAATTTAACATTAGCAACCTCCCACTGAAATAGTAAAGTTATACAAGGACAAAAGTCCTCCCCAGCCTAACGTGACACCCACTGTAATGAGCTAAAAGCATTCCTATGACTGACTGGACAACGTGTGGCTGCCAGTTCTCTGTCAGAGGGTGAGTTTTGCTTATTTTTCTCTCCACATCGCTGCTTATCTTTTTCGCTGTCTTTCTTATACAGATTAATGGCATTTTTTAAAAATCACATGAAATCCACTCCCCATTTCTAAGTTCTAAGGAGTTTATAAACTTGTTCTAAATAAAATAAAATGCTGTAATGATGTTAAAAAGCATCTTTAAAATATAACTTCACATAACCAAATACATATTAGAACATTTTTGCAGCTCAGAATCTTCCCCTGGATAACACACAAGGATTCACAAACGCAAAAACTTATTCTTTTCAGTCTAAAATAGTACAATTTGTGTGTTTCTGAATTGCTGGCTGGTAGTAAAAATGCAGATGTGTAACAGAAGTCTTTTGTGTAACCTGTAGCATCTTGGTTTAATCTTGACTGTTTCCTGGTGGTAGAGAGCCTGACTGCTGCATGTTAAGCAGCGTTGGGAGGACAAGGAGGTAGAGAGAGAATGAGGTAGAGGGGATCTAGAGAGGATCCCACTCACCCTCTTCTGACACTCGCCACTCAGGGCAACAGAGCGAGGGGACACACACAGGCCAGCGCTCACACATGAAAATGGCATTTATTTTTTCCTTCTTTGTTCTTTCTGTTCCTAACTAGAAGGTTAAGCTTGGTTTCTAATGAAGACAACGACATGTTTTCTTGATTAAATAGAAGATTATAGCAACATACTTTTAAACACCTATAAATCTGCAAGGAATGAGTTTACTTTGGGAAGTGCAGCTGGCTCATGGGCTATTTAAGGTAAGCAAAATAAATCAAATATAAGCATTGTTTTTCATAAAAGTACAGTTAATCTAAAAAAAATTAATCTTTACTTTTATGAACTAGCTACTTTATGACTTATCTTTAATGCACCAAAAAATTCTACCCTACAACCAGCCTGAATGTTGTTACGAGGCAATGAACTCAAGATGACATAGGATCAGGCAGACAACTTCCCACTGACATATTAATGGACAGTATAAGAAGAGGAAGGTCACTGGAGGACATATCAGAAGCAGTCCCCTCATTTGGAATAAGTATGTCTCATTGCAACAGGACACTGCCATCCCATCCGCATCCCATTCAGCTGATGCCACCTCCCAAAAAAGCCACTAACGCTTCTGGCTCGACTGTTTTGCTGATAAGTACCATGAAGGGCATCTTAAACTGGCTGTGCAACTGGTTAACCACCAAACTCAGCGCATCCGAGCAAGCTCTTCCACCCCATTCCAAACACAGTGAGGACCACATGCATCCCTAAAGCAGTGCAAAGCATCACTCTGAGGCGGAACTAGTCAGCACAACTGGAAGCAGCAATTAAAAAAAAAAAAAAAAAAAAGTTTAGAACTTCATGAAACAAGACACACTGTGTTGGGAGGCCTTTTCTCCTTGGGACTCTATAGCCCTTCCAAACCTGCTGTAGTCCCTTTCTTCAGATGCCTGAAGGCAGACTTGATGGAATGTCTCACTTCCAAACTCTGTTAAGGTGTCTGATTTCAAGCTGAAAATACCAACAAAAGGGAAAATGTCCCTAAAGTCAAAATCTATAGCATCTTTATGAGAAGCAGGTTTGGTATTGTTCTGCCATCAAACCTTTTAGGAAAAATCCTGCTGTAGACAAATGACAAATGGCCACCTGGATTGCAGAATCTGTCTCCTGCAAAAGGTATGTGTCTGCTTCTTGCCTTCAAATTTGCTTTTTGTTAATCTGGATGTAGCGGTACTCTGTGAGTGGAGCAGGCGACAGCACTTCTGTGCGCAGTACTGCTTTCAGCATGCTATTTGGTGTCACACTGAGGTGTGCACAGCTTAGCACTGCACCCCGAGAGCCTTAGTTACCTTGTTAAAGAAAAAGCAGCACTCGGTTTCTTAGTCTGTGCACACTCACACACACGTGGCAGGCACAAAACAGATACCTTGGAGCAGAAAGAAGACAGGGTAATCTGCCTGGCTAACTTCAGTGCTTCTATCCTCATTGCAGCAAACTCTAACTCCTCCTGTCAAGTGTTTGGTTGTGAGCAATCCACAGAAAAAAAATGTATTAAGAACACAGCAAAAATGTTTAACACATTCAAAAATGGAATGTTATATTTTAAAATATAATTCTGGCAATTCCTGGGTGACAAACACATCCATATTCCTTTTACGTTGAGAACACTGATACAAACCTTCAGTTTTTGGTTAGTTTTGAGGTAGCTGTATAGACAAACAATGGTTATTGGGGGGTAAATATGAACAACACTTTAGGTAAAATAAATGTTTTCTGAAGCTAAAACTGTTTTTCACAGACTTGTCTCCTTTTGTTTTCATTTTACATGAACTTATGCCAGCTGCCACTCCCAATTCAACCTCTGCTGTTTTAAAATCTCACTATAAATATTCTAGAAAATATGTCCTGACATACAGAACTGGTCTGCAGATCAATTTGCTTTTCCTAGAAGAAGCTGTGCCAAATTCTGCATTAGACAGATTACTAGAAAAATAAAGCCTAATTTTCATTTCAGCAGAATTAGGGCCTAAACCTCTGAAAACCAATCTACACACACAGACCTACTAAGGCCAGGTGTCAAGACAACTCTCCACACATCAAGTCCTGTGTTCAATCTTAAAAGATTTGCATCATAAAGACTTCTGCAAAATATATCCATCAGTGGTATAGGATAGCTGTAAGTGTCTGTTTCCTGTTCCTTAAGTTCCTGAAAGGCCAACGTTACTTTGGAAAGAATCAAAGCATTATTTTGCTTCTTTCCCACCTTCTCTCCAAGCCTCCCCCCACCCTTTTCAGATGAGGCAAAGCATTCCTCTACCTGTGAACAGACAAACTTAAAGAAAAGCAACATTTATATTCCTGCTACAAACCTGAAGTTTCTGAGCAAATACTGGGGGGTTCTTTTCTGCTAAGTCAGGATCTAGATATTCAGACTGATCACATATTGAGGTTTTCTTAGATATCCTATTGAGAAGAGCATCAGCAGAGACAAAGGAGTCTTCAGGAGATGTCTGAAGGGCAAGGAGGATATAGCATAAGCAACAGATTTTTTGCCCAAGCAGTTCAGGCCAAAAGCAACATACGTGTCTGCAGATCTTTGACTCCTAGCAGTTTCATGCCCCACTGAAGAATACTTTTGAATACATGGTTCATAGGTGTAACAGACAAACATCAAGAACAATTCTTCCGAATTTAAAAGCTGGGTATATTTTCCAACACTAACATCGAATAAGTAATATTAGGACCTCTAAAGCATGAAATAAGTAATATTGGGACCTCTAAAGCAATGGCTCTCAAACCGTGGACCACAGCCCACTCTCGATACTTCATCAATAGTTTTCAAAGAGTTACCACAGGTTTTGCTCGTAGAATAGCTTATGTTCAGTTCAGGCAATCTCTAAGGCAGTCCAAAAGCTTTGAAGACCACTAAAACTGAGGGGAACCTCAGCAAGACCCTTTTTGCAGTCTTTGCAAAGTCTTTTGCTGCTTACTGGGGATAAACTAAGTTATGTTCACAATTATAACCTGATCAGAATAAATACATAAGATGAGGGTGGACAGAATTCCAATGACAAAAACAAGACCATTGGGATTTGAGGACCCAACACTTTCTGCTGTGAGAAAAGTATTCAAGCTCATAAAAAACGTTTTGTGAGATGGTATCAACAGCATTGTTAATACCAATTAAGCATAATACTGCAGCTCTTGTTTTGACTCCTCAGTAAATATACTGTCCTATAGCTTAGCATGCCTAATGCTGCAGGCGTTTGTGGAACAAGTTTTCCTGGAAAAATGGAGGACCTGAGGGAACCTTCATGAATTTGAGAACCAGTGCTCTGAAGTCTGTATGCAGTGCAGGCTGGAATCAAGGAAGGGCTCACTGCCAATTCAAATGTGACCCAGAGAAACCACTGAAAAAAGTGATTTAACTGAAACTGGAATGAGTTCTAATGATCATAAAGTTGAATTTTACATTATCAGTATCAGGTGATAACAATAGAGTTGACAGTTTATACGAAAATGTGAAAGGGCACCTGTTGTTTACTGACAAAATTTTTAAATTTTACAGTACATGCAACAGAATAGATCATGTCTCTCTGTAAATATCAACCCCCTTATTTTATATATAAAATATTTTTTCACATATTGGGTTAAAGCACAGTGTAAAAAAGCCTGTGTGAGAAAGAAAGCACTTCAAAGTATCAACCTGGAATAAGTTAACACAAGACCATGTTGAACTATGGTAAGAATTCAGAAAATTCTTCTGAATTCCATCAGATCCATCAACCTACCTACCTCATTTGGGTACTACCACATGCTGCTACCAAGGTCTTTAAGTGTCAGGTGGAGTTTCACTCAGCTTCTGAGATCCACCTTTGCTACCTCTTATATGACGTGAGAAATCTCTGCGGGAAAATTATTCCCAAACTTATCATAAATTGCTTACTATTTCAATAGCCTCTGGAGTTGTTCCTAGGGTCAGGGGCTCTAGGTCTTTCTGCTTTGACTTGTCAGGTGGCTGTAAGTGTGCCTCTTGGCTGGCAGCTAGCACTCGGGAAGCTGGATGTTGTATTTTTATTCCAGAAGATTGCTGGGCTTCAGGGTCTTCAAAACTTGACCTGTAAAAAGATTGTGTACCTGCTTTCAGGGTGGAGCACAAGGCCCTTATAAAACAAGTCCTCTTCATTACTTTCATGTGTGTGTGTATATGTTTATATGCAAGAATATATACACACACACATTGTTTCCACCCAACTTCATATCATTATGTTTCATAACACTTTGCAATATCCTTTCAAAGCAATGCACCAAAGTCATGTAAAGCCAGCTCCATCAGAAATGTTACGTACATTCCTTAAATATTTCTCGCTTGCCTTTTTACCCCTTTCTCGTTGCGACCTACCTCTCTCCCAACAAACAACTTTCACCAACCAGAACAGATGTCCTCAACAAGCAAAATTTTTGGAAGTAAACACAAGCCCCACATCCTGTGTTCTTAAGAACTAGACTTCTTGTTCAGAAAATATATCTAGGAAATGCCAAGTGAAAAGTGGCTATCAGGAGATTTCTAGATTGACATGAAAACGACCTCAGTATCTGCGAAAAAGACTGTAAGCAGGAAGCGACTGTCTAGTGAAATAGTTGCCACTGTGACTATTGAGTACGAGTATGAAGGAGAAATATATGTCCTCCCATGTTCCTTCCCATTATAAAATTCTGTCTCTTTGCCCTCTATCATACGCGTACACAGATGGGAGCCTATTTTTAAGCAAACAACTCAGCGGCAGAGAGGAAGAACTGTCTGTGTACACGCTATGATGTTAACCCGTTTCCCCGACACCCTTTTCCACTGCTGAATTTGCTTGCAGTGACATACCCTGAGCATGGCGTTGTGGAATCAGACAGTCTGATGGGAGGCGATTTGACTGGACTCTCCTGCTGTGCATCAAACATTAGGTATAAAGACTGTTTCTTCGAGGTGCTATCATCCTGCTGGCAACAGGAAAAGAAAGGCTCATTAAGCAACTCAACCATTCTCCATTACAGCTGATTCAGGTCACTGAAGCCTTAAGTGACCAAATGACTTGACAGACAACTAATAATATAGGACTGTAATACAGTCTATGCTGACACTGAGATGATCCCTTCAAGGAAGAAACCATTAAAGAACAAAACCCATAGAGCTCACTCTTTGTCATGGCTCTTCTCCCACTTTGGCGTTAATCAGATTTCTGGTCCTGTGAGGCAGGAGGCATCCCTTGACCAGAAGTGCTACTAAACTATCCGCTGAAACTTCTAATCAGTTTAAGCACCTGACATGCATGCTTGATTTTTCTAACTTCCCCAGTGGATATACCCCCTTTGGATCTACTCAAGCTATCAAATCCATGAATTAAATAGAAGTAAAACAAAACAACGGATAACATAGAGTACTGTGTTCCATATTTCGCATTCATTCTGCATTGTCTCCTGATTTCCCTCCATCTTCTTAAAAGTTTTACTCTCAGTTTCTTAAAATAGTTCAATAGCTGGTGTAGACAGCTCTGTACTCTACGCTGCTGGAAATACTGATTTGCTTTTAATCTCCAGAAAGAACTACTATGATGCTAGCTTAAAAATAAAATAATTAAACGGAACAAGCTCTACAGGATACAGGACAACAAAGCACATGCAATTTACCCTGGTTATGCCAATTTAAAGGAACTGGGTTTGCAGATCTGCTGCAGGCACGTTATAATTAATTTAAGGAGTAGTGAGGCTGATGGCATTATCAGGATAGTATATTATGACAAGGGAATGCAAATGAATGGAAATGGAATAAGAACTTACAGGCACAGAGGAGCCTATTTTCTCCATATATTCTATTTCATATGAGTTGCCATATTCCAATTCTGCAACAGAAACAAAAAAAAAAACATTAAATATGTGCCATGAAATGACTTTTGCAGAAGTAAATGAGATCTCTTCTTATTTACCAGGGCCACTCCCATTCTGCTCAATGCTTTTCTATGAGGTATTAAAAATAGAATATACAGAGAGAAAGCAGAAGGTACATTGATTTTCACTGATTTTCAACAATAGAACTAGGACACATTTCAGGCAAATTCATTTGCCTGAAGAATTGCAGCTTTATCAGTTTGCTGAAGATTCTGCCCCAGCGGCCAGAATATTAAGAAACTTTCAGAGTGCTTTCAGAGCACAGATAACTTTCCTCTATCTTATCACAGAAAACACATTTTTCAGTTGTTGGTAATGCTGATAGCAGTTTCCTTTAATGTACGCAAAAAGATTTTAAAAGCTGTTGAGAAACGCAGTAATTTCTATTTCTTAATCTTTATCACACAATTTTTAATTAAGAGGGACTACTGTGATATCACTTAAGATGGAAAGAAATATAAAATACCTGTATGCTCATTGAACAAGGGGTGAGACAACAGCCCAGCTTACTGGGCTGTGTTCACATTTTAGTTTTGGAGGAAATGCCTGAGGCAGAAAGATTTACGAAGAACCCTAAATCTAAACCCTAATAAAAATGCAAATTTTTACTGTTTCTCCACTTCTAATCTCCTAATTACACTGGGGGGAATAAACAGTATTTCTTTTCATTCCATGGTCACCCAGTAGTCAATATAGAAGCAGATAGAAAAAACACAGCAAAATGGAAAAAAGAGCATACCTTCCTGCACCCAAATAAAAGCAAAGACTTTGTGCAATGACACCTTAATTTAAAAATTGAAAATGTAACTAAATTGTCCTAATGCTGTATTTTACTCTGTTTCCATGAGTTAATTCAATAAACCACTTGTATAATTTCATTTCTGTTATAGATAAGTTCTAATGAATGGCATACTAGCATTTACATTACGATAAAAGTATGTGCTAAAATTCTTCTAGATTTGGGCGGCTTTCAGGAAAACAGCAACTGTTGCTAAGACATTCGTTCTTTACACAAACCAACCCCAAAGATAACCTCTTAAGTGTTTCATTTAAAAAAAAAAGTTTCAAAGGGTGCAATATGAGTTTACAATGCTCAAAAATTTTTTATGATAAAAAGCATTGTAGAGTACAAGCACTATAATCCCACAAGTCTATGTGTTTTGTGAAACAACCACTGAAGAGGAACAGCCACAAACTCTCAGTACTTGACAGGTGGGAGATCTTAACAGTAAAATGTCTAAGTGAAGAGAACACTATAATAGCAGGCTGCTCACATTTAAATTCCTAGCACCAGAAGTTTTTAATGGTAACGGGAAGCCAGGCAAGATAGACAACCTCCTGCTATAAGATACAAGCTTCTTGTTAGTGAAAGCAAAACCAAAACTGAAACGAGATTCAAACCACCTACTAGATGCAGAATTGTAGGAGAAAGCATGAAATACCAGATAACAGCACCTAGTGTTTAGCAACTGCCTTTCTGTATTTCATTTATATACACATAGCCCCATGAGGTCCATCACGCATCTTTATAGGGCAGCTTTATGAAACCAGAGAGCAATTACCGAGCGAGCGTACAAGCATGCTCAGGGGCAGGAGATGTATCGGCACTGTCCTCTGCTGGCACAGCCAGCAGTGATCTTCCATCTGCCTGCTGGGCTGGTAGCGGCTTTGCAATTGCAATCCGAACTGACTTTTGGGACAACACGTATTTAACTTTACTGATTTGAAAAAACAGCAGGATGCAGACGGAAATACTTCAACCAGAAACAAAAGGAGTAACATGGCTCGCTAAACGCAGTTTGTTTAGTCTCATTGCTCTCAGAAGTTTCCAGCATAATTAGACTCTATCTCCTCTCCTAGGTATCTCCTCTAAGACATCATCTCCCCTCCAAAACCTTAGGCTCTGGTTATCTCTATATATTCAAAATTACAAATGCCCAGGATATCCCATGGAGTAAGATCATTATCTTTTATAAATACATACAACAGACTTACTAAGCGATGTCCTCCAACTCCTCCTACAAATAGCTGCAGAATTTTCTGCTATAAATTACTGCTTATTCCTGGTCTGTGCAACACGAAAATGGCAGCAGTTATAGGCAGCGCATGCAACAGATGAGAGCGGGATGTACTGGCTGACTCAGTAGCTGGGCTGTATCTGTACAAAAGCCGTGTTAGGTTACAGGAAAACACTCACACTAGAGTCTGGGAGGGGTAAAAATATTCGCACTGAGAGACAGCCCTGGAATTACTCAAAAATGTCTCAGCGCCACAGGACCAAGACTGTCAAGGGAAAAAATATATATTATTTTTAAGAGATCTGAAAAGCGGAAGCATTGTTGATTTTAATTAGCATGAAATCTGAAACTTCGACTATACCATTCAGCACACATGAGACAACAATTAGCATTTAATTAGGAGCTTTGCTCACTTTCTTCTACTCACTTTGATAGCTAAAATGATTGCTTTAGTGTATCTCTCACTACTTTTTTGTTCCATTTCCTTCCATATAATTTCCATTTTCCCAGACTTGGGGAACTTTTTTTCTAAAAAGGGTTTCTGTTAAGTTGTTTTTTTAAAACTCAAATTAGGCAAAGCTGATGCCTGAATTTTATAATTTGACAATAATACCAAATGGATTTATCCAGACTGACATACTTATCTGCACAGAGACTCAATAGATTTCCGAAGAGCCCAGGCCACACAAACCCACAAGCACGTGCATATGAACATATGCGGTTTCATTAAAACCAGCGTGATTATTCATGCCTTTTAATGTCAAACACATCTGATCTAAAAGCTTAGCAGTTCTTAAATTAGTTTTTAATTAGGCAAAAAACTCCTCAGACCCAGTCTAAAATGGCATAAAGTGGCATTAATGGTAGACTGAAAGGTTAGGGGGGGAAAAAAAAAATTCTGCCAAGGAAGAAAATGTTTAAGCCGAGTTAAACTCCTACATTCTTCCCACCCACAAAGCTGAAAATCTGCTCTCGGAGCAGGTGTTGCAAAGCAGCATTCCCTCTGGGAACACCAAGGAAGGCCACACACACATTTTCTACATTTTGTCTCTTCCACATTTCACAGATCTGGAATGACAGTTCTTGTAACAGAAACTTCCAGCTTTAGCTCACAACTGCTTTTAGGAAGGTATGATGGGAAAAACCTTAATAAGCTGATCTAGAAGGAAATTTTATCTGGCATGTGAATGGCAACTATCTTACACAGGGGATATCCTGCACATCGTTATGCATAAAGATATCTGGATCCTAGGAACCTGGGGGAGAGATGGCACATTAACAGTCTTCACGCAATACAAAAACTTGGAGCAGAATTTTAACCTGGGACCTTCTCCCATTCACGTTAGTGGAACAGGCTCGGGCAAAATCTCCAGTTCAGTGGCTCTGGATCCCAAACACTTAACCGAGAGCAGTATCAGACCCGAGTCTCCCATGAAGGCACTGATAAAACAGGTAGCAAGCACAGAAGAACACAGCATGTCTACAATTAACCATACAAAGGAAGCAAAAGCCTTTCTCTGAAGGCCCCTTTCATTTTCTGCTAAGCTTCCTCTCTGCTCTTTCTTGAAAACTTGAGGTTGGGCTATTGGGGTCTTACATTCAGCTCCCCAAAACTGCCAAGCTCCCCGGGCTGCACCAAAGAGCCTAATTTTGTAGGGTTCCCAGATAATACAGTTTGCATTCAGCAAAGTATACACCAACATCCTCCAACAAACCAACCCCCCCCCCTCAATAAACGCAACATTAGCTGATTGCAGACAGTCCCTTACAAACCATACCCTCTGTAGGAGAGCTGAACTTAGTCTCATTAACAAATGTGGATAGATCAGACGGTTGTGGGTAATCCTGCTTATCCGTGTTCAGGTCCACAGTCATGCAGGTCCATTTCTGACTGGTCACTGAAGACGCTAGTTTCTCCTCATCTGTCGCATGAACCACCGTGGATATGACGGGAGGTGTTTCTGGAGTAGGCAGTGGAGTCGGATCCTGCAGAAAACAAGTGCAAATTAATTCTATTATCTTTCATTAACACATCAAATAGTTTAGGCTCTGAATTCCTCTGCACAACCGAAGCCATCTTTTTAATTCTGCCCTCTTTGCCACAGTTCCGTATAAAATACTTACTGAAAAATACTGAAGTACTTCATCTAGGACTCTACGAGCAGTGAGTTCTCCCAGGATAACTAAACTCTTCAATGATAAACACTCATATTGCAAAGCTACCTCGATAATAAGGAAGAAAGGAAATCCAGAGCCGTTTAAATGTTAGGCACTCGATGCAGGTGGCACACATCACCCATGACCAAAGTCTTTGACTACCAAACCTGACTTTTTAGGCTTCCCTCATAGGAGCAAAAACCTCTGTAGGTCTGCGAGGTCACGAACCCTTCCTTAACTTCTATGCTGTCCAGCAGCACACATAAAAGGGTAGGATGGATAACAGGAATGAACAGCAGCATGGAAGGAGCTGTGCCACATCAAAGCAGTTAGGCCTTTTAGGCAGAACAGCTTTTGCTAACTTCTCTTCCAAGAAAACCACCTGCCAGCAGTTTACAACAATGAATAAAACCATCCAAGCACATGTTCTTGGTAGACCAGCCCACTTGTTTTATTTGTATTTCCCTTCCAGCCCACCAATTTGATGTATTTAGTTTCTTACTTTCTAATCTAAAAAAACCAGGGTGGATAGTTAAGTCTAGTTTTCCAGACAACTGACTGAAGAGATTTGTTCATATCGTCGTTCCATTGTAACATAGGGCCTTCCACAGTACATTTACTAATAGTCTAACTGGAATTTCCACAGAAAATACTGGATCTAATAGATGTTGTATACACACTTCTAGAGACCAAAAGGTTAGTATCTTATGATTATAGCCCAGTGCGCGATACCTGGACAACAATATGCTTATATTGTTTACAAAAACCTCTTTATTATTAAACGTACAATTCTACAATTAAATAAATAAAATTTCCCTTTTTTGCCCCTACAAGAACATAAATTACATGCACCAAAATAAGGCAGTACTTTACCTGAGAAGGAGGATCAGATAATGGGGATCTTTTTGGTGATTTTTTCACCCTAAATGTATCACTGAAAATAAAGTTAAAATAGTTAATATGGTAATCCCAGCAAGAATCAGGTCACTTCACACTTAGCAAGAGACAGCCACAGACAATGCAACCTCTGTAAGCCGGTCCGCTTTAAAATCCCATCCATTAGGCAGCAGCACCACAGAGAAACATGCCATAGGTACATAATCTTGTCATGCACGTGGAACAGGCCTTGACTCCCCAAAAGCTGAGAAAAGCGGGATTGCCATATTTTTCATGCTAACTACTGACACATTTACAGAACAGAGCTGCTGCTCGATTGCAATTCAAATCGCTGCTCCTCCACAGACATCTTCAGTGGCCTTAAGCAAATGATTTAGCTTCTGTCTGTTTCCGTTTCCCATATGAAAATTAGGTCTAAAACACATCTTTACCTGAGAATTAAAACTGTGATCAACTTGGGCAGTAAGCTCCGATGACCCCATAAATAAATAATAAAAAATAAACCACTTTGGTACATTTGGATGAACTACATAAAAGCTGCTGAGGCAGATGCTGTTCCCCAAGAGGCCAGAACAAAGCTCTATCATTACAAATGTGCACAACAGACCCTTTTAAAAACAAATACAACAAATATGGCAATTCTGCTTCCAGTTCCCCAGGGTTCTCATAGTGCAGACTGGGAGCACGGACACTGTAGCCCTTCAAAACCCCACAGGTTTCAATCAGGCAAAAGGAATGAAGAACATAATTATGTCTCGGTGTATAATTATGAATGTTGCTTTTATGTTTAGTCGCTATTGTTTAAAAATATTTTCTAAACAAGAAATAAACCAATTATCTACCTGTTTTCTTGATGCATATTGCCAGAGTTATTCAAAGACATTTATTCACTAACTAGAAAAGGGAGAAAAATATCACAGCAAACTCACTGATAAAGACTTAATGTTCGAACTGAGATGCAGTGGCAAAAATTACTGCTCACCAGCTCATCCCTGATCAATGATGGCAAGATCAACACTAGAAATTATAATGGTGAGTTTCAATCAGCAGAGGGTAAATCAATACCACATCCAGAGGGGAAAATAAATTGGACAGCTGAATATTGGTGTGTTTGATGCTACTAATTATCTAGTTATAATGTTAGAAGTAATTAGGATAACTTATTCCTTTAAGGAGAAAGAATTTATTTACAAAAGACTGATTGTACAATGGCTGAAATACAACTTCCGTATTTTAGCTCAAGGATACAAAATCTATATAGTTTTTAAAAGAGGATCTTCTTTGATAGGCAAACAGATAATGAGGCAATAGATTCCTCAAACTCATTCCCAGTCAGGCATCTTACTTAAAACAGTTTTCATATGTGCCAGTGAAGTGAAATAGTTAACATAAAAGCTTCATGCTGAATAATAACTGATCATGCTGCAAAATAAATCAGTAAAATTAAAAAGCCCATAAATCAAAGAGGAAAGTTGAGCTGTTAGCTGAGAATTACTTACAACAGAGAACATACAGACATCACATCTTCTACCATCCTAAGACAAATAAGACAAAGAAAAAGAGAGACAGACAGAAGGAACTGACAAAAAAGATAAACCTACAAATACTCTGTTAATGTTAATGTGTTATGGCAAACTGATCATGCATATTTTCTACCTGCATAATGTTAACCCATACTTTTTATTGCAAAATACATGGGGAGAAAAAAAAATATTCATCAAGTCCTTCAATGTTTTAAAATTCAATGTTATACTTCTGACATGCTTTCATCTTACAAAACACATTTTTCAAAGCTGACACCTCTGAGTTAAGTTCCTTTCAACACACTAACCGTCCTTGCCTTCCCTGATGGTAGCCACCTGCTTTCTTTTCAAAACACAGTATTTGTTATTATATGGGATGTTGAAATGCTCTTGAATGGCAAGAGCACGGTTATGCATGGTGCATGGTTTGGTCATGTCTGCTGATGTGTTACAACAGTTCAGAAAAAGCTACTTGACCATTACAAATCATTTACCTAAATCAAGAGAGAAAATGACATTTCTTTAAATCTCATCTACTTTGCCTCTCACTGAAACCTAACTGTGTTCGACAGAACAAATTGATTACCCCAAAATCAGAAGCAAACCTTGCCAAACAATTAAGGATAAGAAAAAATTTCATCTATTCATAAGTTTGGCAGCTTCTGCTTGGCTGTTTTAATGTGCAATGCTCTTGAAAGCTGGCACCTTGCATTTCTGAACACAGTCCCCAGTCACCTAAGAGTTTCGAGAGCAATGTCTGCACAAGCACCTGTTTTTACTCGTGACTATAAGCAGGCACTTGAGAGGCATCAGCGGCTCTTTGTTCAGCATCATCTGAGCAATACGATCTCTCTCAAAACAGCTCAGCATTTCCGTATACGACCAGAGAGTAATTTGCATCGAGCTGACATCTCTCATCTTTTCACATGGAGGTCAACACTTAAGACTGCTGCAGGTTTCATTCAAGAATAAATGCTGGCTATTTTTATTGATTTAACCCAGGTAAGAACTACCATATGGCACAGATTCAAAGTAGTACAAGCTTAGCGATGGCTTAAACTCATGCCTGGCTTCTTCACCTCTCTTACGCCTCACCCAGAAATTGCGGTCTTTCTGTAGGAGGAACACATTTTCAAACCGGTCTGTAAGAGTTTTATTTCTGCATGCCTCAACAGTGCTAATAAAAACTCCTGGCTTTGCAAAACTGTCCATTAATTTAAAAAAGTCCTGGTATATTACAGTATCATTTCCTAATTCAAGCACCCTCCTTTCTGCCCCTTGGAGCTGAAGCACTTTGCACTGGCTTCTCCCTCCTGTCCCACCACTGGGAGCACTGCTAAGGAGGGTCCTACACCCCGTCTCCCTGCCCAGCAAGGGGTTCTCCTGCACTGGACCTCATGGAGGAGTCATGCCGAGAGCCCTTTTCATGGAGGAGAGAGACCACAGACAGGAAGAGACAAATAAAGCCACTGCTTCCCCGGGCATCCTCCAACAAGCCTCAGGCTAATTTTCTTCTAGAAAATATTATGGCTGCAGGCTGCACAGTGTATTAATATGCAGATTCTCTTCTTTGTTAGAAACCACTTGCAAAAGTAGGTTATGGGGCTGCAGCAAGCTGACACATAACACACGGCAGTGAAAGCAGTCCCAAGCAAGGGCTGGGAATTCCTGCAAACCTCCCGACCTAAGGACCTCTAAGCCCTGCTCTAGGGTAGTTTCACTTCTTCCACCATGATAAAGACCATCAGTGAACTTTGTGACTGACTGTAGGACAGGGCCTTCCCACAATGGATTTCCCCAGGGATGAACGTGGTTTAGCAAACTTTGTAAACTCATGCTGCCCCTAAATTAACAATTTGGAATTCATTCTCATATTCATAGCAGAGGTGTGGACCCAAGAAGTTTATAGTGGGGGTCTGTCAACTCCACTGCAGCTAGAGAAGACACAAGGAGACTCTGGCTGGCTGCAAACATCAGTCTTGAGGGTCTGCTGACATTAAAATTCCCTTCTCTCCCATTGCACTTTCTCAGTAAGATTCAAATTGTTCCTCTCTTGCAGCCAGACTTCTGCATCTTCTTGGTTTGGACTGGACCAGTTTGGACTGCAGGCACTGGAGTACATGTCAGCTTACCTTAACTTAATTCCCATTTTATTTTCCACTAAATTTCAGACATATCTCAAAAAAAAAAAAAAAAAAAAAAAAAAAAAAGCAACATCAGAAATAACAGGCTCTTCCTTAAAAAACAGCTACACAGTTGTCTGTCTATACTTTCCGTAAGTCAGAAATGCCTCTAAAAAGAAAAAAACGGCACAAGCTTCCTCAAACCTGGCAAAGGATGTGAATTCTAACCCTGAGGGCAGCAGGTTGCTCAGCAAGAACTGAATTATCTCCATCTCACTCTGTAAGGGAGGTCATCTTTTGTACTGTTTTACATTAACCATGTCATCTTCAAATTGCCAGGCTTTTTAAATTTTTCAGTCATATTTTTGTTAGCTAGCTGAAACGTTTAAACCATAAAGGGACATGCACTGAGACAATTTCTTATAGATACACACAGGATATCAATTTCAGATAAATCGGATACAAACTTACTGATTACCTACTTAAAATAGCCATGTCTGAACAGATAAGGCAACATGCACGCCAGCAAGTTAACCATGGAATCAATGCAACTAGCCATTTAAAGTTTTTAACCAAATATCTAAATACAACAAGCTACCAAATTTATCCTGCAATTTCTCAACTGTGCCTAAAAGCTGGGTATTTCCCCAACGTGTAGTAGTCTAGAGGTTTAATCCCTTCTGCAGAATTGTAACCTCTTTCACAGAAAGGAAAATTCTCACATTTTTTAGTCTTGTATTTAAAAAAAATATGTTTCAGTACTGCACTCTTCTGTTTCAAGTAATTTTCTTTTAAATACCATAAATCACTGGATAAAACCATCTTCCTGCTGTGTGCAATACGAGATTTGTCATTCCCTTACTATTTCACATCCCACTCTCAAAATCTGTGATTCATAAAATGGTCTTTACTGGTGTGTACTTTACTTTGATCATCTTAAACAGTATCAAATTCCCAAGATGAGGTCACAGAAAATTTGGCACAAAATCGCTAAAATTTGCACTTAATCAGATTCAAAGCTACACTGAGCCCCAAGACTTCAACAATCCAGTTGCCAGACCAGTGGCCTGATCTGGCTTGATGTAGCCCTGTTTCTCCCCTTTGGCCTGGAAACATCAAGCTACTGGGGAAACAGGTTGAGGGAGAGAACATAGAGACCCCCAGCATGAGTCCAGTTGTGTGGCTACTAATACTCAATGCCATCTTCCTTTCCCTATTCAAATATAAACTGGGTGTAACTGTGCTAAGGGGTAGGAATGTGCCGCCTCTCATCTAGAAACACCTGTGCCCTTTAACTTACGTTTTCAGTGGCGTCTTCTTCTTTTTTGCAGGTTTGTTCAGGTTGTCTACTTCAGTTCCGTTTGTTTCATTGGCACTGGCTGGTATCTCAAAGGAAGCTGGAGATTTAGAGGGCGAGCTGGCTATCTTAGAAGAAGACTTGAAAGGGTCAATAGAGTCCTCACACATATCTGGCTCAAAACTGTAGGTTTGTTGAGGCAGTTTGGGAGATTCTTGCATTTTTGTACTAGATGAGAACGGGTTAAAATTGGGATCATCCCACTTGTCAATATCAAAAGTGTAAGAGCCTTTTGTGATAGGGATTTCGTTTGGATCAGTGGGTGACTTGGTTGGTGTGGTTGGAGCATTGTCAAGCTTTTCCACTGACTTTTTAGTCTTTGGCCTCCGTAGTGGCATTTTAGCACCAGGCTTTTTACCTGCTTTTTTGGGAGGAGTACTCTCCTGCTGGTCTTCACTCGCCCCTTTTTCTTCAGAATAATCAAACTCCAGCCTCACCGCGATGCCTTTGACTGGAGGGTCTTCTTGTCCTCCAGTGTCAGGCGGAGTCACCTCCCCAGCCTCCGGTGCCGTCGTAAGAGGTAGGGTTTTCTTATTGGCAGGGGGAGAGTTTTGTACTTTGCTGCCTTCAGTGCTAAATGCACTAATCCCTTCAAAACTGTCTGGATCCAAAGGGTAGGATCCTTTAGGCACAGGTGGGGCCTCCTGTTTCTCAGCAGAGATTTTAGAAGGTTCGGTACATTCAGGCTTTTCTGAGTCAGCCTTTACTTCAGATGCTGTTTTATCCTCACCTGGGGCACAAGCTGCTTGGCCCAGGTCAGACGGTTCTTGTGGCGTTTCCTTTACCAGTGGAGCATCCAGAGATTTTTTTGCTGACTGCTTCTTCTTTAAGGAAGCTGGTCTGGATTTCTTTGTTCTTTTAAGGGTACTAGAAGCACTACTTGAACCAGTACCATACACATCTGCTGCTGGCGCTAACGTCTCACTGTTGCCAAGATAAGATGCTCCATCAAAATCACTAGCTTGCAAGCTAAGAGAGCGAGACAATGTAGATTTGGAAACTGGGACTGAATCAGTAGATTTTCTTCGAACATTTGCTTTGGGGTCACGATTCTTCGATTCTGGAGAGCTCGGTCCTAAGGCATGGAGAGAATCAACCAGCTCAATATTATCGAAGTCCAAGTTGTAAGTTCCACTGCTGGCTATTGGCTTGTCCTCGTCGAAGACAGTGGAAAAAGAATGGGAAGGGGGACGGAAAGGGCTTTCTTCAACCGATTCGCTGTGTGACACATCAGTTACAGGTACAGCTTCTGGACATAATCCTGTGGGAACAAACAGAAAACTCAGTGAATTTTAAACACATTTTTAAAACTGGAGCTTAATAAGTTTTAATATGATCTAATGTTACAAGTGATAAAAAACCCCAGGGTTAAAATCATACAAATGGGCTAAGCAATGACTAAAGGACATAGAAACCACAGCGACATTTCCAATACATGAACTAGATTAAAAGAAAAAATAGTTCTGTTCTCCCCAGAGAAGGATTCAAGGCAAGTTTCATGAAAACACAAAATACGTATTTGCAATAGCCTCTGGAGCACCTCTTAGTTAAAGGGGTAGATATTACCAAAACATGCTAAATATGCCAAACACCAGAGAAACTGAACACCACTTTATTACTCCTGTTTTCTACTATTACAAAGAGTTTGCAGAATTGTGTCAGAGGTCTTATGCAGTTAATACCCTGGCAATTGACTGGTACTTCAGCTATTACATGTGGATCTTAAGTTTTGTTTCCCATGTGCTATTTTTGCCAGTTTTCCCAGAGGAACATGGGAACATCTCCACAGCCCATCAATGCCACTCCTCTATCTGCCCCAAGCAGTCAATACACTTACTTTGTCCTCATAATTCCAAGTTTATAATGAGACATGAATCACTGTGAATTTCATATTAAACAAATTATGGTAAAGGTAAAAAAATCAGTCAATTAGAGAACCAAACTAACATTGTCAATTGAAAATTTTCCTTTAAAAGGACCACTAGAAGCTCCCCATAGATATTTAAAACAGATTTCTCCAAGTGTAGTTCTAACTCATTGATGAAAAGAAAATTTGATAGAGAGGATCATACACTAAAACTGTTCATCTGAGCAGCTTTTCATTGCAATCAAAGATTTGCATATTGAATAGAACCTTAAAATGATTTCTAGAAGTCTCCTGACTTGGGATATAATAGCTACATGGGACAAAGTAGAAAAAGGTACAGTGCACATCAAAAAAACCCAGAAAATAGATAGTTAAGAATGGATTAAGATGATGGCCCTTGCTGCCTTCCAGCTCATTAAAGTTGATTACTCAAATGTTTTACAAATCCCAAATATGGTTTGTTCCTGCTGTTATTGTAATGCTTCTTATCTGAATGTCACACAGTCACCTCTGCCTACGTGTGCGTGTCCCCACCAGGGTACCGGAGGTCTGTGAAATCTCTCCAGCTCACAGTTCAAGCTGGGGTAAGCCAGCTGCTCTGAGCTCTCACTGTATGTACTGGAGCAAAACGCCCCAGTGCTTCCTATTGAAGCAACACAGCATTCTTCATGTTGTCTTTTTTTTTATTATTATTACACGATTATAAAGAAAAACAGTCAAACAAAAATGAATGCTTTGCTCATCCTTAAATAGTTTCAGAGACATTTCTACACATCTTTTTCATTACAACCCTGACATGGTTTGCAAAGTAATTCCCATTTTGCCCACCTAACGTTCATTAATGTTGTTGATAAAAGCAATACAGACAATCATAATTACTTTTAGTCAGAAGCTATGAACGAATTAAGAACAGAAAAAAACATTTTTCCTTTGTTTCAGAGGAAGTCATATGTCTGCACAGAGATTACAAGAATTGTTACGTATGGACGGAAAGGATTTACAGAAACTGGACAGGTTTCCCAAAGCAGTACCTTAGAGTGGCACCACATATTCCCAGAGAATGACAGCTACACAGTTTGTCTTTTAAGACTGCGAAAGTTTACTAAGTTACACCATTTAAAATAATATTTTAATGTGTTTTTCTGCTAAATGAATGCTAATAACATGGCAGGACTTCAAGACAGTTTATTTTTCTCCTTAATCTCCACTGGGTTGGGCTTGGTTTCAGCCTGGCTGGGAGGTCATTAATTAGACTTGATTTGCCAGCCAAGCTGGTGCTCACCTCACACACACTTCACTTTCTGACGCTGATGGGACTTCTGCTAAGGGGACTCAAAGAATGCCATAAAATTCCAGCATTAGACTAATCTATACACTGAAATGGGAATGGAAGACACTTATCAGGAATACATTACAATAAACACTGGCGTAGCTCTAGTATGTCAGCCAAGTACAAATGTAGGTCAGCATGAAATGAAAGAGGGATTTGAACAAGAAGTCATCTGCAATTACGCACTGTTTTCATTCCAGCATGCACCAGAGGCCTCAACAGGATTGAGGTCCCTTGTTCAAAGTCAGTACTAACACACATTTAAATAAAATAAAATAAACCAATGCCCTGCAGGACTTGGACTGTAAATAACAGGCACGGTAGAGCTGAGGTTAGGGATGCATCACAGCAGCAAAGAGAGTGTACAAAGCTTTCCAGCTACTCAAAGCAAAACAGTATTCAAATTTGCTGTGTTCCACATAATGCAGAGCTTTAATATTCTTCAATTGCTTATTTCACAACTTTCTCCTAGTCAAATCCTTTACTTATAGATTTCTGCAGAGTGTCATTCGACTGGCTGATGTGGTATTTTTATTGTTTCTTTATGAAACAATATGTGAAACTGTATCAGAAAACATTGCTTTTGGTAGAAGTGAAATGCTGCTGTTAGACTCTTCTGGCACTACAACAGAATTGGCTCAATGCTAGTAACAGCAGAAATGCTGGAAAGGAAGGTATGAACAGTACTTACAATCACAAACCAGCATGGCTTTATTACTACAAAAGAGATATGAAGACCATTCTTTCCTGACATTAACAGCCTATGTGGAAAGCAGTACCATTTGTCCTTTTACATTACAGAATTAAGCAAATAAGTATTACCAATTACGGTATTTCATTAAAACGCAATTTGACTGCAAAGGAACTACAACACAAGCTATGAAAATTAAGGCAGGACTTGCCCTAGACAGAAGCCAGCACAACATTTTAAATAAGGTTTACATTACACCTTTTATTGGCACTGACAGTCGCCCACAATTTATCTTGGTAAGAGCTGCCCATAGGTAGACATTAAGTTTTATAAAGCATTCCAAGAACAGGAGTGATAGCAGGAAACTTACATTGCCATAAAAAAGAGGCAATCCCTGAAAACCCCCTCCCATTCCATTCACTAAAAAGAAGGTCCAAGTTCTGTTCCTTCCACAAGTAAATTCCTTTGATTTCAGAAAAACATGAAAAACATGTCTGAAAACCAAAACCAGCAACAAAAAACCCCAGACTTCTTGTACTGAGGTGATAAGACTTCTCAATGAGAGTTCTGTGACATGTTTATTGCTTGGCATTTTCACCTGTCACCTATTATGGCAGAAGCGAAAGTTGCTAGAAAGATATTATAAGGCTGTTTGCATCAATAAACAAAACAGATTTTCGTTGTTAGTATCAATAAAAGGAATAAAAAAAATTATCAGAAAGCTTTTCTAGTCAACTGCAGAAATCTTTTTGTGTACATTACAAAATACCAAGATTTTGATGGCACTTCAGATCCTAGTAAAGCTTCGATGTCCCACAAGAACAGTGAGGTGGACACATACCTCACTTAACTCAGCCTTCTTTAAATAAAGATCCATAAATGACCTGAACACTAACAAATCCCAGGCATGTGGTCCAAACTGTCCACTGACACCAAATTTAATGAAATTGCAACCACTGCTTTATATTGAATATGAAAGGATAGGAGGCACTCAGATTCAGACCAGGATGGGTATTAGGATTTACGTCTTTTTACAGCCTTAGGAAAGAAATTAAGAAACTCAGTGGCAGTAGTTGTACAAGTAGGCACGGCAAGGGCAGAACTGTTTCATTTTGATGCAGTACCACCGATCCCTTCCTCACCCGTGGAGCCTTTCTGTGCCTTACACCGCCTCTGAGCACTGCGATACCAGTGGGACAGGGTGCAGCACCCTGGGTACCCCGTACCACAGCAAAGGTAGTATGCTTTCCCAGGATGCATTCACAAAAAGAAACATTTCCAAAAACTACAGAACTTCAGATTTGTTTTAAAGATATTTTAAAGGAAAAGAAATAGCTGCACCAAGCTATGAGCTTACTGAATCTGAATTTGAACTATATCTTAATAAATAATGAAAATATATTAAGGAGTTAGAACATATGAAGTACTTCCAGCTATTTAAAAATATTTTTGTCTTTAAATTATAACTCATTCTTCTAGTGGTGGAGCTGCACTGTGCACTAGGACAGCTGAGCACTTTCTTCTTTGTTGAAGTATCTCTAAAACAAAGCGAAACTGAACAGGTTGAAAATAAGCCATAACACTGCTGAGCTGGAAACAGAATGAAACACTATTTTGAAAGGCTTAGAAACAAAATTTAACAAGATTTAATAAAGCAAATACAGAAGAAATTAAATTTTAGTTCTGTTTTCTAGAGAAAAGCAAACAAACTCTTGGAAAACGCATACAGCATGCACCCCACATACTCTGTTACAAGAAAATAACTTGGGAGAAGAGTACACTTTGTTGAAAGCATATAGGAATTGGAATTACCTAATATTAGAAATTTTGAAACACTGTATTTCAAGTTCCTGCTTGTTATGAGAAGCCTTTGAAGTTAGGAAATCAATTAGTAGTGCTTTCCAAAAAAAAAATTCTGTAAAAATACTGCTCTCATTCTGGGAGAAAACTTTGTATATATAGTTTATTTTCAATTTTTCCCTGCCAGGCTTCAAAAGCAAAAACACTGAAGAAGAATGTTTTCCATACCAAAAATTCAGTTTGTTTTTGTCTGGGTGGGTCATCATCTCTCTGCTGGAAAGCGTGACCTCGATTTCCCCGGCACAAGAAGGACCTGAATATCGGTCCCCCGTCCTGATCAGTGGGCTGTAATGCATCCAGCTCCCACATCTCCCCTGTGTATATAATCTGAATTCACTAATCAATTGGGGAAGGTGGAGGGTGGGGGGAAGAGGAAAGGCCCCTGCCTGGGCAGGAATTCCTGGCCAGAAACAGGGAGTATTCGGAAGAAAGGGCTTGGGGTACTTTCTGGTGCTCAGGGGGCTGGAACAAGGACAAAAGGATGGTGTTAAGAGAAGCTGATGAGCACGCAACAATAATTTAAAATACTACCAAAATAATATTACTAAAAAAATAAAAAGCAGCCTCAAAGTTATTTACCTTGAGAGTAAAACCCATGCTCCACACAACAGTATTTAAGGAGGAATGGAAGGGCTCATTAGTGACACTTTCTGGGGTTCACAGGTAGTTTCCATACAGCTCTGTCACTACTTGCCCTCCAGACTCGCCTGCTGACTGACTCCCCTCTTCTGCTCTACTGCTGATGGACTCGAGCCATGCAGCAGGTTTTACCCCACCAGGAGCTGGCGCAAACCCAGGATGAGTCTAGCTATATTTCACTTTCATCATATTTATTAAGCTGGTGTTGAAGTCAACCTAATTAAAAACTCTCTTCTTGGCTTTTCTGCAGCAGGGTCCAGCTGTTGCGCTAATGATATCATGCAGCACAACTGCAGCCATCTGCGTGAGTAATTATTATCAGATATAGATGAAATAATCCTTTAAACACTTACTATGCTTCCTCCTTCCACCCAAACACACGCTCCGTCACCAGCCTCATGTAGAAGACAAAGCCCCGCAGCTGGTGAACCAGCAGCCCAGCTGGATGTTGCTGCCTCTCCCTGTGTGTGCCCGGCTCTCCGGGTGCCCGTATTCCTTACTCTTGTACTGAAACCGATGTGTTTAGCTGTATGGGACCACCGAGGAACTCTGCTTCAGCTGCCCGTAACCCCCTAGGAAGGGACTCGTTCCCTTTGTGTGCAGTCACATGCATAACCTATGAGGTAAATAAACTACAAAATAACTGTTACTCAAATGGTTTATAAGGTACAAAACGTTTAGCTGTTCACGTTTCTGAAGAAGCATGCAAACACCTAAGCTATAGTCTTAATATTATTATTTTCTTCTAAAGATTTCCAAAGCAAATGAATGCTTTGTGTTGCCCTCCTACATTTGGATTTTTTCTGCATTACACGTCTTTCTCTCAAACAAATACCCTGTTGTATAACCGCATTTTGCATAATTTTGGAATGCTGAACATAGTTCTGTTTGTGGTAACTTGCCTCCCATGGACAGATCTTATTTGCAAATGAAACGCTTTCATCTCTGCCATGTAATGGCCTTCAGTACAGTTCACACTGGCTATGAATAGATATATTCGGTTTCCTACCTTTCTTCAGAAATATCTGAAAGAAAGGAGGGGGAGATCTGGGATGTAGGGAGACAAGAATCACATGTGCCAGGGAAACACATGTGTAATCAAGGGTTTGAAGATAATCTACTGCAGTAATTAAAACCACACTCCAATCCTGTTTAGCATATGCATTCTTTTGTTCTCTCAGCACTTACTTCCTAATCATTAGATTGCAAAAGATGAGAAAAAGGAAAGAAGATGGAGAATGAGTAACATGTTTTCCTACAATGAAGAAGGAACTGCAACAGCAGAAAGAAAAACATGTCAGGATGTCCCAATATTTCATTTTTATTTTGTCAAATCAGTTTGTTGAACAACTTTCTAGGTTCTTATAAACTTGTATCATAAATCGTGATCTTAAAATAGCATTCCTTAATGCATAACTCCCAGCAACGCTTTAAGTGGCTCAAGACATTTGTGAAACTTAGTAGTTACTTTCTCAAAGGTTTAAGTCAAAGCTGGACAGCCTTTATAATACACACACCAGCCTTGGACATCATATTGCCTGCTGCTAAACAGTCACTTCTAAAGTGGAAATGGATGTTTTAAAATACTGCCTGAAAATGCTATATATGCACCTTTCCAAATGAAATATAAGTGAGCTTTAGTCTGCTGAGGATAAAATCACTTTCATATAATTTATCCAGGTGATCGAGATGACTTGACTTTCAGATGGAAAAAAGACAGCATAATAGGGAATTCAATCTTAAACTGTTGAGCTGTCACCCGAAAGCCCAAACAAAGCTATTCTGGGCTAACAGTGCTTTGTACTCCCTTATATTCCATTATTCAGTTTGGAGAACAAAGACCGCTTTTTGGAGGGAAAGGATTTCTTTGGTTTTTAAAATGTAATAGTCCCTTTTTAAAGGCTATTTTCCCAGTATATACCAATTTTTATGTACATATATTATACATACATTCACACATACTCCCATATCCCTTCTATATAGCTAGTATCAGTATTTCTACTGTTCTAACGGGCTTTTTGTTCACCTTCTGTTTCAGGTGACAATACATTTGAACATAACGTTTTGTTAATTGTCAGTTAACAGTGCTCACCCAGGTAGCTGCATTGGTATCTCATACCTGCTTTTCCTACTCATCTGACTCTGTAAAGATCCTACAGGATGAAGTTTGATCCAAAGGAAGAAAGGTTTTTCTAGAAAGCTCCTCTTATCTTTAATATTTATCAAATGTAATGGACAGATTCTCCAGTACTTTATTCCAAGAGGCAACAGGGTTTTCCCTCCCAGCACGCATTACTCCCAGCACACACAAACTTATCTTGCAGAAGGAATTTTATTAGCATCAGTTCCTTGCCTGTGCTTACAGAAACATCTCCCTGCAGCTTCACCTTCCTTAATAAGCTGTCCTGCTCATTACATGCTCATTACCTGTGTCTTCCGAGGGCAGCTGGGGTTTTATTTCTTGTTCAGCTATGTCTGCTACAACTGCTGCTGCCGCTGCTGCTTCAGGGGGTGGCTGCGGAGGTGAAGGTGGTGCCTTTACTGGTGTAGTGGACTCCGGGGTCTCAAATGCTTCTTCAGAGTCAGAGCTCCTGGTGAAAATCAAATGAGAGACTAGTGAGCAGACTGAAGACTGATGTTTGCGGGTCGTATTTGGAAATGCAGGGCTTTCTGAGCTGATGGCATAGACCTCAGCTACCAGGCTACCTCTGTATTTCCCAAAGGAGATTTGACACTACAGTATCCAGAGCAGAATATCATGGGTATGGTCTTCTCCATATCCAAGTATTTATGTCAATTATGAATTCTTTGTGTTGCAAAACTGAACACACACTTGGAAATAAATCCACCCTGCAAAGCCTGCTTTCCAGTGTGAAGGTGGCTCAACCACACAGACAACACTGACACTCCTGTGTCAGTCTCTAAAACTCTCCTTGGCACAAGCGTACCTAAATCAACTAAAATAAATAAATAGGACCATCTCAAGAGACTTTCATAGCTTCATCAAAAAAAAATCATCTAAAATAGCATCAAATTTCTGTGTGTGCTCCTACAGGTGAGAAAGCAGACATGGAGATGCCAGGTGCAGCAAATGGTTGCGTATCCTTCTCCCACAGAAGTACTACATTCTATTTTTAGCAGAATTTTACCCTAGCCCTTTTCAAACGGTAAGTGTATGGTATTTACACAAGGTAAGACAACCTGTAAAATGCAGAGTCCTCATATTATCAACAATCGTTTTGCAGCACCATGTGCTCACAGGGGCACAAACCCCACCGGGCCCCAGTGGGTTGGTGCCAGCCCAGCAAGGAAACGGCAGCACCCAAAATGGAGCCATTGAAATGAAATGCAGGCTTGAAAGGCAGCAACTGTACCATCTGCTCCTACAGGAGTACAGTGCTAGGAAACTGTTCTAGATCTGAAAACCAGAGATCTCGTTTGTTCTTAAACCGAACTGAGACCAAATTTTAGCTTATAAACATTTCTTCTTGAAGCCTTTGGGAACAATTAATGCAGTAACAACAGTGCCATATTCAATATGCACTCAACATATGTTCAATATATGTTCAGTAAGCATGTCTGTTGGTCAGATGCAGATTTTTGCTGCTGGTCTGTAATAAAGTTAATTGACTACGCCGGTTTCTGAAAGGACAGGACTGATTTGCCTCTATCCATGATTGCGTGCACAGCTGTAGTCTCCACTGCTCCTCACGGCTGTCCACATTCCGCATGCCAGTGCAACAGGGACAAAATTTGCCACGAAATGGAAAACCATTTCATCCCCCAGAAGCACTCTACAAGCCATCCTCAATCAAGGACTTCTCTCGTTTTGTTCAAGTTAAAAGACAACTCTGAGCTGCCACATTCTGTTTGGTTTCTTGAAGCTCACGATTATTTTAAGCAGCTCGATGTCAGAAGTACAAGTACAGGATTTGCATTTGATTACATTTGCCTAAATCTATCATAGCATGAAGCTTTTGGTGAGCTGGGGAAGAAAAGACCTCAGAGTCACCCCTGAGAACTTGAGGAGCTCACTGGACCCGATTCTCCCCAGCTGCCTCCGCAGAATCCCAATGAGCTCCCACCTCCCTGCACACCATCAGGGCCACGCCACGGCTCAGCACCAACCCGTTTCATCACCTCTACTCCTATGCAAAGCAAAAGGATTTCTACTAGCTAAATAGCTTCAGAGATTTGCCTCAGGGATTTTTAGAGACTTTTTTTTTTTCCAAAAAAAACTTACATCACTGCCTGAGGAACTGCTCAAAAATAGCATGCCTGGCTTTTGATTATATCTGTTGCTGCAGCTCCCCAAAATACCTTCTTTGTGTCATTGTTTAAACCACACTCAGTCATCAGGCCACAAAACAGTCACACTGGAAGAGGTAGGCTGCAGCTTTTAAATTATGTCCCTTCAAAGATGCACCATGTTTTAAGTTCAAAATATTTTAAGCTTAAGAACAGCTAGCTGCAAAGAGCTTCTATAAATAAAGCTGCACAATAGGTATTCAACAAAATAACGCTTTCTCCTCCTTCCACAGAGCCAGTTGAGGAAACTTTAAGTTGAAGAATCTAAGAGAAACAGAGTTGTGTGATATCCTCCCAGCAGATAGGTGACTCTTGTGTCATAAAAATAAACCTATGAAGTTACCATCTAAACCAACAAAATGAAAGGTAATTCATACCTCTTAGGCTTTCACGATAATTCTTCATTGTGCTATATTTAATCAGTGTTTTACTCTCTTCATTTTGAACTCAAAGTTTTGCTCTGTAATACTGACAGAACAACATTTAGACTCTTCTTTCCAAATTGTCTGTATAGCCCATATAACATATACAGTAAATATATATATACCTGTAATATAACAGAAACTGACAAAAAAATATCTCTATTTTCATGTCCTACTTGTGTTTGTAACTGCGTTGTCAAACTGGTTTGATGGAGCAATTCTGTGTCCTCTTTTATTTAAATGGTGGAAAAACTCTGCACATGTTTAGCTCCCTTTTAAATGAGCTACCTATGTTTACTTGGTCTCTTCCTTGGATGAGGTGGGCATAAGCATTTGAAGTAAAGAGAAATGTCTGTTCTCTTTTATTCATTGTATGAGCTTCCATTCTAAAGAACATCTCAAGTCCATGGACAGTCAGTTGTGGTGCCTGAGCTCCAGCCCAAGGCTTTGTTTTGCTAGTATTTAATAATCCCCAAAAGATTCTGATGCAGTACTCCTAATTTTCAGCTGCACCCCTCCATAAGCAGCAGTATAATCAAGAACTGTCTTAACTGTAACCCAAATGCTGCTGCATTTGTTATAAGAAGCAATCATGCTGGTGGTTAACAAAGAAAGCTCGATACCAGAAAAATGTTCCTTATCACAGCCTGGGATCTGGGAGAGGGCATAAAGCCTGGAAGCACATACCAGGACTATGCTACAAGGTCTACATTACATATATCCTGGAAAAATTAGGTCCTGTGTTCTGTATTCCTTAGTGAAAATACGGATGGTCTCTCTTGCATAGGATACTTCTCTTAAGACTACAGTCCTACTTTCAAACAGTAAGAAAAGATTTTCCCAGAACAACAGGATATCCTGTGAAAAGGAAATTACATATTTCAGCCAGTTCTATTCATAATGTCTCTTCTCTGAGAAATACAGGGAATACACAGAACAACAAAAAAAATAATGCTGCTGCAAAGTTCACGGTGTAAAACAGATTGCCAAACTGTGATATGCCGTGAGAATTGGCACCGACGCAAGGCTGCACAAGGAGCAGCCACCATGGATCCAGCTGTGGGCAGGCTCTCACGAAAGGAAGAGCCCTTTGTATCATCTACAATATTATTTTGATGCTCCAGCCAAGGATGAAGCAGGATGAAATTGTTACTGAAACCTCGGAATGAAGAACTTATCAACACCAATGTGATGTAGATAAGCAGACACTTCTTTATTAACGGCCCGGTGCGTGAGTGAGTCCTCTCACGATCAAAGCACACCAAGTTTCAAAATCATATAGCTTATATAGAACTCGTTCATACATATTCATTAAATATTCATGCATAAACACAGTATTTCCCGAAAATCATTAACATACTCTCCTCCCATATCCGATTCTGCGCAGTAAAGGTTAGAAAGGTCTGGAAATGGGTCTGGGGTATTATTTGGGTAGGTGGTCCATGAGTTGGTGGTCGTGATCTCCCCCTGCCGGAATTATTTTTTACTTAAGGTAACTGTTTCTTGGCAGGTAACTACGAGTTGCTTCACTCGACTCTCCCCAGTTCCCATTAATTCTACATTTTGACACTTTAGTACATTCTCCTAGGTTACATATAAACAATTATCTTGAATCTTAAGTCTGTTATCTAAGTTCTAAACATTCCTACTAGGTGATTCTGACCAATTCCTCCGGCCTTGGTACGGGGCTGTACAGAGGATTCCATAGCAGCTGTTGCTGTACAAATACAAGTTTCATTAAAAGATTTCTTATAACTCTATATTCCTATTAAAATAACTCTATAAAATCAAATGTGTTTCTATGAAATCAAATGTGGTTAATTAATTCTAACTAATAAAAAATCTGTAACAAGATGGCACTCATGGCTTTTAGAGATAGAGAACTCATTTGCTGGCCCCAGCTCATAATGTTGTGGAGATGGAGCGCTCAAGTGCGAAGTCTGAATCTCCAGGACCAGTCTGTGGGGCAGCGATGAAGGGAAAGCTACAGGAAAGAACATACATTCATGCTTCTCTTTGGCCAGCTTGGGAGATTAGTGGGAGCTTGTCTTTCTAACACATCATATTGCTCCATCTGTACCCTTTGGGTTTTGTACATAACAAGCAAAAAAGTGTAGATTGTAGCAGCTACAAAATGATTAGGTGATAGTAACAGACTATCAAATTACCAGAAATATTCTTTCAGTCCACTCTTTCATCTCCCTTCTCAAAAGATAGCCAGTAAACAGTAAATATAGCACATACAGATGGGGTTGAGAAGCAGGGAGAACCAAGAAATGCAAGAATCATACCAGACCAATACAATTTGGCAATGCTGCATCAGCTTGTGGAGCAGGAGCACTTCCACTCTCACCTGGCAACTCTGAGGTCTTGCCCAGCCCATTCCATAACTCTCTCGAGGAAATACTGAACGGAGTCACTAGGGCTGACTTTTCTTCACCTTTGGCCTTGCAGAAATCCAGCCTCGCAACTGACATTACCTTTTTTGTAAAGCGCAGATGTTTATAATTTTAAGTCCTCCCCCATGTCACAATGAAAAGTTGCCTTTTTGTCACTGTAGCTAGAAGGCACTCAATAAGCAAGAATGAGATTTCTTTGGTCCACTGCCTCTCCTCACTGTCTGCCCTCTTTGGGCACCACAGCCACTGAAGTGAGGTTATCCCACTTGCCACCTGGAAACTTGATTCTTTAAAAAATAGTTTGCAACAGAGCTGTGCCCTTCAGCTGCATCAGGGACCCTGCCACCTGTCTCGGGTTCTTCTGGTATTTACACTACAGCAGTATAATCGGTGCGAGAGTGCACTCTGGTTTCATTTCACAGGAATGAAAGGGATATCTGATACATAAAAGAAATTTATATGCAGGGCTCTGACAGAAGGACTGAGGTCAGCAGCAACACTTCCTGTGGAGGGCTACAAGGGAGCAAATCTGGAACCAGTATGTGCCAAGGGAGCTCCCCAGAGCTTTAGCAGAGTTACTTCACTTAAAGTCCAATCTATATAGAACTTTTATTTAGCATATAGCCTGCTTCAGAAAAAAAACCACACCCAAAACCCCATGCCTAACCACTTCATGGAGCACCAATCTATTGGTGTGCAATACGGACAGTTGGAAGAGGAACACGAGTGTGGTATTTTGAAGTTTTGAAGCCAGGAGCTGGAGTTGCATTACTGAGAAGTTCACTTATAAAGAAGTATTTTAAATTTGCATTATTAGTGAAACATGTTCCAGATTAACTGAGGTTTCTCATACCTGTCAGCAGTATCACTGATGTCCAGCTAGCACTCCATAAACTCATCCTTCTCACTGGTACTCCAAAAACTCTATCCACTAATTGTTTTGTCTCTATGTACCTTTGTTTTATTGACATCATACCAGAGGCAATAATTTCGTTCTCATGGAGTATTTGGAAATACAACATACTGGGAGGAAAAAAGTCAGATAATCTTACAACATGCACACAACAACAAATCCAAGCTGTGGTGCTCCGTCACCACCCAAGACTGCTTGGAGGGTAATGAAACAAAAGCAAGGACTCCAAAGCGTTATTGGAGAGCTGTTGTTTACAGGTTGCCCTCTAATTGTAGTGTCAGGATGTTTGGAAACCTATGGACATTAAGGACTGTTCTCAGATGATAAGCAATTCCTACCTGATCAATTTTAACTGGCAGTAACTTCTAAAGTCTTTTCCTGAGATACAGTTGTAACTCCCTGAGGGGGACAAGACAGAAATGGGTATTTTGTCTTTTTTCCATCTCATCTTTAGATCCACACATTCTTTACAACTGGCTAGAGCTGCAGTTCAAGGGGGAAATAGCTGTCCAAGTACATCCATCATCTCTGGGCCACAGAAAACCACACTTGAGTTACCTGCAGATCTGTTTCCCTGGGCCTTAAGAATAAACGGACAAATAAGAATGCACAAGGCACATGCATCTGTTACCAGAAGGACATCAAGCAATGCCTGGTTCCCGTACTGAGATTTCTGTGCATCAGAAGCACTAGCAGGGCTCTGAGACAAATGGGGAGTCCAAAGGTGTGGACCCACATGAGCAAGTGCTGGTATAAAAGCACTACCTGGGGCAACACCTAAAGGCAACGCACAGATTCCATCAGACGTGGCCCTCCAAAGCATCTGTAGCTGCTATAAAGTTAAGGTATAAATTTCACATGAGTATTTACCAAACAATTTATCATACACTGTGAGAAAAATCTAAATAAATAATAATAAAAAAAAGCTAACTTCTTATAACGTTCAGTTTAGTACTGAAGATGAATTTAGGTTTTCATTCTTGTAAACCCAGTTGGGAGATGAGCTGGAGTAAGTTCTGTAGTCTCACCTCCATCAATCGTTTTCAGAGATGATCCTCATAAAATCTACATGAATAATTTAGACAAGGATGCAGGACTGGCTGTCTATTTGTGGGGTCAATTTGTTTTGCATGTTACTTAAACAGGCACATATAGTGCACTGGCAAGAGCCACAAAGGCTGACAGATTTGAAAAGACACTCAGTAACTTTAAGCTTTAGAGTTTCTGAAGCCAGAGAGGCAAGACACTCAGAGATGCACCTTAATTTCAGTCAAAGCTCTTTCACTGTGAACAGTCTGAATCCTTTCAGATTTCCTGGTCCATTTTCAATGGTTAAACTGATTTTTCCATAGTTTTTTTTTTAAAAAAACCAACCAAACAAACAAACAAAAAAACCCAAAAAACGAACATTGAGGTAGGATGTTTCAGCAAAGCATCTCTCCAGATGAAGATGAATCCCACTCTCAGCTCTGACACTGAACAGCTGCACATACATAGAATCATCATAGAATCATGGAATGGTTTGGGTTGGAAGTGATCTTACAGATCGGATCGTCTCGTCCCACCCCGTGCCCTGGGCAGGGCCCCCTCCCCCCAGCCCAGGCTGCTCCCAGCCCCATCCAGCCTGGCCTTGAGCACTGCCGGGGATGGGGCACCCACAGCTTTGGTCTTGGTTCGTTCACTTCTGCATCCACCTTAGGCCGGGATCTCTTAATGGCACGAACGGCTTCTTGCTGTTCTGCATGCACAGTCCAGAGAGGGAAAAAATACTGCTCAGTACACTTTATATTTGAGGGCGTTTTCCTTCTGCTTATATACAATTCAGTAACTGACAGTCTCTCGTAATTCATCTTGTGGTATCGCCCATGTTGCAGTTACACAAATTCGTAACACAGATATACATACAATCTCTCCTCTTTTATTTTTTTCTTCAGACTCTTACAGATATAATTCTGGATAATAATTCAAAACCACCGTGAGAGCCCAAATGGTAATTCTTTTCCTGGAGATAAAGTTACCCATTTAGGCCAGCAGGCATTAGCTGACCCGAGGGCCTACTCACAAGCACCAAGAATATTCCATAGCTACAACAAAAGGTCATTTTTATTCATCCCAGCACTAATTTAAGATAATATCAAAGATGCATCAACTTTGTATGCTATTATTTTTGCAAAGTTATTTGCCTACTCAGTGAATTCCAACTAACATGACATTCCGCAATAATTAGCTTCTCTTAACACGATGACTGTTAGCTATGTCGTTCTTTACCTACATGTTTTGAATATGAAACATCCTTACAGATTTTAAATTTTAATATTAAATTTGTATAGCAACATAGAGAAAACAAGGATGCAACGGTAGGCTATTTTAGGTATTCAAGATTAATATTTGGTGTCTGAATTAGTCTACCTATTCAAATGCAGCATCAAAACATGCAATATTAAAAAACAACACAAATATAAGGCATAAACCTCAGAAACGGTATTTCCCTTCTCTGATAAAATACACCATTGAAATGATAGACCTTCTCAAAAGAATTCAACAGCACAGACAACTCCGACAATGTTTTGCTCAGAGAACAGCAAAACCAGCAAACCTAGCCTACCACAGCTCAAGGGTGCGTGACTTTTCAGGGACCATTCACTGAAAATTATCTGCCTTGCTGCCTCTCACCCCATGGGGAATGTTCTCAGTGCTGAATCTGATGCTCATACTGAATCAGGAGCTGGGGGAGGTACTAACATGTCACTTAGATGTCACCAGACTCCATTTACAAGACAGTTCCTTTAGGGACATATTTCTGACCATTAACTATTAATGGATTTCTCTCACAGTGTTGTAAGGGTATTCAGTGACAAGATCATCTATGCTATGATTAAATAAATTCACAACAAACCTATACTGTGAGGAGACAAACCGCAAAATGGGTCACAAGAAGGGGATGCTGAGAAGGAAACAGTTGGATCACCAGCCTTGTCTTCAGCTCACATCCTGCTCCTGCTGGCATGATAACTTTGTCTCACTGGAACATTACCACTGCTTTGTGCACACATGATGAGAATCCAGCCTTGCATATAAAATAAAATAACGTTTGGTACCCCCAGGATAGCCACAGGAAAACCAGGGCATACCAGTCTCTGAGGGTCTGCTCCAATGAAATGCAAAATGCCCTAGACTACACCAGAAGTCAATGGGAATTCACAGCGTTCTAGTGATAAGTCTATACTAAGCAAATACATCACCTTATGGAGGAATACTTTTTGTCTGCTATCTGGTATGTATGGCATATGTACAGAATATGGATCATATGTGTACCAGAAAAGGCAATTACACCTTGCGCTACCTTACTCACCTGCAATGCAATGTTGGTGCCCTGTTTCATAGGTTTCTGACTTGCAAAGTCTGATCATCATAACAAAATGTAATTTCATCACAGGATTATTTCAGCTTAATAATGCTGGAGAATAATTGTAGTCTTACTTTGTAGCACTCACCATTGCTGGCCTATAGATCTTCTCTCTATTTTTGCTTTAAAACTGGATATGGCTCAATGAGAAATAGGTACAACTCCAGCTTCTTTAATCACAGCAATTTAAAAACATTTTATAGAAGAAATCCCTTAACTGGAATGAAGATAATTTCCTAGGTATCTTCATTCTTTATCCTGTTGTCTTTCCGATGCATTAAACCCCTAATAGAAAGAATACTGTAGGACAGAAAAACAGATAGCATTTTTTTCAAAAAGGTTTTTGTGAAAGAACATATCAAAGCTGGTTTTAACAGAATTATGTTTTGCATTTATGGGTTTCTGCAGCAAAAGTAATATTCCACAAAACCATCCACAGCTTCTTCCTCAGCAGAGGTATTCTGCTTGACATAAGAGCAGGATAAATGTCACACGTTCATTTTATGGCCTGAGCTACAATGCACCAGCGAAGCATCCTTTGCAATTCTCACTTAAGAATAAAGCTTTTAAAGGAAATAAATCCCATTCCACTGAAACGACGAAGACCTACTTTAGTTCAATGCAATTACACAAGAACTCATATTGACACTGATGTGTGCAGAAAGCAGGGCAGGCATGCCTCTCCAGAGAAGGATTTTAATATTATTTCAGCACAAACATTCCTACAAGAGCCATGGCAAACATGGCTCCCCAGAAAAATAACCGCTATTACATGAAGGTGATACTTCCTGGCCCACAAGTGATGTGTCATGACAGACACAACATTTCATTTAGGGACACAAGGGAGGAATTCATGCTGCACCGTGCGCAGAAGCAGCCAGAGTCGTTTCCCTCCTTTGTGCAGCTTTCTGCTTCTCCTCCACGCCAAGGGTGTAACATCCTCTGCTGCCCCAGCCCATCTCAGGCAGTTCAGCTGAAGTGTTAATGATTTGCACCAGTGTAAATTTGGTGTGAATGGGTAAATATGGCTCAGTTATGTACTGCTGATGTAACGTTACTGAGCGACTTCATTGCTTTTCCAGTAACATTTGTCCTCCAACATCAAGTCCTTGGACAACTTAGTGTCTGAGCTGAGATACAAGAATTTGGATTTTCTTTTTTTATGTAGGTGAGATAACAAAAATAAAGTGCTATGGCTTCCCTTTTCAAATCATTCTGTAGGACTTCAGCAATGGAAAATAGTATCTTGTATGTTATCCAAACCACACAGATAAGTTTGGAAATGTATATTCTAGAATAGATTGTGAAAAGAAACTTATGAATCCTTTAAACATTAATCACTTACTATAAAAAGGCCATTTTTTCCTTACACGGTGGTTATATTTCAAGAACAGGATTAGAACTGCAGTGGAGGAGAATTAAAAGAGCATAATCATCTTAAAAATAATGTTGACTTTTGGTTTTTAGCCTATTGTATTGTAAGTAATCTTCCTACCATAACTGATATGGGAAGAAGGAATTATTTTTTCCTGCTTTTTCTGCTTTTTTTCTGCAGCAATTTTGAGAGCATTTTGTGCAGAAGCCAAATTCACACTCCCCCAACAAAAGCCATTTCCTGCTTTCACACAGCAACCAAAAAGAAATGTCTCAAGCTGTGGGAAACCACATCTGAAGGAAAAAAGACTGTGGGATATAACATAACATACTTGCAGCAGCACTTAAAACTAAAATAATTTTTCTAACTGATTAGCAAGAAGTTCCCCATATTGCTTTAAATCATGTTAAATTTATCCTTTTTATTCCTTCTCCTGAGATCTATCAGGGTATGTTTTTCAACACTACTGATAAAAATGAATAATGAAATGAACCCTCATCCTTTCTGGCCAGCCTGCTTTCCCTTTTACTGGCTTCAATCTGAATAATGAAAACATTTACGCTACAGAAACAGGACTCAGAATTGAAGATTTTTTTTTTTAATCCCTATGCTCTTTTCAGGCAGATGCTTTATTCTCAGAGGAACAACAAGAAAATACCACTTAATTAAAGGCACTCATCTTCAGACATCACAACAGCAAATACAGTAATGTGTCCCTGAATCACCAGAGGCTGCTAAATATTCAAACACATAAATCTCTTAAGAGATGAGAAGAAACAGTAAAGATGCAGGATACCCCAATATCCAAGGCAGAAAATATTTACCACAAATATAGTTATAACCAGTTAACACATAATAATCCCAGTCACCCTTTGTTCACCCTAGTAGGTAGGGATTGGTATTCGAATCAGCAGTTGATGTTGAAGTATTTCATGCCCATGGCAATATCTTTGCTCTGCCTTTAGCACCAAGCTCTAAAGTTTTAATCCAGGAAACAACATCCTGCTATCTATTTTCTCAGAAAGCACCCAGGTGCCTGTGCTCACTGCTATACAGCACCACGCAATGGCTTCAAGGGAAAACAATCAATAATTCATTGGGAGTCAGAGCCATAGGTTTGAAACGGCTTTGTTTATTGGAACTACCTTTTAAATGTAACAAGGCTTTCCAGAGCCACATCTCTGCTCTGCCACAAAGCTCAAAAGCCGGAGCTGCGGACAGAACAGCAACTGTGAAGGCCAAAGATGAATATACGACACCCGTAATCCCTGGGGGACCAGTTTATCTTGAGAGGCATGGAGATTTGTGAAAATAGTGAGATGTGGAAATAAGACCGTGCCCCTGTAATGCTTATGGTCCTGCCTTTCACAAAGGAGATAAGGACTACATGGAGGGGGAGAAGAAGGGAGGCAGGGCATCCCTTTGATAAAAGGGAACGATGGAAGAAAAGAGTCCCTCCGCACCCAACCTGCTCCGTATTCTGCCAGTTTTACTCCTGCACAGCCTGTGCAGGCTTTACACAGAACCTCACTAACCCCTTATTCCTCTACTTCAGCGCATGAAGGGGCTGCATGGATAGAAGCATGGCCAGGAAGCAAGAGCAGCGAAGGACCAAAAAAGTCTCAGCCTCAACAACAGCAAAAAAATCTCTCATTGGGCTATAATAATTGCATCTCCTGACTTGGGGGTGGGTGTGATCCTCCTGCTGAGGTTTCTCACTGACTTCAGCAGAGCTGCGGCTTTACCTCTCCCGCAGACGCACTGTGCTGCTCCAGCTCTCAAACTGTGCCTTTCGGTGGGTGCTGCGTGAACGCCCAGCTCAGGGAAGTGCCGACTCAGCACAACAGCGTCCTGGAAAAAGCAATCCCTGATTTGCAATGGCACCTCACCAGCTGGCAGCCAGCTGTACTGCCCACAGCTCTGCCAGGTGAGGAACAACAGCACTGAACCTTCCCTACCCAGGCTCCTGCTTTGGAAGGGGACACTCCTGCACTCGGGAAGTTAAACAAAGGGATTCAAATTCCTTGCTTAGCCTCCTCCTCCTTTAGCAACCAAACCCTTTTCCAGCACAACACTGGACTCATTTCTAATGAGAGCAATGAACTGTTATTAACAAGACCAATAAATGCAAGGTTTCTATGCTGAAGGAAACCAAAACCGAAAAGCAGGAGCTCATGTGATTCTAACTACTACTAGGTTTCACATACAATCTGGTCCATATTTAGCCCTAGAAACAAGCTTATTTTGTTTAGGAAAACCCTGTCTTGTACATCTGAACATAATTCTATGGATTCTGTTTAATCAAAATAAAATAAACTTGAAACGAAAAGCCCCAGATCTTCCCAAAGTCTACTCTTTATCCCAACAGAACCAATGGCCCCAGTTCTTCCCCCGGAAAGCAAAAGGCTTTCCAAGCACCCATTCATCTCTTTAATCAGTCCTCCTAGCAGAGGGAGAGGAGCTGTGGCAAACAGTACTGTGTGGAAGCAACAAACAAAATTAATAGAGCTCTACAATTACCCTGAGGTCTGTTTCAGAGATATCTACAGTTGCTTAAACCAAAATTCAGTTCACACGCTATACGTTTAGACAGTCTACGTTGCAAACTCCACTTTGGTTTCAAGAGCTAAGGAGGGATGTTACTGTCTTGTCTAGTATCACCATCAATGAAGGCTCTCAGGCCAAAATGTGCCTTAAAAGAAACCTTTGAAACCTAAGACTGGTGGAAAAAGGAAACTAATTCAATTTTTTTCCCATTGAGCTGGCTCTCTGACGCTAACGGGAGTACAAAATGTGAAATCCAGTCTGCTACTATATTCACATGCCTTTAAGGATCTAAAGGGAAAGGATACCTTTTTTTCTTACAAGGTTTTCCATAGTAAAACCAGTATTTGTTTGTTTATTACAGCAAACACGCCCACTTCCTCAAAGAAAATGCAAACTATATTGAAATTCAGCTATAATTAGAACTCTGCCTTTTGCCACAGAAAAGCCTGCTTATCTGGACTAAATAAGAAGTCTGTTACATAGCTAAATCCTTACAAAGCATTAGACATGGACAAGGGAGCGGTATCTATGACATCAGTAAAATACAAAAACTCTCTACGGGTGTAAAGTCTTAAAACAAAGGAAATGTGTTTATAATAGACAGAACCACTTTTCTATGTACTATAATCATGTTAGAGAAACATTAAAAGCACCCAGACTATTACGTCTTCAAACACACAGGACTGAAAAGCATCTTTGATTTAAATTTAACAAGCAGTTATTTTGACTGCTGGGTCAAGCAAAGCAAAAAGCAAAAGCAGACAGGGAAACAGCTCTGACTGTAAGTGACAGCCACAATGCATGTGCAGGAACACCTTTTCATTCATGTTTTTACTACCTCACATCAGTTTGTATTTTCCAATTTGCCCGTATGTCATAATACATAATA
Organism: Falco biarmicus; assembly: GCF_023638135.1. Taxonomy (NCBI): domain Eukaryota; kingdom Metazoa; phylum Chordata; class Aves; order Falconiformes; family Falconidae; genus Falco; species Falco biarmicus. Next base: position 50,883,572 of record NC_079296.1, on the reverse strand, counting down.
GATGACAGCAGCGCCATTATGCATGGCATAGGGCACACCATTCAGTATAGAGAGCTTTATAACATACACATATTTTCCAGATATGTGGCCTGCCTTGCTAATGGAATGGTGAGTGATTCTGGGGTCTTTTTATTTTGTTTTCAAGTTTAAACATGACCTGCCTACTTCTAGTGACAGATGTAGCAGTTGATGTAATAACTCTCATATCAAAGGAAACGCTGTCATTGACTTCAGAGATGCGATCCTTTGGACTCAAATGAGGGAGGCTGGAATAAAAGACAGGGGTGCTTGACAGAAGAATTTGCTTGTTACTTCTGGTCCATTTTCTCTCAGAGTAAAACACCCCCCACATCTTCCAGCAATTCACCCTGTTCAGCAGACAAGTCTAGTAGATAGAGTATGCCCTACTTACTGATGACTGTCAATAAGAGGAAGAAGAAAACAAATTTACGTAGAATGCTGACAATAGGCAGTACTATCTGTCAAGGGATTAACTCAGACGAAACACCAATTCAGTAACAGAAGCCTCCCATCCTCCCAAGGTCCACATTATTTCCAATTATATATTTATATATATATATATATATATATATATCTCCCACTCTTCCATGTATATATACATCAACATGACTTTCCTATGTATGAGCATATAAAACTATGCAAATATTTTACCAGCCTGGTTTCTTTCAGACTTTTAAGAATGATTCAGACCTTTAGGTCTGGGAGATAGAAAAGTAAAAAACTTGGTAGCAAGCAAGGGCTGCAGTTTTGTACGTATGCTCAAATAACTTCTATATATACATGTGTGCACACACATGCACACACAGAACAGCTGCTCACATCTCATGCACAAGGTGGAGTTAACCCAGTTTAAATTTCTCTGAGTCTTTCCAGCAATCAAACAACAAATGAAAAGACCATGGAGCAGAAGAAATATTGAAAAACAACGCACAAGGGCACCAGCATCTTGGCCTGCTACCAACGATCAGTAACATTCAATTTCTTTCTTGGAGCCTGATCCAGCTCCCACTGAAGTCAGTGGGCATTTCACCATCAACTTCAGTAGGAGCTGGCTCAGTCTTCAGTCATTTTCCTCTTGGATTGGCAAGGGATGAAAATGTTAGAGACGCAGCATAGAGCTCCTGATGGGAGGAAATAACACATCATCAGCCCTCTGGCTGATGAAGAAATGGGCACTGAATGTAAATCCTGCCCAGTTGCTGCAAGGACAGCAAACATAATGCTCCACAAAAGGAAGGTGTGGTTCATGTTCAGGAGAAAGGAACCCTTTCCACCAGAGAAAAAAAATTTATTCATTCAGAGATGACATCTGGTGAAAAGCTACCAACACTTGAAAACCTAGCAACATTTCCAGCTTTCAAATACTTAAAAAGTATTTCCAAGAGATAGAAATATATTGCTACTAAAAAGAAAAACACTGATATATAGGTGATAGCACTTGGCAAGCTGAATTCTGTTCTCATCCTCAGCAGGACAAAACTGGTGGCTCTGCGTAGCACAAACAGTGCATGCAAGGAAACAGTCACAAGTGCACCAGATGTGAGCATGTATGCACCTGAACAATTTCACGCACACTAAACATCATCATACTGTCATTTGCTTTTATTTCAACCGAGTCAGTCCTATTATCTGATTGAAATGTGCACTTGATTTAGCTAAATCTGTGACCACCAGGGTGCCTGCTGCAATTTGCAAAGCACATGACAGTGCTTATAATGTCAACAGCAAGGTCTGAACCACACTACTTTTATCTGCTGTTAACTTTTATTGTCACGGGCTTCCCTTGGGCTTTCCCTTTTTTATCATTCAAAATTGACTTTTCTTTTTTTCTTTAAATAAAAGGACAGTTGCCAACTGCCAGTGGCTGAGTCGCTAACAGTCCACAATGAACAACAGAATACCCCAGACTGTCAGTATCAATATGGGGTTTATTACAAATACTTTTATCCTGGCTGAAACAAATTTACATTAAAATTTGGAATTTGGCATACACATGCAAAGAGAGCATACTTAGTCATTGATACACTCTAAAATCTTAACCTAGACCCCTTTCCAGCATCAATTCTACCATTAATTCCTTTCTATGACTTTCCCTAGTGTTCAGCAAAGAAGTCCATTATAGGACACTTTGGAGGAACTCCTAAACCAGCAGCTACTTAAAGAATTTGTTCTCTCTGTACTTTCTTGATGCTAACAGAAATCTATTCCTGTAATGATTTCTGATTTACACCCCTCTAATGAACTCAGGGCATCCAAACCCAGCCCTGCTTTCCCTTTGTTAAGAAGCTGTCTCCACCAGGCAGGCGGCCTCTGCTGAAGGCTAGAATGGTGATTTCTGGGATGCTGTAACTGTATGGGCAGTTACCCAACTTGCCTGGGACATGGCCAGATGTTTTTGCCTCTGAACAGTAACTGCCATTAAGGAATTTGCTTGTGTGTGCAAAGTAAGTTAAATGTAACATCATTAAAAAAGCACTGGTAAAAGTTACAGTGATTAGGTTATAAAGTCAAAACCTCAGACCAGAACTGATTACCATGATATCCTACGAGGACCTTCTTGTTTTTGGAAAACAGACCCGTACTCTCTGAAGGATAAAGAAACCCCTCCATTCTTACCTCATTGTAGAGACTACTTAGTTGGAGTGAAGAAAATGGCACATTCTTACAGTGATTTGTTTAATACAAGACTAGTAATATCTTTCACAAACTCTTCCAAAGGACATCAACAGTTCCTGAATGATGCCTGTGCTAAAAGTGTATCTGTTGATTACGCTGGGCCTTAAAAGATCATACCAAAACCCCACAGGAATGACTCACTGCAAAAGGTTAGTATACTTATATAGAAAAGGTGTCACTGAAAGAGATGACAATATAATTTATTCATGTGCCCCCAAAATCTATACATATATATACCTTGATCGATATGTTCTTCAACAGAATGTATTCTTAAAAAGCTGTGAAAAATGGAGATAAAAACCACTGAACCCTGCTTTAGCTACATCTCTTTTATTACCTACTCCTTGGATCACTGCTAAAAATCAACACCAATCTGTGCAGATGAAAATGTAATTTACAGGACTTTAAAGACAATGAGGCATCAGTTTATTCCACCGTATTACTAAAATAGATGCTGTATATAGGAATGTCAGTACTATGTAAGATAGAAGCATATAGAAAAAAGATTTTAATTGGTGAAGCTATACATCAAAGGAACAAAGGATGCAGAAATGCTGTTAGGCCTGTATCTTACAAATATAACAAGACAGTAGCAAGCAAAGCTATCTGCTGATATACTGGAATATGACAATACGGAGCATATACCTACTTGTAAGGCCTATTATAGAGGCAAAACTATCAGTCACCATTCCCCAATGACTCTGAAGCACTTATCTCAAACGTACAAATGATGTCTCAACTATAATCAGATCTACGTTAACAAGCAGACATTACATTTAAAAAAAATTTAAGAGACCTATCTGAAGCTAGTTTATAGACTAGCCCTAGTGGATAAATACTTAAAACTTACACTATCAGAAATTAACTCTGTGTTCAGACGTGTTAGATAAATGTGATTTATGTAACTGAAATGACAATAGGAGACAAGGCAATTCTTCTAAAATCCATTCAGAGGTAAGGTCCATGCTCTAGCATGATAGCTTAGTAGTTTGGGGTGGAGGGTTAGGGAGAAAAGACTGTTGCCTAAGTAAGCTAGTAAATCCTCAACCAATAAATGACAAAATCCTATTTACAGATGGGAAATGACTCTGCTATTTCTGCAGGCACATACATATTTGTGCACTTTCATATATGATTTAGCCAACTGAAAAAGCAGTAACTTGTTCTGAACAAGTACTAATTGTTCGCTTTTTCCTCCCTCCCTCCCCCCAGCGAATCTTTCAGAGTTGGCCTTCAGCGAGAAGAGATCTAAGGACACTTTGCTTATGATTCATCAGAGGATATAATACCATGACAGGGACGGGTGCTGACAAGGGTGATGTGACCTGAAAAATAGTGTCTGTATAGAGAAAAGCAAAAAGAAGCTCTGAGAAAACAGTGAAATGCAGCCTCACGCTGTGCATTTTAAATAGAAAACACAGAGGTGGTGGGTTTAGGAGGGGGGAAGGGGCTGGTTTTTTGTTCACTGGAAATGGTCATTGTGTTTGATTGATTATGCATCCAAAACATAAAAAGACAAAACATATGGTACACAGCTAGTGCTCAACACAAACAGATCAAGGCGGTCAGTCCAAGCCAGGTGTCTTCATACTAGGAAAGCATTATAAAATATAACACGCAATATTCAGCAACACCTTAACTATGTCTCCAGCTGAACACAGTTAGCATTAAACAAAGGCCTCAGACAGCAAAGTCAGCTCCTTCACGCGCCGCACAGGTTAAGTGCAGAAGGGCTGCAGGCCCAGCAGCACAGAGGAAGAGGAAAAAAAAAAAAAAAAAAAAAAGAGGAGAGCAAAGGGAATCCACACTTACATGGCCTCTGACGGTTCCCGGTTCAGGCTACCTGTCTCTGCCTGCTGCAGAGACTGCGACCCTCCCATCCTCAGCGTGCCCTTGGGTTGAAGCTAGACACGAGCAAGGCCAGCTTCCTCCGTAATTCCACCAGCAAGGAGCCCTGAGAGCTCTGACTGTGCAGAGGCTGCGATACTGCAGTGCAGATGGAAACAGCTGCTTGCATCAGTGGCAGCACAAGCAGAAACACTTCAGCAGCAGCTTCTCTTCTCAGAACTGTTGCCAGTTTTGGGGTTGTTTTTTCTTTTTTTGTCCAGATGAACAGTATTTATAAAATAAAATCAAATCCCAGCCACTGTGACAGGCTAATCATCTGCTAAACATCAGTGGTCCAAACAGCTACGGTGCAAGCGCCTCTAACACAGGACTATTGGCTATTGAAACTGGCTTGGAAAAAAAAAAAAAAAAAAAAAAGAAAAAAAAAAGAAGAAAAGCAGACCCTCCCTTTAAGCACACATTGTCAGCTACTGTGGCTCCCTAAGGACCTACAGGCAGGACCATTATATTGTGTTGACTCAGCTGATTTGAAATGCAAATGCACGTGTGCACTGGATGCCATGCATACATTTTCCTCTAAAAACAGGCAAGTTGTGCATATTGGGATGATTGCAGAGAGGATTAACAAGCAGAACGGCTGCTTCTTTTTTTTTTCCTTTTAAACAAATGAGCTCATCCCTCTTGCAAAAATGGAATCTTCCATGAGGAACGTAGGGAGAATATCATGAGCAGCCAAGGTAAACAAGCCAATGTGGGAGCGGACCCTACTCAGCACAGCTCCATCCAACAGATCGGTGCACTTAACTGCCTTGCTTCTGCCTGCACAGACCCCCTTCCTTGCTGGACGATGAGGTGGAGAACTGTGGGGATGCTCATCATCTAATATGGATGTGATTTGTGATGAGGATCTTTAAACCCGGAAAGCACAAGCCCAAGCAAAGAGCATTCCCAACCCTACAAATAAGCTTATTCTTTTGCCACCATGGAGGTATCGGGGTACTGGGAATTCAACAAGCTGAAAGGGCTGCGCACCGTCACTCTCCACATCACCATCTTTAGCAAATAACAGATGCTCCATATAAGTTATGTATCGCATCACTGAAGAAGAAAAAAATCAGTTGCACTACCATCTACACTGAGAATTAAACTCTAGGGACACAAATGACTTGAAGCTATGTAACAATTGTGGATACGTGCAGGGCAGAGAGGTCAAAAGGATCAGATAAATTTAACAGAAATATTAAAAGAGACTAAGTTCTAAACACCTACTACAGCATGGCTTTCATGTTTCAGTGGAGGCCTTACTAGACTCACACCTTAAACAGCTTCGGGGTTTTTTTTTTTCTCTGCTTGCAAGATGGAAAATCCAGTGGGGTTTGCTTACTTTACAGAAACAAGGACTGCTGTGTACATGTGCAAGGTTCTGTCTCTCTGGGTGACCCATAATAAATTGTTCTTGGGATAAGAAGAAACAAAGATGCTCAGTGAACACGAAGCACATTTCATTTCCAGAGACTGCCTAAAATTAAATCCTGTTTTATGAACAGCATCAAAGTAAACGTGCCTTCTCTGTTTTGTTTCTTTTTTTTAAACTAACGGGAAAAGCTAGTGAGCCAGCACTTTGTTTAGCCACAAACTTCCAAGCAACTTACAATTTTGGGGTTATTTCATTTCTGGTGAAAGCCAAACCCTTGTTTCTAGTAGTGTCTCATTGCTCAACCCTCATCTCAAGTCCCCCATAGAAGCAGCAGCACTGCCTCACTGGGAGACTGAGCTTCAGAATTTCTGGTGCCTGGCTGGGTGCCTGAGACACGGTTAACTCCCAAGCTCTGCATCAGAGCCCAGCGCTGATGCTCTCTTGTCAAGGTAGTGGCAGCTTATTACACTGTCTGTATTTGCCAGCTTCCAGAGGAAGGCTTTCGCTACCTGGGCAGCCCAATCTGCCCAATCAGTCATTTCCAGCCATCACTGCATAGGAGATGAGGAACCAGACTCGTCCCAGGCACTGTCACAACTCTGCAGCTCTCAGAGCAAGAGATGAAAACACAGGACACTGTCAGTTGACAGGTTTGCACCTCTTCTGTCTATAAAACACAGGCTGCTTTTTAGTCCCTTTACAGCAATATTTAGTTCACCAGACATTTACCAGGATGCCATGAACCAAACATTACCAAACAAACATGAACATACATTACCAAAATGCCATGAACAGGACAATTCTGTTAATGACAGCAAATCAGCAGAGCCAAATAAAACCACAACCCAGTGTGCAAAATTTTAACGTAATGTCAGGTAAACACTTGTCAGGAACATTCCCAAGCAAGTAAACCACAGAATTTGAAGAAAGTGTATGAAAAGCATCATGTACACTCTGGCAGTAGATTTGAAATGGTTAATAACTCCAGTATTGCCATCCAATATGGGAAATAAATGGTACCAGCCAGCAGGCTAAAATTACATGGCTGTATTCAGAGATCTTATTAGTTGAGGTTACAGCTCAGCTTCTGTTTTGCCTGTGGTAGCTCTACTGAACTACAGAAGATAGGTCTACTGAATATCATAAGAGCTTGTTACTGGATTTCATTTGTTACAGAGAAAAGGAAGACACTGGGGGAAAAAATTCCCTAGGAAGGCAAACACCATATTGAGAAAGTAAAGCCCTAACAGGTACCTGGAAGCCGAGACGGAGAACACAGGCACTGTTTGCCCTGTTGGGGAGGGGGAAACAAGAATATTGTGGCATCTTCCTAAGAAGTGTAAGTACACTTAAAATGCCTGTGTCAACTCCCTCAAGTTTCACATGTTTATCTATCAAATAAACAAAGTCCCAGTAAAAAAAGGCTTGCATTGAATCCTGTTCTGAGTCAGCATGGTCCTTTCAAGAGTTGTATAGTAGAGAAAGTTTTTATCCCATTCTCCAACACTTCTATGCAACAGACATTCAAGTTCCACTAGAAATCGCAGGTCTTGGTTAACATGTTCACGGACAGAGTGCAGGATCAAAGGCTTCAGCCTTTCGGGCCCAGCTACGCCCCTGGTCTCTTCGCACAGACCGTCCAGATTAGCAGGAGGCTCTGGTCTATTGAGGGGTGCCACAGACAAGGTATTCCCTCCTTTTCCCCTCCCTCTCACCCCAGTTCATGTGCACAGCTCACGGCACAGCTCAGAGCTTCACCACGAGGACAGCTCACCGCCTCTATGCAGCCCCTGCTTATAAAGGGGACAGGGTTTAACTCTTCTCTTTGAAAAATAACCATCCAAGCAGCTCAATTACAGCAATGTGAACTGGAGTACTGGTAAAACAAGAACATGAGCTGTAACACTAGTGAGATCCTGATGGACGTGCTGCTGTCAGTTTAGTGTCAATACTTCATTGACTGGCCAGAAGAGAGCCGCTTGGTGCCTTAGGAAAATGTTTCAGACCGAAAAGGAAGGAGCTTAGTCCATTATACCCAAGGGCACCTGCACAAAGAGAAATTACATGCTCAAAAGCAGTGGCAGCTCTGACCAAGTACTGCATCAAGAAGATACAATGACAGAAACCAAAATTAGGACAACAAAATCAAATCAGCCATTACATGCAAATTCCTACCAGTGAGTGCAGTTACCTCAATGGGGAGGGAACATATTTAATAATTTTAAGAGTCCAGACTGCGATGGTCTTTCAAAAAAAGATAAGCTGTAACTGAACCTTGGACTTGAATGTAGAATCTTGACTTGGAAGAATTTAAGCTTTCTTCATTATAGGCTGCACAAAAATACATGGCTCTAGACATGTTACGTATATTTCTGTGCTTCTTTACTCACTACACATTTTTTCAGTCCTAGGACACCTAAAATTTCCTTTTTTTTTTTTTTTTTTTTTTGTGCTCCTTAGTCTTATCTCCCTCTCTAAAGTGATCAAGAGAGGATCCACCTTGTAATTTCCACTTGCCTTGAGAAGAATCACTTAAAAGACATCCTCAAGCAATGAGCTGCTAAAGCTGCCGTTGAACACTACAAAGCATTTGTTACCCTTCACCTTGGTTCTTCACTTTATCTGGTTAACTCTAATCCTACATTATGCTCAGAGATGTGCCAGATGGAATCTTTGCAAGATCACATTGATTTTGTGGGTTTTTTTCCAGTCAAGTCATTCCATGATCCAGCTCACTGCCTGCACTCCTGCACCGCTGTGGGAGAGGGACAGTGGGACAGTGGCAATACGTAACGCTTGTGCTGTCATCAAATCCTTCACAAAGTCACATCTAAGCACAGAAAGCAACCCAAGCCCTTCAATCTCTTTGTCCCCAGAGGTGCAATTCAGACCACCATTTAAAACTAATTCTTTGTTATTTTGAAAAATTACACCCCAAAGAGAGAACCTAAGCAAAACCTCCTCCTGCAGGGTCATGCAAATTGTCAAAGGAAGGAATGACCATTTGCTGCTACCAGGTAGCAAAGAGCAGTGGAAGAAAAGCAGGTTTCTTTCCTTCTCTCACTTATGTGGCAACTTTGTGCTATTTCAAATGAAAGACCAAGTATGAAAAGTTACCTCACACATGCAACAAATGTATCCCATTTTGGTTTACTGGAAAAAAACAGTAAAATATTAACATGAACTGTAACACCTACGTGCCAGTAGTGCCTAGTAATAGGCATGTAGTCCAGTTCATGTCCACAGTATAATTTATATGATTATAGTCTATAATTAGCAATTTAAAGACACATTCATCACCATCCTTCAAAGATCCAGTTATCTCTAAGTTAATCCCATTCCAAGAGAGAGAAATCAGAAATTCAGCCCTAAAGTAAGAATGGCAGACCTTCAGGTTGAAACCAGTCCTGTTGGTTTTGGGGGTTTGGTTTTTTTTGTAGCTGGGTTTTTTTAGGGTTTTTTTAATGGGCTTAGAGTGGGGTACTGATTCATGACTGGAGAGTGTAAATGAAATTTGAGCATTAAAATAATCAGCGAGTGTTAAATCAGTGCAATATTTCTCAATATACTCTTTAAGAAAAATAGAAGTAATTAGTTCAATTGCCTCTGTACATTTCCTGGCATAACACAGCCCTACCTGTGTTACCATGATATAAAATCATACACCACAAAATAACATGAGGAGACACTAGGTGTAAAGCTTCACAGATTTAACTTATTCTTATAGATCAAATACTTTGATAAACACATTGTTTACTCCACCATTTGTCTAGATTAACGCAGTGCAAGTGCTTTATTTGCATTGGTACACTGTTCATGAAAAAGCACAATGTCTCAGGATTTTAAGCCTGAGCACACCGACAGAGTATTTCCATCTGCTAAGTCAAAGAAAAGTGGAGTGACCAGTGATGATGCAAGCAGGATGGACGCTGCAGTTCACAGGAAATGAACACTAAAATGGGTTTCAAAATAGAAGTAGAAATAAAAATAAGAAAGTGCCCCCCACCCCACCCCCATTGATCACTGTTAAATTGCTAAGGTCACTGCTTAATCTAAATTGCAAGTGAGATTAATGGCATTAAGAGTTATGAATAACCAAGATGCCTGCTTAGTTATTGAAATTTGCTGCATGGGAAACCACTGCAAAGATAACAAAAGGGGCCTCTGCACGGTGCTATTCAGGATGGCAGGGGGGCTACAGTCTTTCAGAGGTCGGCAGTGAATTACGATCAGTAACGTGAGAACTAAACGCATCAGAACATTCCATGTACAAAAGCATTTTATGAAATTAAGAAGGCATACAAACGGAGATTAGGTTTCTGAGAGCTGAGCGCACCCTCAAGTGTGGAAGCCTCCATGGTGGCTGTGCAGAGATTTCACTGAAGGAACAAGGGGGTCTGTCTATTATGCAGACTGCAGAGGAGACCCAAGTTAAGGCTCAAGGGCAGCCAAACCCCCATGGAACGCTCTTTGTCCCACATAATTTTGTGTAACTTCTGGCCTGTCATTTGCTCCTTTGCTCTCCCCTCCTGCTGAGGCACAGACACTTCAATTTTGGATTTCATCTGTACCATGCTACTACTGTATGAACCAGGCCTAAATTCACTGGATCACAAACAAAGTTTTAAACCCTGTTTTCCAAATTTCTGGCCCAGCTTTCAGGCTGGGACCACAAGCATAACCACACCAAAGCAGGGGTACTGTTTCACTGCTGAGCATGCTTCTGCAGACCACATCCATGAGCCAAATGCCCAAAGCTCCACTGTCATTTCCACGCACCAGATTTACAGAAGCGCCGTCACAGACCACGGGATCTTGTCTTGCTTCCGTATTTCTTTCTAAGCCTTTGAACATCCCAAGGTGTAAGATCCCTAAGACAGCTGGAGCCAGGCCTGTCAGGAAAGGTGCTGCCTAACACCAGGAGGGAACTGACATTTTTAAGGGCTTTCATGCCTCTGCCCTCAGCAGACAAGATCAGTGTGAACAATGCTCTCTGGGGGCACCTTGTTGCAGGAGATTTCAGAAGGGAGAATCCAAAGGTTTCTTTGCCTCAGGGCCAAAGTGAAGAATTAGATTATGAAAATGCAGGATGAACAAATCAGACAAGAACAGAATCCCTGCCTGGTGCAAGTCTTTGCTCTGACTGCCAAGGATGGGTGGTCAAATGATGACTGGGTAACTTCTTAGAGAAGTTAGCTTACAGCTTCAATTTGATTTCAAAAGAGTTAACAGAAAATTGCTTTGAAGTACTTTTGGTATTTTTCCAGGGTTTCTTTTTGCTTTTGTTTTTAAAAGATTTAGCATTAAGGGTACAGTGCCCCAGGACATATTTAAGCATAACATTGATTATTGAGAAAATACACCTGACTCAATCTATGTTTTAACCTATATATTACCTGCTCTAGGACTAGAGGTGATCCCCTGCAAGTCCTCTACCCTCCTGGCAGTGCCAGGCTCCTCTGGTGCCCTTGGAGCTGTCACCATGCATGCCACAGTGAGGGAACAGCAACCCAATCCAGGTGCATAATCTCCGTCTTGAACCTGTACTGCCACAGTTTTGTAGGACAGATGCAAAATGATTAATGCCATTCTAAAATTCCTTGTGGATGGATTAATTAGGGTAATGACATATTCATTTTCATGCTGCTGAACCTGTTCTAGCAGCAAGGCAATTACCATATATTGCCTGAGGGAACCTGTAAAATACACAGTAATAACAAGTAAACAGAGGGCTACCATCGCCCTTTTGTCCACTGCCACATAGAGAGAGAAGCTTTACAACACACACAAATAATTGCTCTCTTTGAGCATACGCGTGCAGGCAGGATGCACCCCTGGACAAAGATATGGTTAGAAAATGGGTGAAATTTCCCACTTTTGTCAAGCATCCATTAATGCTTTGCCTTTAAAAATGCAGTTACTGGAAGCTATTATTTGTTGAATTGCTGCTGCTTTATGGAAGCTGTCCTCTTGGCAGAGGACACAACATGGAGGTCTCCAGGCCCCCTGCCCCTCATACCCAGGACCATCCCCTCCAGTCATGAGTTCACCCAGAGAAGCCTGCAGGATCCAGTCCCTAATCTGGGGATCTCACCGTACCAATCCCACCATCAGCTACAAGAAAATGCACTTAGTCGACAACATTTTGGCTTGAAACAAAGCAGACATCCCTGAATTTGATGCCATTAGTCAGTAACAGGCTGAGATCTACACTGAGCAACACAAAGCATCCCCCTACCCGGGGCTGAGCAGTTCTGAACGCATCACTCACAAGACACAATATCTTTAAAAACCTGGAATGGGGGAAATGAATGAAGAGCAGGACTGTGGCTCACTCCTGTCCATTTGTTACAGACTGGCTGATTACATGGAAGGTATCTATTTTTTTATGTTGTGTTTCAGAAGATGGTGAATGCTTTTCAAGATACCAGCCACAAAGCCTCACGAAAAATCCTTAGGTTTTAGTGTCCAAGACCTAAGCAACTTCATTTCAATGCTTTTATTCTGTTGCTATTATAGAAACAAAAAATCATTTCACCAAAACAACATTACTTGCACCAGTCAGTCCAGACATATATTAGAGGTATAGTACTATCCCATTCATACAATACATATAAAAAACCAAACCCGCCACCTCCCCCCTGCCAAACAAACCCCCAAAACCTCAAAACCCCACACTCTGGAAACTGAGTCCTTCAGATTGCATTTGCATCCCTCACTTCTATTTCCCAACTCTTCCTTGCTCACTGCACTTGTAAACTTACTGTAATGACAATGACACATCCCCTTCAAAAGGGTTAAATTCACTCAAGGAAAAAAGCCTTGTGTTTCTGAATCCCACTTAATCCCTTCTTGGTTTTGATTACATCCTTAAAAGCAACTCAGTCTAGGATTATCAGTATTGGTCATAAACGAAGGCAATACATTGGGTTTTATTTACTTAGTTTTACCTCAAGCCTCTGCAAAGGTGGGCAAAAGGAGAAAACTTGCTTTCAACACATGATCAAGAAAATAAAAGCCAGAAGTCATAAAGCTTACCTTGTTTGTCTGTGTGACACCAGTAACTCAGCTTAGCTTCCTCTCAGGGAAGTATTAGGAAACCACCTTTTGGAAACGAACAATGCAGAAAGCGGAGCTTTTTGTAAATACTGTTGTGACTTTTGACTTTCAGATAGAAAGATTTGTTGCTGTGCTTCCAATTGGTTTCAGGCTCATTTCAGGAAAATTAGGTAAGACAGAGATGTGTATTTAATTTCAGAGACTCATTATCAGCAGAAGTTTCCTATCTAAGCAGAGCCTCTCAAAATGATCCAACTTCTGTCTGGTTTAGCTTTTGAAAGAAAATTGACCCCGTATCTGACAACAAGAATACACCTCTCCAATCACATCAGCCACATTTAATAGCACAGGTGTAGCTTTCAAAGCAGGTAGTGAGGCTACAGGTGAGGATATGCACAAAGACACTGTCCTGGTTTTGGCTGGGATAGTTAATTTTCTTCTCAGTAGCTGGTACAGTGCTGTGTTTTGGATTTAGTATGAAAACAATGTTGATAACACACTGATGTGTTAGTTGTTACTAAGTAACGCATACCCCAAGTCAAGAACTTTTCCGTTTCCCACATTGTGCCAATGAGGAGGTGCACAAGAAGCTGGGAAGGAGCAGAGCCAGGACAGTTGATCCGAACTAGCCAAAGGGACATTCCATACCGTAGAACATCATGCTCAGTATGTAAACTGGGGGGATTGGCCAGGGCCCACCAACCACTGCTGGGGCACTGGCTGGGCATCAGTAAGCAGGTGGTGAGCAATTCTATTGTATATCACTTGGTTTTGGTTCTTTTCCCTTTGGGGTTTTTTCCTCTCTCCTTCTCTCTCCTTTTCATTACAATTGTTGTTGTTATTATATTTACTTCAGTTATTGAATCACCCTTAACTCACGAGTTTTACCTTTTTCCCAATTCTCTTCCCCATCCCACTGGTGGGGGAGAGCGGGCAAATGGCTGCATAGAACTTCAGTTGCTGGCTAGGGTTAAACCCAACAGACAGCATTTGCTTTTTGCTCTAAAAACCGGATTATACCCATCTCACTTCCTCATAGGACAATCAAACGCATGGATCAGCTCTTCAGAGTCTTTCCAGCTCTATCTGTAGGGCTTCCATAAAGGACAAGTTACACTCATTAGCAATATTTCAGCACTTCTCCCAAATTATGAAGTGTCTGTGACAGTTCATAATGTGACCGTCATAACCACAGAGGAGACTAAAATGCCTCAAGGATCCATTTTGCAGAAAACTCTGCAGTGGCACAGCATTTGCAGAAGTTTAGCACCTATGCCGTCCAGCCATAAATGTGACAAAGTAAAACACAACCCAATTTGCATGCTATTATTTCCCATGGCTGATTTGACTTGATACACAGGAATCAACATAAAAATGCAAGACAGTCCAAGAAATATTTACATAAAGGGCTAATTATAATAGCAAAGAGCTATTTAGACAGTAATATATTTGCTTTTCAAGAGGACGCAAGAATTATCTTTTGTCCCACAGATAGATCGCTAATTCTTACCTCTGCATGCATCTTAATTTCCATTCAGATCTGTTAAAGTCTGTGTTCATGTCAAAAAAAGCACAAACACGCAAGTTCAGCTTTAGAGAAAGAGGGCTGTGGGTGATAAGACTGCTGTTCTCAAGGCATAACAAGGATGCTTGCCAGCATACATTTTGGTTATTACACCCTAGGTTGGATTTTGATTCTGCACTAAACAGTTCTACTAAAATTACCTAATTACACCATTGTTTACCCCATCCAAGAGATTCTTATGCACAGACATTTACATTATTAAACACACTACCTCATTATCAAAACCGAACAGAAACTTCACAGGCACAAGCCAGTCTAAATATGTGAGCACAACTGCTCTGCTTGTCTGCAGAGTTCTAAAATTATTTCTCCTCTCTTTGACGCTGAATTCTAGTGAAAAGGAAAAAAAAAACACCTTGTGTTTTGACGGTTTCCATTTGGATTTGTAAATGATAGTCATCTGTGACTACACTAAAGTACTAAATTTCACACAATGTGAAATTCAGCCCAAGGTATCCATAAGGTTCAAAAAATTTTGGATGATTTCCTGGAAAGAGCCAACATCTTGGGGAGAGTATTTGCTAACTTACAATCTCACCTGATCATTTCTCTCCATTTTTAGAGAATGAGCACGGTCACCTTCATTCAGAAAATTCTCTCCAGACTACAGAACTTGCATACTGGCACAAAACAGACCTTTGAGCACTTCTGTTCCCCACCAGCTTAAAAAGTGTGAATTCATTACAGTATTCTGGAGGAACTAATATTAACAGAAGACTTGGCCTAACTGTGTTGCAGTAAGCACATGCACTAGAGGTGAGGATGCCATTTTGTGATAAAATTATCAGAACTTTAGAACAAATAGTTAACCAACACGTTTCCTAGGTATTATACTGTGGATGTTTTTTTGAATAGCATTTGCTGATAGCTATTCATTCACTGTTCCACAGCAGAACGTGTCTATTGTGTACATTTTTATTCGCGATTCAGAGCATCCTGCTGCTGACAGCAGCATCTTTTGACATTTCTGAAGACACCTTTAGTGGAATAACTGTATTTCCTGTGGTGTCTCCTGTCTTGTATCATACTTGTCACAAGCTGCCAATCTGTATTTGTAGGGTGGAGAATGTTATTCTCCAGGGAGTGCCCATTTAATATTCTCAGCTGTGCTGTGACCTTTTCCATTAATAGATGTCACAATAAGGGCATGCCTTTATTGCCGAGCCACAACAGCATACTGGTTAATCACCCACAAGACAGGCGTCGTCTTGAAGCTCTGACATGACTATCCAAGCACATGTCTTGCCTTAACTATATTTGAGGTGGGATGACTCAGTTTGGGGGTTTTCCAAGCAAAAATGCGCTAAGCCATCTACCAAACACTATGGCACCAATCAATGCAAATCTGAAGGAAACACTTAACTATGAAATCAAGATAATTCAACATTTTTTCAGCAAGAGCAAAACCAAGCTGAACTTCTTCCTTCAGTACCGACAACTACAATGCAAATCAGTAGTGCAGGGTGGGGAAGAAGCAGGCAGCCTCTGAAGGGGGGTGAGTAGAACAGTCCTCTTGAATACGATCTCGTCTTGCACAGTTTCACAAAAAAACCCAAATCAAACCAAAACAACACAACAACAACAAAACCAAACTTGAACTTCAGGAAAGGAAAATATTTGGAAAAAAAAACTTTTAAAATTATTAATATAAAAATAGTCAGAAGATCGTCATAGTAATAACCAGTGTAATCCAAGCTCCCTCTTCTGGTCTTTTGGAGTAAACATACTGGAGTAAGCAGGTCTTTCTTGATAGTTTACCATTTGGTTTCAAAATCTAGCAACAAAGTGTGCACATAACAAATCACCTGTTAAAAGTTATTCAGCCTCTTTCACAACAGTTATGTTTTCTTAAGCAAAGGATGTACAGACGTGGAAATTTATTGTAACATATGAAATAACATCGCACAATACCTCTTTTTTTCCCTTGTGAAACCTTCAGTTTCTTGCACAGGCAGTTCTACACCATCACCAGGGGCCGCAGCCAAAGATACATCCTCAGAAACGAGTTTATCAACTTCTTCACAGCTATCAGGCTTGGAAGTGCTGCAAAACAATTATTAAAAATAAGCTGACAAATTTCAGAAGTGCTCATTGAAGCTTTAGTGAAGCCTCATGATGAACTTTGGCTGGATATGAACTAAGGAGCTCCAAGGAGCACATCATCCCCTCCCCCATTCCCTCTCTCCCACCTCCCACAAATTACTTCTTCCTACAAACTTTATTTCACTTGATTTCTCAGATGACCATATAACCAGTAACACTGCAAAGTTTTGACAGCTCTTATAGACCATAATATTAACTGCCACAGGAATGTAACTGTACGTGAAATTAGTAAAACAAATCACTAATGACTACTTTGCAGTTCTTAAACAGCCCTTTCTCCTCTGTGTACAACACAAACATTCAATTAAGTGACTTGCCTTTTAGAAAAACCTGCAATCTGGGACTAAAAAATTCTCTTACTTTAAAAGCTCTCCTGTAATGCTAAAAGCACAATAATCCCTGAACTCATGACATGAACGTTAAGATTACAGGGCTGTAATACTGTTATACTGGTTAATTCCTACAGGTCCCTCGGCTCAGCAAAGCCCCACAAGACTGAAGCTCAGAAGCTTGACAGTCACGTAATGATTTCCAGAGCGTGTAAACACAGATTGGAAAGACTGAGTTTCTTCAGAGCAAGGGAAAGCACTGTGGGGCCTATGAGGAGGCATGCCCACTCCTGGTCCCTGCAGGAAAGGAGTTCTTGCACACAGACACCAACCAGAGTCCAGGAGGAAGCAGCCATCTGCCCAGATGCCTGGCACGCAGGGGAGGGCAGTCTTGCCGTCCTCTCTCCTCAAGGCAGATCAGGGCAGAATGCACCATTGCAGCTCCATTAACTTTCTGTTTTCTTAGGCAAAACTCAAACTAGCAAAAAAAGTTTTTGACAGCAACACAAATAAAACACTTCTCTCCTGAGCCTTCTCATGCTGTTTAAGAGTGTAAATCACCCGTGCATCCAAAAGATCACTCCAGAAGAAGCTCACTTGCGTTCTCCCTCATTTAAGCACACTGGCAACCACACTACTCCCCCTGCTTCGGCCACACTCATTAAACTAATGACAGAAAAGGAGCTATATAACCAATGACTTCATGTCTCAAAAGCAGGAGCAGCACAGGGTCCTGTCACACCACATTGTCCTTTCCAGGGCAGCTTTGACATACCAGAGGGACACAGATGTCATGGGGTAGCAGCCACACACAAAAGCCTATGCTTGTGCCAGCTCCTGCTTCCAGAGATCCAGACACAAACGTTTAACGAAATGTTGGAACCAGGCCTTTGCTGAGAAGCTTCTTTTAGGTTTCCTGAACTAAAAATAAACAGCTATCTTAGCCATTCCTTTTAAAATTTCCTCTCCCCTCCCCCCCAGTAATTACACTGTAATTGTAGAAGGCAGATTAAATTGTGTTACTGAGTAAGTTAGTAAGGTTCAGGGACAGACTATTCCTTTCTTTAGAAACGTACACAAACAAAGGACAAACATAAATCACATCCCTAACTTCAGTTACAGTACCTATAAGCACCAGCACAGTTATTTTCCAAAGTGTTTATCCACTAACTTACTAAGATCACAAAAGCTCTTTCCGGAAGGGGTTTATCTTGACAGCTCGTATCTATGAAGCTGCTTTTTGCCATATGGGATAACTACTCAGTTATTTCTTCCGAAAAATTACCTCTGCTTCATGCACTCCTTCCTTCCTTCGCTTTCCCCGGTTTGTCCAAACTGGACTGACACTGGCATAGGTTTCCTAAGTTTTCAGTCACGTCAAGTTAAAATAAATAAATAAATAAGCCGTTTCCTTTTTCATGCAAAGGACTTTTTCCTTTGCTAAAAAAGTCTTTGTCCTAATATAGTAATGGCATCAAACATACACAAAGGCGATGTGCCTATATAGGGTCACACGAAGATTAGAGAAAGTAAGGTTTTAAAGCAAAAAGTAAACTACTAAAAATAAGCCAATGATGAACATCTGTTTGGAGAGTAAACAAGGAATTGCAAAACCCAAACAGTTCACAAGAGGGCCCAGCCAAGCAAGAATACCAAACACACATAAAGTTATGGACCTTATGTTATGCATACACCAAACTGTCCCAGTTAATTGCTTACAGTAGCACCTGCTCCCCTCTCACCCACACCCTTTGCACAGGCCCCACTGCCCATCTGCAGCCCTTCGGCTTCCCCCTTTAAGTCTTTCCACATAAAATGAAATTTTCAGAGGCACAGTTTGACTAACGTCATTCCTAACACGTTCTGCAAAGCAAAACTGGCTATCAAAACACAAGCGTTTTCAGAAGAGCTCTGCTCCCCAGCCTTCACAAAGCACAGGGTTTACGCTTTTATAAGCTATAGTATCTGTGTGTGTTAAAATCCACAAATCATTTTCCTTCATCTTTCCGAGCCTCATCTCAACCCTCAAATGCTGGATTTCCACAAAGACCACTCCTGCCAAGTGTCAGCTGCCTTACTTGTGCAAGTAAAGGAACACGACAGAGATGGGGTTGGCACTTACTTTCTCTGACATCTAGCACCAACACAAGTACCAGGAGGTACCCACCTGGCTGCCTCCACTCCTTTTCCCCACTGTTGTTGCTCTGACATGGGGTCAACAGTACCAAGGAGTGTTGAGCAAGGCCATGAAAAGTAGGATGCAAAACTAATCACACCAGCTCTGGGGTTAATAATGCCACATCAGAATTTTGGCACTGTTCAGTATGGTTTGCAGGTAGAAATGCAACAGTATTGCTGCTGGTTACTGTCCATTACCAGATGGGCCTTACCTGCAGATGGGTGCTGCCCACTGGTGGCATAGTAAGCTCACAAGGGACAAGGCAGAAGCAGAACAGCTCAGAAACAGTACAGGCTGCACAAATGAAGGCAGGGTAGCACAGCACAGCGACCCTGTCCAAAACACAGGCTCTGAGTCCACTAAACTCTCCAGCCTGAGTCTGCATCAACTCAGGTACCTTTATCGACTGCTGGTATCAACTCAGACATGGGGTGGCTATATTAAAACCTCTGCCTCTCCACAGCTCTTACTAAAACAAGATTTGCCGTTAAAATAGTTTTCCAACTAGTAATATTCTAATGGTTGTAGCAAGCATACTACCCAAAGGGCCAAGTCTTCTCAGTGCACAATATTACACATGTATATTTTATATATATATTATTTACTATAGTAATAATAAATAATAATATATATGATTATTTTTATATACTATACATTGGCCAGTCTTTACCCTGTAGAGTCGAGCTGATTAGAAAACAAACATTTTTCAAGCTCCACGTCTGTTTAAGTAATTCTCAGAAGTCACTTTCTGACCATCTGCGCATACAGATAAGCCTGAGTATTCCTGCCTGCTTGTGCTGCTAACACTGAGGAGCACCCTGAGAGCATCACAGGTCCCCAGGCTGTGAACGACGCGACCAGGGAAGGGCCATCTGCAGATAAAGCAACACAGCTTTTAGTGCATCCAGCGTCACCTATCACAAATTCCCTTATGACAGCTTTATGTGCCCTCTGTATAACAGGAGCTGGGAGAGGGGCTGATGCAGGGTAACAACGTTTTCCAACACCAGCTCAGGCTTAGAACAGCTTTCGTTCCCTAGTAGTCACAACAGAGCTGTGACAGCTCTGTCTGGTCTGGACTAAACACCGTGCTGCAGCTCCGCAACCTCAGCTGGAGATTAAATGCAAGAGCAGAAGCTTCCCTCAGCATGTAGAGGGGACCAGATTGGGCTCCCCTGCCTGTTACCTATGGCCTGACCATAAAGACAACTCATACAAGAAGTGCTTTCCAAGCTGCCATTTTTTCCTGGGTACTTGCTGGTTTTTTGTGCATGAGAGAGGCAGCAAGTTGCAGGGAACAGATAGACACAGCTCAGAAATTTTTAACACCTCTAACCATGGAGCCCGGCCAAGCTGTGCTCCTGTACAGCCAGGGCATTTACCTGCCTTCTCTGCCTTTCCAACCTAAACATTCCTCATATAAAACAGAAGTCCTGTTGCAGAGCTCTGCACCTGCAGCATAAAGAGAAAGACATGTCTAGCCAAAATTTCTCCTAGTGCAACGCGTACTGGCAAATCAGAGTGAACGTGGCCTTTCAGTTTCATTGCTAAACAAAAATGCTTGGCAGGACAGCCAGTGAGCTTTTTACCTAATTCTTTTCAGGGCACTCCTCTGCAGATACAGTAAATAAAATCTACTTACTGAACAGATGATGCCATGATACCATGTCCCTGATCAATACATTACCAGCAGAGGAGAGAGGCAGTCATCCTCAAGATGCAAAACAAAGATACAATTTCTTGACTGGACAGATGGAGGGACCACCTGAACTCTTATTATGCACTGCCATCTGGAAAACATTTAGCACAAACTGACCCCTACCTTATACAAACCATTATTTTTCCTTGTCAAAGTACACAGCATCTGCATTATGTGACACCCCTGATGGGAAAATACATGGGAAAAAAAGGAATTTATTAGTAAATAACTAAATATATTGGGGAAAAACCACTTTATAATTGTACTTTATTGCAGGCAGACTGGGATAGCATCATGCCATCTAGTAGCCCTGGTAACATTTCAAAAGTATAGCTCTGAGGTATAACCAGTAGGCATCGACAGAGACATCACGTGTGTGTGCATTAGAGCATTTTTTGTAGTCACATTGAAAAGCAATGGTGCAATACTTCTACATAAAATGTCAAAAAAGCAGTGGCTTTAGTATGATCATCTTACAAAGGCAAGAATCTGCTTCATGTCACAGGTGAAGAAAAGATGAGGGATAAGGCAATGACTTGAAACAAGAAACATCACTAAAACTCTTCCCTTCGATAAGAAAAGCCCAGTCCTTCTACTGATTCTCACTGTGAGCATAATCCAATGCATTTTAAGAATACTACTTTCACTTGCTACTAACATTATGTTGTTACCAGTTTAGGTCTGACCAAATCAAAGAGAAGTCAGCAGTGTTTGCTACTGCTGGAAGAGAGTTGCACCATGCCTGTCTCAGACAGGGGGTCTAAAGCAGGGGTCCACCTGTGTTGATATTAACCCCTCTTCTGCCGAGCAGCTGCATCTGTGTGTGGGCACACACACGGGAGATACTGCTTTTCTCCTGCTAGGACAACACGGAACACCTTTGCAAGGTTCACAGAGAAACTGACAAGCAACAACAACCTGGACAGGAAAAACAGGTGCAAGGAGAACCGGTAGGCTTGTAGGTCTAAAGCAGAACAAGGATGCAAAACAAAGGAGTAAGAAAAACAAACAATACTGACAAGAAGCTCGTAGCCCAGGAAGCCAACTGAATCCTGGGCTGCCTCCCCAGCAGCGTGGCGGAGGGTATTCTGCCCCTCTACTCCACTCTGGTGAGACCCCCCTGCAGCGCTGCGACCAGCTCTGGGGCCCCCAGCATGAGAAGGACACGGACCTGTTGGGGCGAGCCCAGAGGAGACCACGGAGGTGGTCAGGGGGCTGGAGCCCCTCTCCTGTGAAGACAGGCTGAGAGAGCTGGGGTTGTTCAGCCTGGAGAAAAGAAGGTTCCGGGGAGACCCTATAGCAGCCTTTCAATACTTAAAGGGGGCTTAGAAGAAAGATGGTGACAGAATTTTTAGTAGGGGCTGTAGCAATAGGTAATGGTTTTAAACTGAAAGAGGGTAGATTCAGATTAGGTATTATGAAGGAATTCTTTACTGTGAGAATGGTGAGGCGCTGGCCCAGGCTGCCCAGAGCAGCTGTGGGTGCCCCATCCCTGGCAGTGCTCAAGGCCAGGCTAGATGGGGCTGGGAGCAGCCTGGGCTGGGGGGAGGGGGCCCTGCCCAGGGCACGGTGGTGGAGCCAGATGGTCTTTAAGGTCCCTTCCAACCCAAACCATTCTATGAAGAGTGAACTTGTGCAGCTTTTTTTAAAAATTAACAAAAAAAATTAAAACAAATAAACGTAGAAGAACTATCTGCAGCCAGATTCACTCTAGCTGACCACAGTCCTGTTTCAGAAACTAAAAAACTACCTACTTCCATGCTGAACATCCCTGGTTGCAACTTTTAGCACTGAACCCTTGCAGAAATCCTTGCACGTTCCTCAAGGTCAGGATATGGAAATAAGAGCCAGATGCTGTGGTTGCTGCAGCCTGTGTGCCCTCACCCCTCCTGGGCTCAGCCGCCCTGTATGGGCTAACTGCAGCTCAGCACCAGCACTCACAGCCTACGCAACCGGGATGAAGCAAGGAACCCCTAGACTAAGTTTTGGAAATTAACAGTAAAAACATACTAAAAACAGAAGTTCTGAAGTAGAGCAAAAGAATAGGTATGTTATAATTAACTTGAAATTCCAGATCCAGATAAGAATGTGAACAGTGTGAATTCATGAGTTTTACAAGAAACAGTAAATTAAAATACTCTGACTGCTCTTTTTAAATGTTTCCTAAGGTGACATTTCATCATAAACAGCTTGTGTGACTTTTTCTCTACAAACAGCAAACTATCACCCCAAGGGCAACTGAACTGTCTATTTTAGACTGTAGCCCAGAGACCATATATAAATCTTCCTGGCACTTCTGGCATTAGTCTTTTTGCATTCCTCCACATTCAGAAAATAGCTGATAGCTGCACCTCAATTACTGCTCATCCTCTTCTAACTGCCTTGCTACTATGGCCAACAATCCATTAGCAAGAAAAAGCAGAATCCACAAACACTCACCAGTAACCCAATTACATTTGTTAAAAACAATGAAACACAACTCTTTGAGTAAAAACTTACAAGAACTGGAAGAACTCCACATCATTAGCTTCCTGCTGTAAGCTCCTCTAGATCATCTTACCCTGACTGTAGGAAAAAGTTTGTTTCTCACAGATGCACTCAGCCAGCATTAGCAACTAACCAGCCTGGGGACTGACGGAAGACCAGTACCGGCTGAACAGCAAAGTCACCCAGCATTTAAGGTGGATTGAGCAAACCACACAAGTTCCTTTCTACCTTTGATAGCATATTGTTGCTACTTCAGCTAACCAATTTAATACTAGCTTAAATATATTGTATATGTTTACACTCCACTGAATTCACATTGAAGGGTAAACACTCCCTACAAGGCCTCCTCTACTGCTGGCAGTTAAGACAAATTCACGTGGCCAAAGATCCTGACGACTCAACTGCCACCAGCAGATATAAAGCAACAGTTTCCCTTCTCAGTGCAATTAAAAGCAGATAAAAAGCCTGGTGTCCAACAGAAATGAGATACCTGAATGCTTTATAATCAGCATTATACTGTTAAGGAACTTCTCAAAATTAAAAGCCCAAAGGATCAGTTACCTTGTACTACTCCAAGAAAAGTAAAAGCACCTAAAAAAATATAGGGCATACATTGCACCGTCACATGGCATGACCCGCCTATGTGCCAAAGTGATTCAATCTCAGGGAAAGGTTAAACAGCATCTTCCTTTGAAGGTTTTCATAGAGGGAGATTTAAATTCTGGTAAAGATTTCCACTGAAAGATGCCCCACTGACTACGGACGCAGCAAACCCATCAGCAACTGCCCATACCAGAAATATATCCATCCAAGAAGAGTGACAGCAATTTCTTAGCCAGCACTGACCTCTGTGATCTGCCACCCGCCCCCATCAGTAAGTGGTCTGCAGCTGCTTCCCACTGCCCCAGCTGCAACGGCCCTGTACAATACCTCGCTGCAGTCAGCTCAGCAGCATCCACGGGGTCAACACTTCCATATGCCGTAGGAAGAGCTAAGGGTTGCTCGGAAGGGTCAAGGGGAGAAGCCAACTGTATGTCATCACCTGGCCCAGGAGGGCTGCGGAGAGAAAAGACACGGAAAAAGGCAGCCTTAGAGGTCTGAGTTGTTGCAGAACTCGCCTGTTCGAACCCCCGGACTTCAGCATGCGTATGCTAACTTGTGCATTAGGGAACGCAGCAAAAGTCGGCATTTTTAATATAAATTGCTTTTGCACACAGCTCTACTGTTCCCACCAGACTGAAGTTACTGCATTTTTGTCTGTGTTACAACTGCAGGAGCAATGAGACAGTACAATCCAATGGCAAATTATACCGATTTTCATTCTGATTTTACAAAGCAAATGAGAAAACTAGCTACTGCTTGAACAAGATAAATGGCAAGAATTCCTTGTTCAGAAACCTTTCTGAACTTTCCCCTGCCAATGAAGCTGTGTGAGGGCTCATCAGCAGGAGTACAGAGTCAGACAAAGGTGTCCCAGGCGTTGCAGGGAGCACACAGAGGGAGACACCCAGCCTTGCCCCATACCTGGGGAAAGCAGGGTGCAGCTGAGCACCAGCACTATGTCTGTAAAAGAAAACAGTTTGGAAACACACCCTTGAATCAAGAAGGAAAGGAGCCTTGCTGAAGAAGGGTGAGGGGTTTTTTGTTTTTAACAGACACCAAACCATGGGAACACCCTGAAAACTGTTTTTGTTGCCTACTTCAGCCTGACTTTCCCATGTGGTTACCCAGAGACCAGGGCCCTGGAAGTGTCTGTTTTCCCTAAAACTCCCCAAAATCCTCAGGTTTTTATAAAGTGTAAAATGTGACCTTTAATTGGAGTTCCAGTTTCACATTGCAGGTTGACTGAAGTGGCTCAGTTTTAAGACGCTGCTTTCCTGACCCCCCTTCTGTCCATGTTGTTTCCTGTACTACCAAGTGAACACAACCCTGCACAGGGGTTGAAATAGATGGATGGAACAATACACAGATTGCTTTGAGCAGAGGAGTATAAACTTAAAACTGTCACTCAGCCTTTGGGATTTCAGCTCAAAAATGAAAAGCCCTAAATCACAGAATTCAACCTTAACTCTAAATGATTACTTCCTTACCTAACTCCATATCCAGAGATCTAGTATGATTCTCTATTGTAGTTTAATTTTGCTTCAAAGAACAAAAGAAGTTAATTAAACTGCACTAGAATAGTATCAGTGCTATTCTGGTAAGGAGTGAAGGCTACCGTCTGAATAGACTTACACTTCATGCATGTTATCTGAAGGATTCTGTAACACATTCATACAGGAAAAATGATCTGTCAAGCTTGTTTTCTAATTCTTTTACTATAGATAATAAAAGGATCTGTAATCCTTTGTAAGCCAGTGTTTCTGCTCTTAATTTCCAGAGTTATGACAGCATCATTCTGCACTCAGTGCAGTTTATTTGTCCATGGCATCCCTGACAGGCCAAGTAGCATTCCGCTCTCCTTAATGCCAACACTAACAAGAGGGGGACCAACCCACTGCACTGAGTGCAGGTCTCAGATCACAGCCTAGAACATTTGATTATTTTTTAAGCTTAGCAGTATTACTTTTATCTAATTACAATACTAAGCAATTAACTGTCTGCATGTCCTCTGGTTTAACCACACCTCAGGACCCTGTCTACTGTAGAAACCTTTGAGCTGTTTACAAGTTCTTAAGCCCTTCTTCTTAGTGTAAAAGGACCAGCCTTCATTCATTGCTAAGAGTTGCATATATTTAAACCACAAACTGGGGTGACCCCTCTGCTTTGCCTTAAAACAAGTGTTTAGAAAGCAGATCTTGGCAACAGGACATTGCAATTTTTTGCTCATATACACAAGGAGTAAAACACAGGTGGGTGGGTCTTGTACTGGCTACTGACAAAGCTACATTTCCTGTGAACGTGTAGAAAGTACAGTGAAAACCAAAACCCCAGCTGAAGCTGTTGTACTAGTGTGCTCCAGTCTGGTGAGAAGTGAAGCACTTGCCCACTACCACTCACATTTCCTGTGTGATGAACTCCCAGACTGATTTTCATACAGTCTACGAAGAACAATGTAACTTAAAACTTGGGCTAGGGGAGGTGACGACAAAGCTGCTCCTTGCCAAGCCACCCCGCTCTGTGCAGGACAAACAATGAAGCTATCCAAAAGCTGCTCAAACTAGTTCTACCACTGACATTCCTGGGCATCGCGACCTTCTTCCTTCACAGGTGCCTGCCACCAGTTCCCTGCTCTAAGTCCTGGGCTGCCAGCAGCCCTTTAGGCCAATTTGTTCCAAGAATTGAGCTCTGTAAAAAGGCCACAACCTTCTTCCATTCCATTGCCCAAGTTCTGGGTCAAGTCTTAGAAGAGGATCTACTTAAAATGACTTCCAAATTCTACTTATGACAAGCATGACTGAAATACTTTTCAAAGGAAAATACCTCACAGTTTAACAAGCAGTTGCTTACTAACAGCTGCAACGAGCAGACTAAATTCAGCCCAAAGACCAAGGGGTTCAGTCTGTTATTAGTGTGTCACAAGTGAAAGACATTACCCATCAAGTGTCCCTAGGCTTTTGAGTTTCATCATTTCACTTTTACAGCCTCTACTTATCCTTGAAAAGCGATTTTCCAAGTCACTGTTAGAAGGCAGGTATGCAAACAGCAAGTGTCAGACAAAGCTTGACCCATAGTCGTCATTAAATACCAATGAATGAATGAGAAATAACTGCATAAACCTAGGTAATTTCTTCTGTTTAAACACAGCAGGTCTGACCTCTCTCTCTGTAAGAAGCTTTCAAACCAAGGCAGGAAATGTATTTAAAATACGTAAAAAAGCACAGCTTTACATGCACGGACACAGAGGCAACCAGGGTCAGCTCCTCGGCACCAACCCCCCAACAGCAGTTTTTCCAGTCAGGAGAGCTGGATGTGGCTCCCTTTGAACAGTCAACAACAGCTCCAATTTACTCCAAGGGAAACAAATAAGCATTTCAAGCCCTGCTATCTCCTAGTCCCAAACATGTGGTTGCTTTTAATGAGATAACAGTAAGATTTATACATCCTGCTCTTTCTCCAGAAACCTCTGGAAAATGACACCAACAACCACAAGGCAGGACTGATCTCTCAGCACTCTCATCACCCGCTATTTTGTTTTCTTCCAGATATGAGATGTTGCTCATGGTGTACAGCTAGGCATACAGACAAAACCCTCTGGATTTCATGCTTGGCTTTGTAATAACTTGGGCCAAAGAGTCAAACTTTTGAGCCTCAATTCACGCATACGCAAGAAAAAAATAGTAATCACAGAAAAACACTGACAGGATTTGCTATTTCTGGTAAGTACTTACACTGCAGTTCTTTGCAAGGGAAAGAGATCTAGCAGCATCTACATCAGTTCAAATTCATTCATTCAGACACACTGCACCTTACAAAATTTCATCTATTTTATTAAGTAATTCCTTCACAATACTAATTTTTAGTTTCTCATACTGTATTTTGTAGCTTACCTCATACACTAGCCACATTCATCAACATAAACTTCATGTGTAGAAAATACAACAATCACCTGCTATAGTAACTCTATGCACTTTTGGTACTTCTTCAAAAATATTTTCATGATTGTTGGGACTCCTGTCAACATGATTTAGCAGAGTAGGAGGTAAGCTATTTCTCAGATTAGAATCAACATTACTGGCATCAGAAACTAAACCTAATCTTGCTCAGGAAGCAATTCAGCCAAGTGCTGCATAAAATACCAGCACAGGATTAAAAGCAAACAAACCGCTCTTTCTCCCCCCGTCCCCCCCTACTTCTTGTGAGGTAATTTAAAATCAATTTTTAAATTAATAGAGTTTTAGGAAAAATACAAGATGCTAAGACTGAAATGGGAAACCTGGCTTTATTTCCCAATGAACTAAGAGGACATCCATATAACTAAATGATGTCCCCATAGGGCAAGTCCATAGGCCAGCAACAGCTTTCAAAGCTCAGACGTAACAATGACTGGGGTCACTGGTTACTTTTGCTGGTCACTATGCATAGATACAACCAGGGACTTACTTTTACCAGCTAAACACACGTTCACAGTCAAAAGTTCAAGTTTTGGGAAAGATGCTGCCTTTTGTAAGCCCAGCAAGGACTTAGTTATGCATTTAAAAATGTGGTTTTGGAAAAATCTCTCAAATTCCTTCTGTACTCTGAAGGAGAAACTATGCCTTAAGTGCCTCGTATCAGCATTTGTATTCACACTGCAGGACCTTCTGCACGCCTCAGCCAGGCTCAGTCCTGCTGAGCCGGGTGCTGTACAAACACAGCAATGAAGGTATCCAAGAGATGAACTGGCATGCGTTAATTAAATAAATAAAATGATTGTCATACAGGGGACACAAGAGTCTGATGTGCTCTGCACGGCATTTCTGCACTTATGGAAAAGACACCACCACCAAGATACCAGAACTGGCTCCCGGGGGAATTAATTCCAGTGTCTGAGATCTACATGTTCCTCCTCTGAGCCAGGCTCAAGCAATGAGCAGGACAGGTCTGGATGCTGACTAATGGTACTAAGAGCACCCAGGGAGAGCCAGCCCAGCCCACAGCAGCTTGGGCAGCACCTGAGTCACACCTGTCCCCAGGGAAGGGAGCTGCCAGCACCCCGGCTGAGCAACAGGAGCCAGCTGTATCTCTCAAAGGCTGTGGGCTGCCAGCAGTCCATGCGGGTCCGTGCGGCTGCCTGGCTCCCGGCACACGGCTGTGCTTCCAGCACCAACAGACCCCTCACGTACTGCAAACTGCCGTATGAACAGAGTAAGAAAGGAAAACAAACGCAGAAACTGCATTCTGGAGAAATAAAAGCATCTGCTAAAAGACTTCCTGAAGGCAATACCCCACCTACAAAAAGCAGCCCCAGAAAGGTACCTGCACAGCAGCTGGCAAACCGTGCAGGTAACTCCTGGTGACCTGGCCAGCGGGAAGAGAGTGCTATCGCTGTCAGGCAATCTGGGCACGGGACAACGGAGAGTAAGTAATTCGCAGAAGCAATACTTTTCTGGCAGTGCTTGTGGAAATCCTGACAAGATAAAGAAGTTATCTTGGCAGGGGATGGTGTTTAGTCACTCATTACCTGAGGGCTCGGACTTCCTCTCTCACCCAACCCTTCTTGCTTAGAAGTCCCTTAATTTTTGTAACACGTGTTGATCATTAATGTGATTAGACATAACCATGAAACAGGATTATTTTTTTTTTTTGCCTGAGTATTCTACATTACTGTGGTCACATTAAAACCTAAAAATTATGGGGAGCTATTTCATTAAACAAATACAATTATTTTAGATTAAAAGACTTAAGGGGACCAAAACATGCGCTACAGTATTACTTCCTTCACAAGCTAAAAGAGGGACAACAGAAAGCCACATAAAAGTGTTGGAAGTATAAATCACACCTGTACAGGATGAATAAGCATATTTGCTGTAATAACTGTCAATCATTATAAAAAGCCCATAACCGTCACCACCATCCAGCTTCTCTGAAGGTCTCTCAGTCACGTCCTTGATGTCACTGCCGCAGAATTTAAAAGTTGCCAAATTCCAGCTAGGAAACCTGAAGTCTCTCGGTGCCTTCCGCACTCACCCCCGAAGCCGGGCGGGACCTGACCACAAGCCAGGGCAGGAGCCAGCGCCACTGCCCCCCTCCCGGAGGCACGGGTTGCTGATCGGAGCCCAGAGCTGCAGGCAGCTGGGAGCGCAGCAGGGCATTTTGCTCGGCGAAGTGTTACTTTTCCAAAAGTTGTTCAAAGGCAAAAAAAAAAAAAACACAAACAAACAAAAAGTGCGATAATCTTTTGAGAGGCAGAAGAGTGGTGGTAAACAACAGCTACCTTTCAGCTTCTGACACAGCCCGTAGCCGCACAATGCTTTTGTTATTTCCTCGGCTAACTTTCCCCTCACAAGTGCCTACTTACCAAGGCCAGGAAATAATCACCAGCTTTGCTGCTCTCAGTCATCCTCGGTGCCAGCCCGCCAGCCCGCCGCAGGCCGCCGCTTTCACACCAGTCCCCTCCACCTCCACCATCCCGGGCGGGAGCAGCGGCTCTGCCGCCCGCCAAGCCCGGCCCCGGCCGCGGCAGCTGGGGCGAGCTGGAGCGCACAAAAGGCCGATGAGCAGGAGCCCGGAGCTGCTCCGCGGAGGCTCCTCCCATGAGGCTCCCCGAGGAAAGGCCGCAGCCACCGGGCCCGCCGCGCCCCGCGTCCCCTCCCGGCGGGCCGGGGTGGCGCGGGCAGCCCGGGGGCGCGCCCGCCTGCCGCTCCGGGGGCCGGGGCCGCGCCTCCGCCCCACGGCTGCCGGCTGGGGAGCCGGGGATCCCACGTGGGGTTTGCTTTGCTTTTGGTTCGGGTTGCTTTTATTTTTTGTCGTTGTTGGGTTTTTTCTCCTGGTTTTGCGGTGGAATGTCTTCCAGGACTTTTTGAGTCACGGCAGCCCGGTGGCTGCTCGGAGTTTCCATCCGCTGCACAGCACGCGGTGGGGGATGTGGAGGGATTAAATCACAGCGTGTGCAGCGCTTACAGCACGCACAGATACCTCCTGACATGTCAAAAACCACTTCAGCGGAGCCTCGCCTTGTTGATGGTGTTTGGCAACTTCTTAAAGACTCGGGATGCGGGAATGGTGTTTAGCCCAACCTTAGAGATAACTTTTTTAAAGTTTCAGGATGCAGGAAAAGTTCCTCACAACTTTCACAGAAACTTTATAGCTGTAAACACAAAGCAACCCTTTTTATTCCTAGTCTAATTCTTGTGTTAAGTTCCAGCTCCTAATGTCACACAGGTTTTCTTGTAGGTTTCTCTACCTATAAGAAAATGGAGCAGTTTTAATTAGTTGTGTGCCCTTATTAATCTCTTAGGCTTCCGGCAGGTTTATTACTACACAAAAGAATGGCTTTACAGGTAATTAAGCCTTTGCATTGAGATGCACCAAACTGCATATACAAGTTGCCAGCACCCAAGGAATTAATTGAGTCTCTACCCAGGGAGATCATTATCGTGTTTATAACATGTCATACAATAACTATAGACAAAATGTCTACAATACCTATCCTGCAGCAAGACAGTCAGGTAGGTTCATTGCTTACCAAATATCTAGTTTAGATATTTTAGGTAAAATGCTGTACTGTAAAATGTAAAATGAAGGCTACAGGGACTTCATTTAGCTCAGTTTCCCAGCTGACTCTGTGTGCTCTCTGCCCAAACTCTGGACATTCAACTGTGGTACCAGCTGCACCTGCTTGGGTGACAAAACTAGCATTTCCTCTTCAGAACTCAGCCCAGCTCTCAGCAGAACCGTGCATCTCCTTGTAATGTTAGGGTACAGCAATGATACCAGTTGGACCTCTCAAAGCATCAATTCAGAACGGAGCCTCAGGTGGAAAAAGCTATTAATCAATTTGTTAATACTAATTTTTAATATTCTTTTTTACTCTTGAACTGTTTTTCCTTCTAGCCCTTGTTCAATTTTCTGTAAGCAAAAGGAAGGAACAAATATTTGACCAGGCAAATTTTGTGTTACAGGAGAACTTTCACATCTAGTCTGAAAGCAGATGGCAGGGATTTCCCCTAGATGCGCTCATTGCTGCTTTTAACAATTCAGGTATCTGTACAGAAAATAGAAGAATATACCAAATGACCACCGTAGACCAAGTCAGATACTGTCATGGGTGAAAATGCTGTAAAACACGTAGACTACCAACATCACCTGGGCTGCAAGGTATGGCTTATTGAGGGGCAAACACCAGGCATGTACGTGGAGAATTCACTTAGCTACAGCACCAGTAGCCAGTAGTATCCACTCTGATGGCAAGAATTAGGATCAAGCTGAGAGTTAAAGTTTCTGGGGAGAGCAGGTCTCACATATCCTGCCTCCCAAGCAGCAGGAAACCGGGCGCGGAAAAAGTGCCTGTGATTTCTGATACAGGTACAAGCCTTCAGCCACCTTCTTATTTTGAGGGGAACCAAACTCTTTTGCCATCTGGAAACCATTTCAGAAATAGCTTCTGCAGGTATAACAGCCCTGAGGGGGGGGGGGAGGGGGGAAACCCTGGAGAGAGTAAGATTCATTAAAATAAATTTTGATTTTCTTGCAAGCAGCATTTCAGTCTGGCGCAAAGCCACAGACACAGACTACCTACATTCCAGCTAGCAAACCCAAATTAAGCATTTTTGGAATAAAATGGTCATTTTTCTGAAATAACATGCCTCTCCCTGTTATGAATATAGCCTCTTGCTGTACTGAAACCCAGTCTCAACCCACCTTTGCCACAAAAACATTTCCACTTTCCTCCCAGTGTCCTCTGCTACTTAAACATAGCAAAAGCGATACGCAGGAACTAACCCCAGGAACACGGCGCTAAGGTGTGCTTGCACGATGGTAATAGAAGGCTGGGGGGAGGAGAGAGGAAACAAGCTGAAAAGCAACAGGAAAACCAGAGATAAGCAACCTCCCAGCAAGACTGAGGAGACAATTAGAGGAGAGGGCTGACTCGGGCTGCAGCCGGCAGTGACAGGCCGTCTGGCTGAGGCGAGGAGCCCGCACATCAAAGCGCTGCAGCGGTAAGTGTCGCAAGAGACTTCTCCGGAGGGCCGGAGCTGGATGGGAGCGCTGAGCGTGCTGATGAGAGGGACTCGGCGGCAGGAGACAGCCTGCAGCATGGCCCCGCTGGAGCCTGGGCCCTTCCCTAGCTCCCAGGGAACAGTCAGCCTCAAGGAAAGGGCAGAAGGCGTCAGGCTGGCTTATACCAGGGGGAGTGGCGGGGCTTCTTTAATGCTTTTAAATTTTTTTAAACAACAACAGTAGTTTGCATTCGAGCGAAGGATTTTATCTTTGCCAGATCCCCCCTTTTTCCTTTTTTACATATGGCTGTGCCCATGAAAATAAAATTTACCAAGCTATATGTGAGAAGTCGGGTTGCAATCTTAAGGGTTGAGGAAACCCTAAATGAAACAATCTTCTTTTTCGTTTGGCAATACCAAGTAGTTCACAACACAGGTACAACAAAGTTCTTGTGGTGACACATAGTTACCTGACATGATATAGGCACATGGTGCTGGAAGGCAGAGAGCATATATATATATAAATATATATGTGTATATGCTTTTATATACATATATACATGCTTCACCCAAGCTTCCACATCCCGCGCTGCTCCTAACTGCAGGACTGCACGAATATTCTCTCCAGGTGTATGTGGTGCATATTTTAACCCTACACTCAAGAAGATGGGAAATTGAATTACAGGAAAATTAAAGGTACTTAAGTTCAGTACCTCCAGAAGTGCTAGAATCCAGGACATCATTTTAGGTTGTGTTTTCAGATGGACTATGACTTGAGAAATGTCATCAGAGACCTTGTCATTCAGGCTGTGCTCCATAGTCGGGGTGCTTTAAGACAGTGGGTGGACACCTGGTGAAAGCTCCTGATGGAAACCATGCCGACCCGCTATGCCCAGCTCCTGTGAATTCACTCAGAGGGTTTTCCCCATAAACCATGTCACTTTTGCCAAACCAAAGCACTTGGGCGGCGGGGGAGGCAGGGAGGAGGGAATGAGTAAGCCATTAAAAAAACTATGAAAAACCCATGAAATTGGCTTAGAAAGAATGTTACATGAAACAAATGTAAAAAAAAAGAAAAAGAAAAACAACCCAAACTAAAACACCCACACAGTTTTTCTTTTAAATTTGAATTCTGGTTTTTGAGAATACAGGATAAACTCAGATCAGATTGTCAAGTTTTTCCCTGTAAGCGTGAAAAAAAGGCTTCTCCAGCTCTTTAAACTGAGGTTATTACAGGTCTATAAGCAAATACAAATACTACAATATTTGTGATAAACTTGCGAAAAAGCTGGCAAAACAGCAATGCCTATGTTTGTTCTGAACAATACGGCTGCATCATGGGACTAAACTTTAAGAAAATGTGGGGGGGTGATTTTAAATTGTTCTTTGTGAAAACTTATTACCCATTTTTAAGGCCATTTGCAACAAAGGAAACAATGTAAATATACTTGTTTGTTTACAATTAAAGAGGAGTTTCTCTTTTGTATTTCCTAATCAGAAGTTCATAGTCATACACTCTGCAAAACCACAGACCCAACTAGCTGCAGAGCAGCCTGGCTGAGATATCCAAGCCACTTCTGTAACAAACACCTGAACCTTGTATTTCCACTACTTTCCATGTAGAAATTGCCCACAACCATTGTTTGTGGTGGTTGAAAATCAGGTTGTGCAATTTCCAGCAATTTTTATTGGTGAGGCTTTAGGATGGCCATCTCTTTAAATTCCCAGACTTTTAGTTTAACTTTCTCCCTTGACAAAAAGGGAAGTTTAATGTTGTCCCATTACATTTTGGAGGATCACAGTGATGGGAAACTGCCATCTTGCAAATTTCCAAACAAGTAAGATTTATTTTTAGGAAACCCCTTCCTAGACTCAAAGCCTTACAAATTCCAGTGATAACTTCTCTTGCAAACCAAGTTTATTTGAAGTTTCTACCATAAGAACAAGATTTGAAGAATGCTGCGTGCAACAGAAGTTTCAGGTACCATCGCATTCAGAAAAAGAAAAAAGAGAAGATACAGAAAATCTTGGAGACTTTTAAATATTCAGCAAAACTAACTCTGTATTTTGACTCATTTAATGACATTGTTAAGAATGGGAATTTTAAGTGTCCATTTATTTTCATGACAGCCACAATTTCTTCCTTAGTTGTTAGAAACTGAGCAATGCATACATGTTTTTTGCTTTCACTCCAGGAAACAAATCCATACTTTTGTGTCTGCTGCAGAGTTATTCTTAGCTGGCTTTGATATTTCTATCAACTAGGAGAGCATAACAATGTTATCATGCTAACAAATTCCAAAGATTTTACATAAGCTCTTGAGTGCCTTAGAAAAAAAAAAAAAAGGCCTTATTGATTACACTGTTTGTGTTTCTAGCCAGAGGAGCTATGGAAAACGGGGCTGAAAAAGAATCAAAAAAGCAGTTTGATGGGTTTCAGTTTCATGAACCAAGTGCTCTCTGTTTTTCAGAGCATCATTTACAGAGAGGCCAAGCTTTACAGGTCTGAGGCTGGAAAACACCAGGTAGTTCAGGCCAATGAAACATTTAAATCCTGCTTGTCTACATACAGCCTATTTTCCTAATTCAATTTTTTATCAGCTGAAAAATCTAGTTATCCCCCTTATTTAAGCAAAGCAGGATAACTGGGAGTACAGTGCTTGTAGGACGCTCTGGGTGAGAAGGGATCTGTGCAGCATTCTCCCTGGCTGATCTGTTAGAGGCTCAGGGCAAAAATTCTTTGCTGATATCACTCCACTGGAGCAGAGATTTTGGCCCAGCATTTACTGACTTTAAGGGTAGGCTGCAGCTGTAGCCTTCTTTCACACAGCTGTCTTGAAAGGAATGTACCAAGAAGTAAAAAAAAAGTAAATTAATGAAATTAAACTGGAAATAACCTTGCAGAGTCTTAGGGCGCTTTCAGACAGCCAGTTATTTTACTAAGGACCATGGATGAATGGGGCAGGTACCTAACATGGAGAGGAAGAGGAAGAACTAAGCCTGGGTGAATAAAGAAGAGTTCATCAGGAAATGTTTAGTCTGGGAGGAGATCCCAAGCAAATTTCAGCAAGGAGAACAAGATTAACTAACATATTAGGGCTGGCTCTTGTCAACAGCACAGAATGGTGGCACTCAGCATTTCAGAGTGACCTTAGAATCCAGAACAATTAAGCCTTTGATTGGAGCAATTAACTTTTCCACACTTCCTGCAATTTGAGATGCAGAGCTTCTTTTAGGCCAGAGAGACTCTACTATAAGCATTAACCAGTCACGCTGAATGTAGATGAACAGGCCCAAACAGATCCATCTAACAATTTTTGACATTCTCAGAGTTCCCAAATGTTGAGGAATAGCAATATCTAAGTAAGCCCCACCTGCTAATAGCAATGCACATGTGGGTTTCCATATACCTGGACCAATATTGATAAGAGAGGCTTCAAGGACATCAACATAAAAGACAGCAGGAGAAAAAACAGAAAGCAAAGGACGAGGAGGCAAGTACTATGGAGTTCTGGCTCTTCAGACATGTCTCCAGAGTAGTCCTGGTTGAGAAGCACTAGTGCAATGCAAGCATGCCAAGATGCAGAAGAACTGGAAGGAAGCCACATCCAAGTCATGGAGGACATGCCCGTGTCTGTAATTGCTGTTCTCAGAGCAGGGTTCAAAGCTGGGGCTAATCCTGCTTTGCATATTCTATTACAAGCAGGGACAGTGGAACTAGCTTCATGGTACCCAATTTTGCAAGAAGCCGGAAGATAGAGTCAGAATAGACAAAATATGGGGATCTGTAGGATATGCAAAAACAATTTTGAGAAAATAGGCAGCTTACTTGGAAGAAGCAAGGTTGAAAAATACATCTGGGGAAAGCTAATCAGGGAAAAAAAAAAGTAATCTGAAAGTAATTTTTAACTTAGTAAGAAAAGAAGACAAAAATTGGTGCTAAACTGCCTGTCCAGTTATTGGACGAAGTATTACAGTGTCCATGCTGGATTCCTTTAGCAAATGCCTGTATTTGATTGAATAAATGTAATTTCTTGAGAAACATAGAAGGGATGTGAAGACAGCAATTCATGTATCCCATCCATGTCAATATCTACCTTACGAATATGTGACTATGGTTCTCAAAAGTATTACAGGATGTTTTCAATACTGCAAGAAGTATCAGCAATTTGGCAGGACCAGAGATTATTTACTTCTATACTCTTGTATAGCAGAGGCATATGTAAATAAAATAAAAAAATAACCAGCACGGTATCACATACCTGGTTTTCCATCGGCATGTGCTTTGGGTACAACAAGGGATATGATCAAATCAGCATTCTATAAATACTTTATGCTGACTTAGACACTGCCTAAAACAGCAGTCAATTCTGTCAAAGGTATCCATTGGAGTAAGTCTTCGAAAGCAATGTGAGATGTCTGTTGGATAACAGTGGAGTTATCTTGATTTTACTCTTCCGCGAATAGAAAAATACCCAAATTCAATATCACAGATTTCACACAGACAAAATCCCACAGAACTCCCCATACAGTTAATTTAGTTAAGGACTGCAGGCTGAACTGCTTGCATCCCCAAAAGCACAACTGTACTAACAGTTGCACCTACTGAGGGTAAGAATGGCAGTAGGATGGGAAGGAAATAAAGAGAAAGAATTGAGATGCAAAGGAAGAAGGGCAAGAGAGACAAAGAGCCTGATTAATTTTGTACATTTCACTCATGTGAAAATCACCTTCAGCTAGTTTTTCCCTTTGTTTGTGATCCTGAGATGCTGCACACCTGAGTTAATTTTGAAGTTTTAAAAAAAAAGAAGAAATAAAGCCAGCTGCATTATCACTATTTTGATGTTTCCTTTTAACTCCAAACTCTTGTTTTCAGATGTTAGCAACACAAAGCCTTAGTGCTCAAAACCCACTTGACTGATCTGAAAAGCAGTTCTACATTCCATATCTCATCCACCAAGACTGTTAAAATATTTAATACTGTATTTGTTATACAGACAAAAAAGACCAAGTCGGTATTTACTAAGAAGTGAATATTCTTTTCAGACTTATTGAACTTGCCAATTTTTGATGGCAAGAACAAGGCATGAAGCAAATCCAGAAGTATGTCTGGACCAATTGAAAGATCTTGTCTGATCTGTGCATAGGACATAAAGAACATTTTTCAAGTAGCTTTGCTGATGCCAACTGCTGCAACGTACTTCCCATATAAGAATATTATTTAGATCTATAAGTAATGTGAGTCAATGCAGCAGACCTCTATTCTTGCAAAACCCTTGGCAGCGACAGGAGAGCGCCTACAATATAGTGCTATAGCTGGGAAAGGGCCCTCCCGGTGAAGTTCCTTGCGGTGCCAAAACTGTTAAGAAACACTTGACTCCAAAGCAGTGCAGTGCCACAGCCTCCTTGCCCTTTACATCTGGCTTTATGTGCTACTCATATAGTGAAAAGCAGGTCAGCCGGCAAGGAAGGTTCAGGCACCACAGAGGAAGAATGAGCATTTGCATGAGTACAGCTATGAAAGCACTGAGTCTTGTCTGTTGATTTGCATAGACAGGCTGGAATAAGGATTGCTTCTGCTGTGTAAGCTCCAGAAGAAGCCAATTTAATCTGCAGCAGCAGCAGCAGCAGAAGCTCTGGGAACGCCAGGCCTGCACAGTGCCCTCCTGCATCAGAAGCAGGTGAAGGCACTGGGCATATTGCTTGGCACTGCAGCGAGCACAGCCCATTCTGCTCTGCGCAGCAAACTGGTTCTGCTGAGGGGTGCAGAGAAGAACCTCACCTTATTGCAAAGTGAGTGTCATTGCTTGCAGCAAGCTTATGACTCCTTGCCCTCTTCCAGTGTTCACCCACCCCAAGCTGTGTCCGTGAGTATCTCTGCAACCCTGGAACACCCAAAAGGCTGTTAACAATTCGAGGGTTTTGCCAAACCAAAGAATCGGCAAATGATGCAATCTCTTCTCCGTACCTTACAGGTGCACAGCTGGGAATGACTTCAGAGCTTCCACTTGAAAAAGCTCTCTCAGCACTTTTTTCAAGAGGCAATGTCAGTTTGTATGTACCAGCCAGCTGAATTACAGGAAGTTATCAAAAAACTCCACGTGACCTCTAAACATCCCTAAAATTTTGCCATAATTTCTGATTTTGCTCCATGTTTTGCTCAACATCTGCCATCGGTCATGATGCAAAGAGGACCATTTCAGTGGCATAGGGTATAAGGACATGAACATTCCTTCTCCTTCCATAAAAGAATGAAGATGTATGGGTGTAGACATTACAAAAGGAGGAAAAAACCCCAAAAAACCTCCAAGTCCTGATCTTTCTTTCCAAGTAAAACTCAGACAGCAAAATGGAGCAGCTGGATGCCCAAAAGGAAGTGGGAAGGGCAGCATTTTGTCGTCCAGATATGGCCATCACAAACACAGGTTTTCAGTCACAGATTGGGTAGAGAGAGAGAAATGTCAAAACCATCAAATAATGGGTTATTTTTTACTCCTTTTCAGTGCTGACAGACAGGTTTGCCAAAATCCAACCCTCCCCTACTTCTGCACAACTGTACTTCCACAAGAA
Source organism: Falco biarmicus (assembly GCF_023638135.1). Lineage (NCBI taxonomy): Eukaryota > Metazoa > Chordata > Aves > Falconiformes > Falconidae > Falco > Falco biarmicus. The sequence continues at coordinate 50,844,018 of NC_079296.1, read as the reverse complement.
AGTGGGGCTAATCCTTCAGCCACTACCTCCTTTCCAAAAATATTTGTCCTTTTTAGTGAAGATTTGAAGGGAAGTTATTGGTGCTGTACTATTGCCTTCAGACACAAAGGCTCTTCTTATTAGTTGGCCGCTGTCCCACCCCTAAGGGAGGTGGGGCGGGAGTCACTTCAGACAGTTCTTGGATCTTGGTTCAACCCAAGACCAGCCTCCTCCTAGTACCATAGCCACAAAGGAAAGAAATACCTCTATTTCCTCCACAGGAAGAAATCCTAACAAGGATTTAAGAGTCAGATCACACAGCTTTGCCCCCTCACCCACAGTGAGGTGAGGTTTCAACATAAAGGTTTTGTAAGAGATGGAGATATACAGAAGCAGAGGAGGGGAAGAAAACAATGGTGAAATAATTCAGAACATGCCATTTCCTTCTCCTAAATATAATATACTTCTTACTACTATTTATTTTGAAAGCTGGGGAGGATTCTTTCTCGCTGGAGTTCTTTCCTTCACACCCAGATCCCCACAGTCAGCTCTTAGAAATGTGCACCTTTTTTTGTACAGCTATTGTAGTTTATCCTCTGTAAGGATTAAAGGGCAGTAAAAACTGGAAACTACCCTGCAGCAAAAACTGTTGTGACCAAAGTATACAGGGTATGGAATACAGCTTGAAATTCAATTATACAAAACCAGTTTTAAGCTCAAGCAAAAACTGGACTGGTCAGCATGTTGGACCTGCTAAAGACAGACCAGACCGCTCAACTAATGCTTTCTATTTCTTTTTTGTATTATAAATGCATATTCCTCTAAGAAACAAGTCTGATCAGAAGCAGAGACTCCTCTCTACCACCTCTCAGAGTCCCCAGTGTTTAAATCTACAATACTGTAATCACGTACGGCTCTGCATGCATATCTCTTGCATGTGTATGCACACTTGGTATGTGTGTGACACCACTTACAGCCGCAGTCCAAATGTAGCAGCTGTCTGTTGATACAAACCCTCACGCTGGAAAAACAGGTGATAATGAATTCTTAAACCATATGCAAGTATTAAGCAACTACTCCATGAATTGCCAGCAGCTGTTTCAAGAACCCTGCCCTGCTTGCCACAGGTATTTATTTAAAGTATGATACCCACCCTGATATAAAACACATGTGTAGGCATACGCATGTACTGACCCATAGTCCCTTAAGGCTTCTGAACCAGGCCATGCCAGCAATTTGTTTGGTAATTTCAAAGCTACCCACTGTGAAGCTTCCCGTCATATAAAGGGAAACAAAAAGAAAAAAAAGGAGCTAGAGAGAAATAACAGGGTCTAATTTCCTTGTCATTTTATAAACAGATCCTTAAAGAGAAAGTCATACAGCTGTTCAGACTTCCAGCACTTCCAGTATTCTTCTAATGTACATTTTGCTCACACAATTGGACCGTATTCAGCCTTTGTCCCAGACTCACATACGATAGGATGAACGCCCCCATGTTTTCACAACAACAGAAACACTTGAGGTATTTTCACTTACAATACGGTTTTATCATTTTAACCTCTAAGGAATGTGGCACTGAAATGTTTTTCCTCCTTACTCAGTTAGTATGATCTGATTATACTTAGTATAATATACACTTAGTATAATATAACACTGGTTATACTTAGATTCTATCTATGCACACCATTCGTTGATGTTGTCTGAAATAGTTCAGCTTTTCACTTGACCCTTCTGCTCTGCTGTTGTCTCTTCACAGTTCCAGCTATAGCTGCCTCCTCTGGTATGAGAAGGAAAGGGACAGCGTGCAAAAAAACTTGCTGAGGTTACATGTGAAGCAGTGACATGACTAGGTAAAGGGAAAGCACCTGTTCTAAGATCCTAATTCTTTTGAACTAACTGCACATCAAACTGAGAATTCAGACAGAAAAGTAGAAACTCCAAAAAAAGTCTTAACTTTGTTAAAGCAGTTACTGCTAGATCTGGAAAATAAAAAAAACCCAAACAAGTCTTAGGCTCCACAAATGCCAGCTAAGAAGAATTCACATCTGAAACAACTCCATGTCATTAGAAACACTGGATAACACCATGATCAAAGGCACTGTCAATACAATTATATTATACGGGAGGATAAGAGGGAGGCCTAGACAGCTAACAGTGTGAGTAATTGGGTTATACTGTGGGCTTGTTTTTAAATGCTGCAATCCACCATGTGAACACTGCAGGTCTCATTTAACTGGGTCACCAAAACTTAGGCAAAAGCCTACTAACTTAAGGCTAGGAAGTGCTATTTGTTTGCCTAACTTTAGGCTATGAGATGTGAACACTGGGAAGCATAAGCAAATCCACACAGGTAAGGGCAGGAATCTGGACCAGCTGATGAAACAGGTAAGAATTGTGCTCCTCAGCTTTCAGGTCCCCTCTGCCCTTAAAAATTATTTCAGATTTCTTCCATATACTCCACCTTTGGAAACAACAGAAATTTAATAGAAATTTAAGAACAGAATAAGTGTCATGCCCTCCCAAACCACCCAGACAACAGGCATCTGCCTTGCAAATTGTACCCCTATCAAGCCCCAGGGTCCTGACAACCATTTCACATAGTAATTTAAAGTAAATACCTTTCAGCAGGCAATCCTGCCACAGCCATGTCTTGAAGCTCACTGAGGTCAGGGTTTTCAGGCACAGTTAATGTGAGCGGTGGTAGCTTCCTTTCGAGATCCCGAAGTGAGCTTTCATGTTTTGAATTGATCTTGCTCGGCTGATTTTCAGCAACAGTGGGATCTGTACGTGCAGAACGCTCACCCTGCGCCATCACAGGAACAGTTGGAGAGTGATTTTTGTACAGGTCTGTCTCCTGCTCTTCTGTGCTTGTGTTTATAGTTAAGTCACCTTCACCAGTGACTAACATCCTTGCAGTACCTGTTTCAGGGATGTTGCCGGTTTTTTCATTACCTGTCTTTGCTGTACTTAACACTGTGTCACTGTTCTCTTTTCCGTCTCCCTCAGTCTTATTGCTAGATTCTAGTTTAGAGTCAGCTTGCAAGCAATCATCCTGGCTTACTTCGTTTTTCAAGTAATCTATTAACCCATGCACGGTCACTTTCTTTTCTTGCTCTGCATCTTGTGAATTTTCCAATGTTTCCAAGCCTTTCCTATTTACTGGATCACCCTGTATCAACTGCACATCATTCTGAGACTTAATGTCATGCATAAAATCGCTGCAAATGTGTGTCTCCTGATTTTCCCCAGGTGATAGATGAAAATTGTCTGGCAATTTTTCATGATTGTAAGATCCTCCTGGGACAAGTGTTGAAGCTGCCATGTCAGAGATGCTCTCAGCAATGTCTGGATCACCATACTCACTTTTCTCCTGTTCATTTGGCTTAGGATCCTGGCATTGTTCAGTAGGAAGACTTACATCCTCTTCAGATGAAACTGGTTCTGCGTTACGCTCTTTAATGAAGTGATTTCCCTCTGCAGTAGCAGCATCTTCTAAGTCACTCTTCTGTACATCGCCTGTAGAGGTAACAGCTACAGTGGGTTGTTGCTTGCTGTCAGAATATGCAAGGAAGTTCTCAGCTGCTGCCCCATCAAATGAAGCCAGTCCTTGCTTCTTTACCTCTAAGCTTATTAGCGATTCAGGATCAACCCCACTAGCACACATGCCTTCCTTTCTTTCCATCTCACTGCTCTCTGGATGCTCAGTGGTTTTGTCCGGCTTTTGCAGATTTTCCAGAGCACATTCAGCAGGTGTAGCATCATCCAGTCTAGGGACCACTTCTGAACAGCTACTGGGCTGCCTGCTTTTCTCAGCGTCCTGGAGACTTGCTGGTGGCAGCTCTGCCACAATGTTTTCTTGTCGCAGAGGTTTGCCTTTGTCAGCTTTGCAGGAAGTCTCAGTAGCTAAAGACAACTCTTGCCCCTCTGCTTCTGGGGTGCCCTTGGGAGTTTCTTTGTTCGCCTTATTTGATTCTGAGAAGTTCTCAGCACCGCACAGTTCTGCTGTATCCTTGGCCACTGGACTCTGCTTGAAGCCTGCATGATTTTCAGGCAAAAGTTGGGGTAATTCATCACTCAGTGTGCTGTGGACAGTTTTTTTAAATATCTGGCTGATATGCTCCCTAAAGTCTGGGAGTCTGGAGCCGATGTCCAGAGAGCTGCAAGTCAGAGCGTCATGCTCCTTTCCAGAGTTGTCTGCAGACTGCTCAGTAATACTGATCTCTGCCCTGGTTATGTTATTATTCTCTTTTGAAAGCTCTTCCATTTTTTCTGAATTCCCAGGTTTCTCTAAGATCTTACTGTACTTGTCATCTACGCAGATATTCATTGCAATTTCCTCATTACAGCCCTGTGATGATGAAAGGCTCAGCAGCTTCCCTTCTAGAGTAGGGAGAGCTAACAGAGACTCTGCTGAACTGTCACTTTGCTGTTCTTTGAAGTTTACCTCACTTTTTGTTTCTTTGGATTTAATTGCAGATATCTCTTTCTTCAGCTTCTCAGAATTGAACTGTGATAAGTTTCCAGTACTTTGCCCCACATTTAAGGTCTCTGGCAGGGCTAAACTTCTGTTTCTATCACCCTGAAAACTTTGGTCTGGAACATCTTTTTCCTTCACACGCGTATGTGCTGCAGAGCTGTTTTCTGAATTTGCTGGTTTACCTGTGCTTGCCCTGGGTGAAGGACCTGAGTGCACAGATGCCTGAGAACTTGCAGCAATCTGCAAGTTCGAGTTACCTTCTAAGGCATTTTGGCAGGCTATAACTTCAAGCTCATTATTTAGTAATTCTGCCCCAGTACCATTGTTCGCATTGTCTCCAGGCTGTGGGCTGGGATGGCTGAGTGCAGAGGTCTGTGTAGACAGGGCTGTAAAATCTGCTTGACAATAACCAGGGTCCTCTGTTGTCTTTTGAATACAGATCGATTTATACAACTTATCAGTGGGAATTACTTCCCCATGTGCCTGCAATGGTGAAGGAGATCCTTGTGACCCTGGACTTTTATCACTCATCATATTACTTGTTTCTGTGGCAGAAGCACTGTCCTCACAACATATCTCCATGCTTCCATCTTTCTGGATGATTCCTCCATCACTAGTCAGAACCTTTTCTGAGTTTTCTGCCATTAATGGCATTTTCCATGGAGTTTCTGGACAAGATATTGGAGGATCATTTTTCTCAGAATTATCAGAAGTATGTGCTATTTCTGTATCACTTGGCAAAGCCTGTGATACGTTAGTGGCACTTGCTGAATTCTGTGTCCCTGGAAGAGCATTTATAGCAGCAGCTTGGCTTTCAGTATTATCCTCTGTCCTGCGTATGCTGCCTGGCTGCTCATTCTTGTCAGATTTTTTAGAAAATGTATCGCTATGACACGCTGCTTCGTGCTGACTAGCTGAGATCAAAGAATTATTATCCTGCTCAGGCTTGTTTGAGTTTTGCTTGCTGTAGCAGTTTTCTTCTGCCTTGAGACCAGTTTTGTTTTGCTCATTGCAATCCTGTAAATTAAGCGTGGTCACACCAGAAATATTTTGCCCATGTTCGCTGCTACACAGAGCCTCTGACAGCATGGCACTGCTTTTGTCCTTGTCCTTTTCTTTTGCTGTGTCAGAATTGCATTGTATTGGTTCTGGACCTAGCACAGAAGATTCTTCGTTAAGGCTGTTTGAAATGTTTAGAGGTATTTCTGGTATGTCGCTGTGATTATTTAGGTCCAATGGCTGTTCAGGTTTTAGTGCCCTTTCTTTGTGTTCCTGGTCATCTGTTCTCGTGACAGTTGTCAGACTGCTTTGATGCTTCTGTTGTTCAAGTCCTGTATTTGAAATCCAGCCACCGTCACCAGCAACAGACACTGACTTCTCCATTTGCTCTGCTTGGGGAAAAGCGGTTGGAACATCTGCATTTTCCTGCAGCTCTCTGATACTGCACTCCGGGGCCTCCGAAGAGGTGCATGTGTCACTCTCAGAGAGGCAGTTGTTTTCACTGATTTGGCTGTCACCCCCATCCTCCACGTGAACTTTCTGAGGAGTTAGTCCTGAAGTACTGACTATAGCCTGGGAGGTTTCTGAACAAGCCATCTGCGTATTTCTGTGACTTTCTGCAGCCACTTGCTCCAGCTGAGCTTGCATCACCACATCGGATTTGCATTCACTTTTCAGCGCCAAATCTTCATCTTCCACAAAACTTTTCACAGCAGATTGGTGCTTCTCTTGTTGAATACCCTCATTTTCTTTACCATCCACAGCACTGCTTTGTGCAGTTACAGCCACAGGGCCTTGCTCTGAACTGCTGCAAGGCACTTCAGTGATGTGACCGTTCTGTTCTTTGGCTTCTAAAACCCATGAGGCCGCCTCAGTTTGTACAGCCACGCGATCCATAGTCCCTGCCAACTCATTTAAGCCCTGGAGCTCGAGTTTTGATTTGGACATTTTTGCACTTTCTTCTGACTTGCTATAGCTCTCAGGCTTTTCTTGACTATCAGTTTTGCATTCAGATTCCAATACAGTTTCTCTAGCAAAAGCCTTTTCCCAGGACTCATCCTGCTTACTCTGCTTAATATTATTGTTCTCAGAGTGGAGGAGCAGTGAACTGTTTGCACTGGCTAAACAAACTTTTTCAGTCCCGTTACAGCCTGGCTGGCCCGAAGTTTTGCCTTCTGCCTCGGTGTTAAAGCAATCAAAACTCAGTGGGCATTCCTCCCTCGGAAACTGTGGTGAAACCACGAGCTTATTCTCCAGCTCATCTGTGGCAGCTGTTTCCTCTTTACTCATTTGTTGTTCAGGTTTACAACCATGAGACTGTGAGTTGTCTTTGGGCAATTTAAAGTCACTGTGTAAATTCAGAGGCTTTCCCCCAGCTTCTTCACCTAGATCACCTGTTGAAGTCTTTTCACAAAGACTGAATTCTTCAGGATTGTCCTCCAAGTGGGTGTTTCCTGTGTCTTGGCAGTGGCTGCTAACAGATTTCAACAGTGCTCTTTGTGCCCCACTTGACCCCCCAGGTAATTCACTGGTTTCTGTCACTTGTGCCTCCTCTGTTCTGATTTCATTTTTTTCTTCTGTTACGCCCACCTCAGTTTCTTTTTGATTCAGCTTTGTGGATCTGCTCAAAGAAGTACTTAATGCATATTCTTCCGGTAATAAGCTTTTATCTATCAGTGAATTTTCTGTTCTGGGATTGATAATTTTTTCTGTTTCAGAAAGTGTGGTGCTTTCTCTAGACACATCATCAGCTTTTATAATTTTGTTGCTACTGGCTTCATCTTTTCGGCTTTCAGTTGTGACAGCTGATTTTTGTTCTTCCTCTCTCTTGAATGATAAAGGCACACTGAAATGCTCGGCACTAACAAGCTCATCCTCCTTTTGAAGCTCTCTTTGAAAAATGGATTTGTTTTTTTCAGAGGCCATTTTCACTGCTTCACTCCTCACCGGATCTTGAGAGTCATTTCCAGACACATATTCCCTTGAAGGCTCTTTAGGCTTTGGTACCAGGAAAAGATTTGGAGGCTTAGAAGGCAACTCTGACATTAAAGCACAGGCTTCTGATTGCTCCTCTTTGCTTCCAGATAGAGCTGGAGTTGCTTCATTCCCCTTAGCTGTTGTTACAGCCCCCATCTGTAGATTACAGACTTCACTGATCTCAGTGAAGCCCTGAGCGGTCACAATTGCTCGAAATTTTTCACTGTCTGAGCCTCCTGTTGCTGGATAATTTAGGATTAAGGTTTCCTTTTTCATTAGCAGACCCTCTCCACCATCTGTGTTCTGTCTACCTTGCTGCATTACAGTCTGAGGCTGACCTAGTTCCAAAACTCCTCGCTCCTGCTTGGCCTCCTGAGCAGTAAAATAATCTGCTTCTTTACCCTGGGGAAATGTGCTGACATGTGGTTCCCTCATGCCACCCAGCTGTTCACTCTGCCAGAGTGACCCTAATTCACTCAAACTCATTTGTGCGACCCCTTGCATTTCTGTAATTGCTGCAGGAGGGCTGGACTCCAGGCTTGTGTTTCTGGGATCATTCTCACCCTTTCTCATAGAAGTGGCAGCAATATTGTCACGTTTCGGGCCTCTGTCCACAGATTTGGCACATGGTATTCTCTCTTTGCCATTCACTGGACCTGGCGATGGCACTGCTTCATTGCAATTTGAGGCTGGCAACTTCTCATTGCTACTTGTAAGATTTGCTGTGACATGTTCTGTAGCACAGTCTGCAAAAGGCATTGAGATAGACAGACTTCTCTCTCCTGCTTCTGCAGCCTGCTTTAAGAAATTAGAGTCTGTTTGTCCTCCTTGCTCTTGCAAGATAGTGCTCTGTCCTGTCACCTCTGAAGATACCACGCTTGAATTTGGATTGGATAAATCTTCTGCACTGTAGCTACTGATGCCTTCGTTACTGATGCTGCCAACAATGGAAATGTTTATTTGTTTCATGTCAATCAAGAAGCAAAGAATATGAAGCAAATGAAGCAAAGAATAAAACCAATTTGTGCCACTGATGTTTCAAAGCCATGCAGTACATGCACTGAGAAACTGATAATCTGTTTTCAGGATCTAAAACATCAGACATACATTACAGCGATTTAAATGCTTATTGCTCTGGAAAATATGTCCCCAGTCTTACCTGACAGCCACCATGCTCATTTTAACCATTCTAAAATCTTAGTTAAGTGGGGGAAAGGACACACATCTAACAGACTACAGGAGCAACATGGGAACAAGTGAAAAAAATACTGGAAAAAACACCAGTACCTCAAAGAAAAGTTTTTCTTTTCTGTTTCTATGAGTCTACTTTGCAAAAAGCTGGACCATGCAATCCACAGTAACTGCTGTTATCTGGCTATACTTTTATTGTGTAGCAGAAGATTAAGAAGGGCCCATCTGTTGAATATTTTCTCCAACTAATCAGCACAGTTTATTCTCACCAAAAGGTCAAAGGTCTCACCCGGCCCAGCAATGCTGCCATACAATGATAGCTGTGCTATGAGGTCATTTTATTGCAGTGTTTGATTTCAGTGCATATAATCTATAACCGTTTGTATGATCTCTCTCCCCACCCATTAAAGATAAGATAGAAAATAATGGAAACAGAGATGATGTGGGTGCATTAAGTGCAGAGAAGTTATTTCTAATACTTTTCACGTGCACTGTGTGGACCTCAGTTTCCACACCTAGGTTTGTAGGTCATGAAATAGGTTAACGTTGTTCTCTCCCTCACCTCCCCTGGAAAGCCTGGGCATGTTTTCACTGCCTTAGGGAACACGGAGTGGTTATCAATTCAAAACTGAATGCAGAATTGTACCGAGGAGAAGGGGCATCATTTACTTAATATGAAATAATAAGTCTCACACACGCACCCCACACCCCCCATCCAAAGCAAGGTACACAGACAGCACATTGTCAAATGCTCAGAAGTCAGCATGATGGCGGTGCGCTCTGGTTCCATAGCTGCACAGGGACAGGTCATTCATAGTGAGCCCATCACTGGAGCTTTGCCACAAACAATTCAGAAATTCAAAGTGCCCTACAGACTGGAGCTGTAAAAGATGCTTAAAACACCTTCTGTAAGGCCAAGCACAGACTGGATGTAAGTAATCTCCAGAAATCCGAGAAGCCTCTCTCCCCTCCTCTGCCCAAGTTTTGTGCACAAAATACTTGATGGAGAAGTGAGTCAGTGACCAGCTCTCAGGTCCCTGCAGTTTAGGTCTGTCTTAATGCAAACACAGCCCCTTCAGTAAGTGTTGGAGGAGTGTTGAAGCCCCACGCTTGGGCTGTGCTGCAGTGCACAAAATGCACTTCCAGGTGGGGTCAAAACCCCTCCTTACACTGAGGACTGCTCAATGCAACAAACAATTTCTTTATGAGAGGGCTGCATGTGAAACTGAACATGAGTCTGTCTTGGATCCTAAAAACTTTCTTCAGAGTCATTGCAGTGGAAAATAAGTTAGTCTTTAAAGAGCTATTGAAATTTGCCTATATTAAGGGTAAGTCTCAAATCTAAGGTAAATTATCTATAACATGCAATTTGTATGAGGTTTAAACAAGTTTCAGCAATGCTTGGCATCAGTTTGAGCATTTAATTTGGAACACCAATAGTTTGAAAAAACTGTTTTGCTCAAAGGAGTTTTTCTTTTCCTAGCACACTGAAAACACCTATCCATATAAAACTTACTGACACTGGGAACAACAGAGATGGCAATATAGTATTTGGTATCTGCTGGATCACTGACAACATGGGGCCTGATGAGACATGAACAAAACCCAAGCAGATGCCAGGAGGCTTTCCCTAAGGAAGGAATACACTTTATCATTTGACATTCATTTTGCACTCAGGGAAGCTTAAAGAGGAGCCGAAACCACAACACTGAAATGGGGAGGGGATAGAAAAGTGGGAGTCAATTGCCAGCCCAGCTTTTTGCTCCAGTTGCAGGTTTATTTTCTTACTGATTAAATTGCTCATTAGCAGTTGTGTGCCCAGGGTTCTTCAGACTGGAAGCATGCTCCTGTCAGAGATATGGTGGTCAGGGGAAGAACAAGCACAGGTGGAGGCTGAGGTGATGAAGCCCTCTAACCTCTGTGAAACTGAGCTTTGGAAAAAGTAGAAAACATCACCTACAGTTACAGCAGTTTCTCCTTATTGCTTATCTTTAGCCCCTTATTCTTTACACATTGTTAATCCCATCTGTCAACTGAGTTGGGAAAAGCATAGTAATAAATCTGGGAATGAAAGTTGGTAATGTTCATCATACAGATCATGTATCATTATGTATCTGCATTTTACAGATTCTAGCTAACTAAATTTCTCTAAGACCTTTACAGACATGACTTTATTACGTTGGACTTCTATTTGCAGCTATCAACTATGAAACAGTCCCAAACATGTCTGAAGTGGTTAAATTTTCTTGAATAAAATTGCTAAACCCATGAACTATTTACTGCCATGCTGGTAGCAACTTTGTAAAGAGACGTAGTAAATCTGTGACTTAGCAGGTTCAAGGGCAGATGACAATACTATGAACTAAGCTATTCACTGTTATGAATCAACTAAATGAATTTTTCTGGTATTTGATAATGCTGAAAACTCATTCATTTTACTCAGGAGTAGATGAAGGAATTGGGACAACTTTGTAGTTAATGTATGCCCAACAGAATTAAAATGACAGTGCTGGCACAAGCTGTGACAGCAGCTTAAACTATCATTCTTAGAATAAAGTAGTACACATTCATCATCTGTGCTACTACAGCTTGTTCGATGTTTTATTCAGGACATAACACAGAACTGAAAGGTTTGAGTTTTCAGTCATAATAAGATATATCCAGATTGACCTGTTGGGTATCTCCATTTATGTTTCTCCTTCTGGTGTGGGTAACAAGGGAAACTATATAGACAACATTTCCTACATCTTCCTTTTCATTTTTTGTAATCTTGCTTTTCTGTCTGCAAGACACTGCTGGGGTTAGACAAACATCTGTTGGGAATGATTTAAGCACAGTTGATCCTGCTTGAGGACAGCAGGACCGGCTAGTTGATCTCTTAAGTTACACCTAGTCCCATTATCTTCCACTCTTTTTGAAGGGAATAACACTACAGGGAAATGACACTGCATGCTGAAGGTAATTACCCTGAGTAAAATCCAACCTACACGAAAATGTATTAGCAATCAATAATTACCTTCAGGGAGTATGTACTTTCAGACAACCCATTAAATACAATCAACATAAAGTTACGACCCTAAAAGTTTTGGGGTTTTTTTAAATACAGGAAAATAAAATGTGTTCTTTTTTGTGGTTACTTGATCTCTTTTGTTTGTTTGTGATCTGAACTAGCTTGATATTATTAAGGGAAAAAATAATTCATATTTAAAAGAAAACATGCAAATGACAAAGCATGAAAGAACCTTAGAGTTCCTCATAGTTCGTGTAAAGAATAATTTTGCTAGGAATAATTGCTGCATATAATTGATGATACGTTAAAAAAAATTAAAATGCAGTCATGCGAAGACCAAGATGCATGTGCAACTTTAAATATGCAAGTGTCCCTCTACACTCAGGAGTTATCAAAGAGAACTTTTCCCTTACTTAGAAGTTAAGCACACAATTAAGGATTTGCAAGTTCAAGGCCCTAACATACTGTTCATATGAATGCTGTCCTTCCAGTTACAACATCAAATAACAATGAGTTAAATCTTTATATGTCTAAAATGTTTGTATTGCATAAATAATTACTGAGAAATTGTTTGTTTGGAAGCACATTGCAAATGTACCAATTAATTTTTAATGCCTGTAGTTAAGCTCTTCCACCTTCAGAATATATTGTGGCAAGTTTGAATTATCCTGGAACAATTTCAGAGTACTGCCCCGTTACTAAGATGTTTATTAGGACAGCACTGCCTGGTTTGTGTTTAGGGTGCGAAGCTACGAAGGATGTTAAGAAATTGATGACTTATGTGCATCTCCCATAAATATTTCCAGATTAAGAGCCATACTCAATTTACCAGCCATTAACACTTGAAGCCGCAACTTCAATTACTCTGTTCTCCATCCACAGCAAAGGCAAGGGGACAGAAGATAAAACCAGCAGCAGCTAGACCCAAGTTCTCTGGTGTTTACTATCTGGGGGTGGGTGGGTGGGGAGGAGCAGGGAGTAGAGATGGCGAAATATGTTAATCCTACTTGATAAAAAAAAAGAAATGATAATCCAACTACAGAAAATCATAGGTAATTTTATAATTCCCTTTCTTATCCCTTTGCTTTCCTTCTAAAACAGGCAGTAGTTGCTGAAAGGACAGGCAGCCTTTGCAACCCAGTCACACTTGTGAGGGAAAAACACCAAGGGCTGAAGCCTATGAAAGCCAGATGTCATGTACGGTTGCCATCCACACTGATGTAACTCAGAGCTTGAGTGCTTATATTCCCAGAAGTATGAAAGCCTGAAATCTGAGGATGAATTTAGAAAGCACTGAAGGGGACAAATGCACAGCCAGCTCTGCAGCCATGGCACGTGTATAGCTGCTTCTCAAATGTTTCTGTTCTGTTTCCTCTGACACATGAGAGATGGGTTTATACGTTTGGACACACTGTACTGGAGGACTTGAGTAAACTTAAAGAATTCAGCATTTTACTCTGTCCCTAAGAGGTATTGAAAGTTAATTAGGAACATGGAAATAATTTCCACATTCTCTTTACAAAAAAAAAAAAAAAAGAAAAGAAAAAAGAAAAAAACCCTCAGAGTTTTAGAGGCAGAGCAAGCCACTATTTGAACTTTCGAGGGTAAACAAACACATGAGAAATCCATCACTGCTAAAGGGCTGCTAACAGCAGCCAGCTTCCCCCACCCTCCCTGTATATCTAAGCTTTCAGGAAAAAGTGAAGCAGGAATAATGACCTATATGATCCTCCTGGGAACTGTCCTTCCCTTCTCCCCCCACCCCCATTCACTTTTCACCTCCTTGTTCCATACGGAATGAAATGCAGGGCCTGCAATATTTTAAGTATGACAAAACTAAATTATTCTAACATTAAAAAAGTAAGCTGTACTACTGCTGCAGCAAGTAAACATGGCCAGATCTTCAGTTCCAGTTCCACAACTGGCTCCTGGTTTCCATCTGAGGTATCTGGAGAGTCAGCAGGAAGCATGGCACCGCACAGATGGTCCCACAGGATGTGTGGCAGCTTCTGCTCATCATTCTGCAGCGGTTCTGTGGGTCCCACAGGATCTGTGTGCAGCACTCCAGGTGGGAGAGCAGCCAAGTTCATCTATGAAGAGTGCTTATTCCCCTGAACTGCTTCTGGGTGTGTACCTTTTAAATTGCTGTTTCTGCTTCTTCCTAAACATGCTAGAAAAAAATGTCTCTCTGGAGGTAGAGCTGTCCAGCTAAGGATTCCCAGGCATTTTCCTGTGCGTGTGCATCAGGAGAAAGGCATGGTTACATCTCACACAGACACCAATGCAAGGCCTGACGCTTGCTAACTATAGTTCAGCAGCATTTTTATTTCACAAGGGAAGTTTACAGATTTATTCCTGCCCAGTGTTACTTTTCACCATACAGAACTGGTGAGAAACAGGTAAAAAAATTTTGACTGGAACAGAATTTTTTAAAATAAGTCACAGACGTTTTGAATTCCAAAACTTATGAATTTGAAAGAGACTGAAACAATTTCTGAGAATTTGTGGAGGATGGAAGAAAGCCACCCACCCAGAAGACTGGAAAAAAGCGGACATGGTCATTTTCCACACAGAGGTACTCCATCTGAGGATGGCAGGTCATACACTGTGTAAGAGTGTATGACCTGTAAGAGTTCACTTCAGGATGGAGAAGGTGCATTCAAAGCAGCATACAGGAGTGAGTTAAAAATAAACAGCCTGGAATCTGAAGCTTCAAAGATTTTCCGTTTATTGTCTTCGCTTCTATTTTGGCAGGATATAACTTAGAAGCCACCCAAAACAGGAATGTGCCAGCAGTCTCAGGAGTAAGGCTAAATAAAAAGTAATTGCCTGAGCTCGTGCCCATCTAATACATTTCCTGAAACAGGAATCTTATGAATCCCTTCAAGCTGACTCATCTGTGTAACATTCATCTCACATGAGTTACAATTTTGCATGCTGAAGTATAAAGCTGTTTTAATCAGCTAGAAGGTAAGTCTAAGTGTTGTTGGTACTCACATTTTTCAAAGGAACCCCTAAAGAACTGCAGCTATACTATTTTCAAGCAACGCATTTTGCAAAATGTAAATTGGTCACAGAACAGTATAATATGACTAATACTAAAATAAAATAAAATAAAATTCAAGACTGCACTTGCCAAAGACAAGCCAAACCACCAATATTCAAAATCCAAGATAGGAGACCCCACTGCACGGTCTCCATTACTACTGCTGGCCCATTGGAACACCAGTTTGGATAGCTTAATGTGGTGGGTGGGTGACAGTAGAGCCTTGTGTTAATCAGCTGTACTCAGTTCATTGTTTCAAACCACATCAGTGTGTAACTACTTGCTTCTTCAGTTAACAAAGTCTTCCAAGAGGCTATATGCAAAAAGTGCTGATGCTAATGTAAACCATCACACACCGCATCTCAGCTCCAGTGTTCGTTAGTTTTCCATTCCTGGTTAATACTCCTGTACCTGCTTATAGCTGGAGCCTCAACTTTTGCCTCCACCTAAAATCCAGACCCAGAGAGAAAAAATTATCTGGCCCACTTCTCTGTCAGAAAAGTTCTGGCTTCAGATCAGACTCTATTAACCAGTTATCCCTACCATCACTACAGTAGGAAGAAGAGACATACTTGCTATTTTGCAGTTAAAAAAGAATATTTTGAAAACTACTATCCTGAGTCCTACAGTATGCTAAAGTCTAGTCACGAAGAATGGCACGTTTTGGAAAGGAATAGCATAGACACAATAATTTAAGGGTTAAATTGTATTACACCAAAGTCACCAAACAAACAAAAAACCAGAACGTGCTTATAAGTTTTGCAATGCATTTAGTAGATTTCTGCATTCTCAAAGGAGACTCCACCAGTAAAACAGGCCACTCCTTGTGTTAAAAGCCATGGTCATGTCTTCAGCCAAGACCTTGTAGCTTTGTTTCCCACAGAGGCCATTTTTGATGGCAGGACTGCCCAACCTTGCCCACAGGATGAAGATACAAAGGTCCATCCGTATGTAGATGCAAGACTGATGAGAAATTCTAGAAGTTTCAGGTCAAATATTCAGGTGATGAGGCGCTGAGAAGTTTACCATGTCCTTCCAGTACTGACAATGATACAGATCTGTCTGTGGGCTGTATTAAATGGTTTCCCATATCTAAGCGACTAGAGAAACTCCAAGCTCATGCTTTCTCCTTCGCAACACCAAAACCCACCCAAATTTTGCATCCCTCTTCTTTCCTAGCTGTGCCTGCACATGCATTTTATCAAGAATGGTTTTTACCAAATGGTTGGGTGAGAGCAACAAAATCCTGCTGCATGTATGAATACAGCTTCATTCCTGGCTGCTTGATACCATTTTGCCACCTATTATTTTTTTCTTGGAGATAGAAGTAGAGGAATACCTTCCTCTTGTTGATCAGGGTAAAAAAACCTGCCTTCCCTCAAAGTCTCCTCCTTGATTTTATATATTTTGAGCTTTATAAATAAACCAAACATCACAGAAGTGATGGAGAGCTATTTCCTCAGGGCTCTTGGGTGACGCCCTTCTGATTTTGTGTACCTGAGTTCCTTACCTTTCCACAAATGAATACAGCAAGAATGTCAGTCTCTGCATACTTCTTGCTGCTTTCTGGCAACATCTAAGAATCTCTTGCTCTTTAACATACTACACTGTATATTCTATACTCATATTGCAGGTGCAGAAAATTAAATTCAGATACATTAGTAGTTTGATAAGGTTCACTCCTGGGAGTTAGTGTTAGTTCAAGGAGTTGAACTTTTTTTTTGTTTGAAAATTTCATTTTCTAAAAAATGAATTTTCCATTGTGTTTCACAGTGGCACTCCCTATCAGACTCCTCGTGGCTAGTTAGAAGGCCCTTTATAGGGAGCCATTGCAGAAAGCTGTGTACAAATCTTGTTTAAAATGTGGACAAGAAAGTAATTGTACAAAGATGCTTTCTGAGAAACTACAAGAAGATACACAGTTTAAGCCCTCTGAGGTGAATTCTGCTGCTGCTGCATTAGCAGGATAGAGGCAGTATGTAAGGCAGGCCTTGGCAGTTGATGGAAACACTGTGTTAGGTGAGTGCTGGTACAAATGCTGTCAATCAGAGGGTGTACAGGTGTTGCAGTTCTAAGTACATAGTCTAATACCTGTCATTTTGCAGTTTCACAAGCAACTCTAATTTGCAGGAATGTTAGTCCTGATAGGCCTATAGTAAAATTCAGCAGTTAGTAATACTCATTATTTCTCTCTAACTTTTTTCCTCTTCCCATAATACAACTTTTATACCGATAAGAATAGTGGAAAGTAACTATTTGACTGTCACAAATCAGAATGCATCACGTTTTAAGTAGCTTACAAGAAATGTATATTTTCTTCAGTTAGGACAGCATGGCTACTCACTATTACACACACATACAACACAAATGTTATGCACAGAACTGTTGAGATAAACTAGAAGCTAGAGGATACATGCAGTATTTGTTAACTGAAATAACAGATTAACAAAATATGCATCTAAAATTCTCACCCTGTCCAAGTTTATATCACAATTCCAAACTCAATTTTTTCTAACTAGTGTGAATGACATCTATGGCTTTCCTCATTTGACATGAAAATGGAGACACACTCTCAAAGACATAAGGAACTCATCCAAGGAAGAGCTGTTTCAGGTATAGACCTGGTGCTGGAAAGTGATCCCACATTAGAAGAGAGAGTCATACATCTCTGTGAAAGAAGCGCAACATTTTGTCACTTTAACCTTCAGCCTTAAATACCTTTATCATTGTAAATTAACCTTGCAGTCTTAGTCTTACTCAGACTTCATTATTTTCAGTAGATAATTAAGATGTTCTAGTTGCAGGCAGAAGTAAAATTAATAGCAAATATCTTCCTCTGTGTGTACTGAAGCATGACAATCTACTGAATGGTAAGAGCTGCACAGCCCAGCCAAACTGTCTCTTCCAGAAAGGAAGCTGCTTTTTCTTGGTAAATCTTTTCAGATTATGTCACGTCTTTAAATTTCCCTGAAATGTCCTTGATGTGGTCAATAATATCTTAATACCTGCATTTGGACTTAAACTGCCACAAACTATTGCATATCAATAATTTTAAAATAAAACAGAAAGAACAGAACAGAATCAAATCAAATAGAATAGAACAGTATATGGAAGGGGACCTACCATGATCCAACTGCCTGACCACTTCAGGGCTGACCAGAAGTTAAAGCATGCTGTTAAGGGCATTGCCCAAATGCCTCTTAAATACTGACAGGTTTGGGGCATCAACCACCTCTCTAGGAAGCTTGTTCCAGCGTTTGACCACTTTCTTGGTAAAGAAATGATTAAACTTCATAATTTATTGTAGAAAAAGGAGAAGAGTTTATTTCCTGGGACAGCATTAACTTAACAGCATTTTAAATATTTTACTTGACTACTGTTTGTTCTTGTTTTTAATTTCTCAAGTTTACATTTTTCAATCAGCGGCAATCAGAAATGGTAGCCAGCATGGGTGGAAACAGAAAAAGGCCCAAATCACACATACTCCACTTGAAAAGGATGTGGCAAATCTTTCTGCAGTGACTTCTCCAATCTTAAAGAAAATTTGTGAAAAAACTTAAAAACATACCCACGGCCTAAAAATCCTACATGTTTATCAGCAAGTTACTGCTACTCCTTTGAAGCTGTATTTTTCATTCTATCCCAGGTAACACTGATGATCTGGAAAGTATTCAGCCCTATGTTAAAATCGTGCTGGTATCAGAGAATTTCTTCACTGCAGCAGGTGAAAACCCTAGTAGCATGGGAAAGTTCAGGCATTCAAGTAAAAAGTATTAGTGCTTCAGAGAAAATACTCCTTTTGGGATATTTAATAAAATCCAGATTATGTTACCCTCTGCCATCCTTAATAGCACTGAGGAATACCTTAACTCTGAAAGTAGTCCTATGTATTTTTATACATACATATATATGTATATCACCAAATCAGGTAAATTTTAAGACATTTAGAAGAGTGCAATGCTAATAAATATAGCTGGGTTGGTGTTTTGTAGTAGGGTTGTTATACAGAGCTGAGCACAGCATTTCGCAATTGTTTACAATTACATCTTCACAATTATACATGACTACAAACGACTGTTCAATGTTTCTCTTTGTCAGATGAGAGTTTATTAGTATGAGCAAAAAGAATAGAAAGTTTAGATCAAGGGTTACTACAACAGCTGAAGTCTTGTTTATAGTTATGCAGTAAGGCAAGAAAGTCAGTTTGGTAAGCAGTAAGTAGCCTTGTTTTATCAGGTTATTTTGAAGACTGCATCATCATCATCCATCAGGATGATAGATTTTGAATATCAGTTACAGGCAAACAGAAACTTAATGAACAGCTCCCAGCTGTCAACAGCAGCAAGGCTTCAATTCTATTCACAGGAAGGAACTTGATTTCTTACCTTGTAGGTCCTGGAATTGATGGGGATATGCTCTCATCATGTTGCACAGCAGCAGGAAGAAGAATAGGGATGTCCTGACCTCCAGATCTTTCTGTGCTGTTTTCCTGAGGGGCCCTTTTTAAACCATGCCCATTACCAGGAGGTTGGTCTAATTCTGAATCTTGTAGAGAGCTCTAGAATGAATGAAAAAATAACCCAATTTAAATAGCTACTGCTGTTTTTGAGACTACATAAGCTTGAGGAGTTTTGTTCTGCCCATTGACAGAAAACTCCTGTGGTAGATTTCACTACTTCAATGGAACTTACAGGTTCCAAAGGCAAGCCATTTTTTTTCTTAACTACAGAAAAACAGAAGGAAGTGGTTGAGCCAAAAATAAGTACTAGGAAAAGAAGGGGGAGAGAAGAATGCAACAATTGTTCTAAAGCAGCCAAGGCCTTTACTGACCCAAGGAGGGTATCATCTTCTCTTTTTCTAAGCCTGGCAAATGCTACCTTGCTAAGCAAATTTAAAATGAGAGAGTATGGAAAAAGGCTATAAACTTTGACATTCATAATATTAGCAGTATCTTTGGAGTCAAGTTGAAGATAAAGCCAATGTCAGTCAAGACCCAGCACTTGAATCCCAGTCCAGATTCTCTCTCTCCCACTTCAACAAAGCTCAGAATGCCTCTGAACTGCAATGGAAGGCCTGATTCTTCACCATGTTGCTTTTCTATAATAACTACTACACGAAATGCTGCAGTTTTTGTAGTGCTAGCTACGGAAATGCTATTACACAAATATGGCAATGCTTCATCACCTCTTCTTAAAGGTGATGGATCTTCATCCATGGAGATAAGCCTTTACATGTCTGTAAACATGACTCTGTTTTTTTGTTTTGTTTTGTTTCTCTTGCAAACTATTGGTTTTGCTCCAGGGAAGAAGAGAGTCCTGTGCAAGTGCCGGGACTGTCACTTGTTGTGTGTCTGCAAATCCCTGTGGTTCTACAATACTCCTATGGGGCTGCTTACAACAGGTAGTGGCATCTTCCTGGTGATTATTATTTTTTGCAGAAGTATCTTCAGAAGGCAAAAAAGAACTGGTAAGAGCTGCTTTGAAGAGTAGCTGGGGATGTTCTTCAAGTACAACAAAAGAACTGGCGAGAAACAATTAAGTGTAAAGCAAAAATAACACCTGAATGAAGAAGCTCTGCTTCAAATCCTCTGGCACATCAAGCAATAGTGAAAGAGAAGGAAAACGGCTTCATCGGATCACCCTCAACATACAGGCACTGTTATTTTAATTATTGACTGTAACTGTAAAAAGCCTAAGGCACACTTAATGTAAAGACACATAAGTGTACAGACTGACAACAGGAGAACTGCTTCAGAATGATGTCATAGATGAAAAGCATAGTACACAATTCCACCTGATCTCTTGGGCTTTTTTACTTTCAGTTTTTAGGTTTATTTTGTTATAGAAGTAGTCAATAAATTGCAGAAAGCTATTGTTCACAAAATTACACTTCTGGACATGAACATGGTGTGCTTTCATACAACCAAAGGCTCCTTGTGTTCAGAGCCAGGAGTGAGGGACACCCGGTGGACACAACAAGCCCATGTAATGAGCAATTGAAAAGGTCAGGGCATACTGAAAATAGAAAAAGACTTCCTTTAGACTTAAGGCAAATTTGATTAACTCTCATATCCTCTGCCTTCCCCTGGAGGAACCCCTTCACTACAGCTTTGTTTGCAGAAGTCTCCTTTATCACACCGCTTTCCGCTGGGATAGACCAAGGGTTCTTGGTTTCATGATTATTAAGCACTTACCCAGCATGTGCTGACATCTGGCATTTGGAATATTTATTTAGCTATAGATGTTGGCCCCAAAACCACAGTATACAGCAAAAAAATACTAGAACATCAAGATTTATACAAGGAAATTTGTTTCTTCCAGCCAGAAAAAAAAAAAAAAAAGAAAAAAGAAAAAAGTAGATCTTAGCTAGCTGACAGGGCTCTGTTTTGCTTTTGATGCTATGTTTTGGGCAGCTTTGCTTTTGTTTGCATGAGAAAGTTTGCATGGAGAGTTTATTTCAGTACGTAAATATGTGTGCAGAGAGAAAGAACTATGAAAAAATGTGTTATTACATTACGAAGAAAAAAACTCAATAAACAAAACCAGTGACTTCTGGGGCCATACATGATCGTGCTGGAGCACGTCCATGGCCCAGTTGCCACTCACAGACTACCACTATACCCACACCCCAGAGCCTACCCCACTTGCCAGTTAGCCTTTAGAAAACGAAGGAAGCCAAGGTGGGGGTATTTGTATCTTGGCAGAAAAGGAACTCCTCCAACTAGATGGGCCCAACCCCAAGAAGAGTCAGTCTTCAGAGCATGCACTGGCCTTGGCCCACCAGGGAAGAAAGACAAGAGCAAGGCAGCAGGTTGGTAAACTCACATCAAGCCCTGCAAGGCAGCCATGGTAGCACGCTCTTACTTGGTCAATGTATCATGTCCAACTGCAAGAGCTATAGTTGGATCAGTCTGGGAGGTGGGCCAAAAATGAATGCCTCACAGTAGCAGCCAAATTAAGAATAATTTTTAGGCCACTTGCAGACAAAAATGACCTCTTTTCCTTTCCCAGAAGGGCAGGGAGGGTAGGGAGAACCACACAAAGAATCCCAAGAAATTAGGCCAATTTACAAATTTGTCCAGATGCCTCCAGCAGTTGGCAAGAGCAGTGAGAACCAATTCCTTATTATTCCTTCTTTCTACTACCACCATCTCAAATTTGCTCCAGCTGATTTGGATGCTAGGCAGGAGGAATAATAACTCACAGCTCTCTTCAGAAGATGAAGAGCTACATGTTTGGCCTCCTTCTTCTGAAGCCTCTGTCACCTTTCACAGCAGAAAGGAGCACAGCAAATAATTAAGTCATTAACTTACTGCACTTACATGCTGCACACTTAGTACCCACACATTGCTTCTAATTAATTTCTCTTTCACAAGGTCAAATGTTTAACTCAAAGAGCTCCTTTAGGTTACAAACCTCTGTTCTACTGACCTGCAGTCATCCCACTTTTGGAGCCACAGCATAATAGGGATGCCACTTGTGCACAGGTCTCTAAAATAAAACTCCTTTCTGTGCAGAGAACCAGTATCCTTTGGATTGCCATCCACCAGAGCCATTAATCCCATGAGCCACATGATAACAAATACTTAATCAACAACACGGGCTCCATTACGGCTTTAAAAAGAAACACTACTAATCAGACTGTTGTATAATAAACCCAAAGGCACATTGCCACCAAAGCTCAGAGCGCTAACAAATACAAGGAGACCTAAGTCAGTGGTTACATCTCCTAGGTACTTAGAAGCCATCAGTACAATCAGCTCAGGACAATTTGAAACTGTAACATGGAGTCAGGCTCATTTGTCATTGGCTCCCTAAGTCTGGCACTCCACAAAACACTTTGGGGCCAGAATAAATTTGGTTAAAATTTGCTGGATTTTACTTCTACTGTTCATCCTCATAATTCACAAGTTAACTATATCACAAAGACATTTAAGTGCCTGCTATACCTGAACACTTCATCTTATCAAAACTAGGATGTTCCCATATTAGATGCAGGGGAGCACCCATGTCCCAGTGATTTTATCAGCTGTTACACTAGGTCTTAATATCACACCCTGGGAGGGGCAGATTGAGAAGGCAAGTAGAGTGATCACAACAAAACAGGGTAGTCATGTGCACTGTTTTGAAGACTACTTTTAACATTTTCCATAGGTTGTTTGGGGGGTTGGGGTGCTGGTGGGATTTTTTGGTTGCTTGGTTGGTTTTGACTTTTTTTGGCTTTTAAATAGTTTTGTGCTTTCAGTGATCTAATATTTTTATGTTTAAGAAGTTACAGTTCATCTCCCAGCCATCCCTTAGCAACTATCATTGGCCACAGAAAAATCTGACTCTCATTCTTCCACTTCCAAACATGATCAAATTTAACCCACGTTAAAACAAACTTTGCAATGTTGGAGCAGAGTCTGAATTGTTGACACTCTTCTTTCTTTACAGGCTGTCAGGAAAAGCAAAGTTGCCCGCTTACCTAGTAAGGCAAGAACACACATGGCCAGGAAAGTATATTTTCAAAAGACGCTCAAAGGAGGATTTTAACAATAATCTAAAATAAGTCTTGATGTAGATATTTAAATGTAAAAGGAACTATTAATATTCCAAGATACAGGAAAGCTTGATGCATTGGTCTACATTTAATGTATTAATTTAATCATCATAAAAGAATATGCTCTGTGAATCTGTGCCAGCCAGCAGAGAAACTTAATTCAATTTCTCCATTTTTTTCAAATTTAAGCTAGTTATGCAAATCGAGTGTTGAACTAGCTTTGCAGAGCATGCTTTTATTTTTAATTAACATCTGTGAAAACAATTAGAAAGACTATGTTTTGTTCACAAGCATCATCAGAAAGCTGCTGCTAAATAAATTACTTTTGAGGTTTCAACACAGCCTCTAAAGTGATTTACTATAGAAGCCTGTAGCTAAGTTTGCTCTATATTCATTTCAAATGTAGTATACTCCTTTTTGAAAAGGATTCTGAGATTATAAAAAGTTATTGAAAGACTTAAAGAAACAATTATATTAAGAACCAGAATACAGAGGTTCTCAGAAGTTTTTTTCTTCAAGCCCAGGTTTAATTAAAAAAAGAAACAACAAACAAACCAAGTTTGTCAGAGAGATTATAAAAACAACAGAAGGAAAACTAAACAGTTTACAGGGTTTTTTTTTTCATTTAAGACAGCATACTATTTAAATGAATAAAATAAAACTGATTCTCCTGAAATATGCAATATAATTTGCATTAAACCTTTCCACAAGCAGTGGACTCTGCAAGAGCACAAAGTAAATCTACAGGATCACTTCATTTGCCTGATGACTTTGAACAGGAGCTTAAAAGTTTAAAAAAAAAACCCAAAACAAAACCAAACCAGGAGAACTCCATTAACACTGTAGCCAAAAGGATTATGTGTCCTGTGCTGCTGTACTCTGGCTACAGTTATCATACCAGAAAGAAATTCCTTTAATGCTACATGGGAGCCTGTTGACAGCTCGGCTCCCAAAACACTGTCTCTCCCTTCCTGGTTCAAAGCCATAGCAACAGCACTAGGCAGTGCCACAGACTTGTGTTACAGCAATTCAAGAAGCCTCGTGTTTCTCAACAAGCCACCAGACTCCTGATCACAAAGCACAAACTGGGTCTGGATTTAAAGCCTAGCATTCACGCTCAAGCCCCTTCAAATAAGTGAATTTCATTTGATTCCCCTTTCTCCTTTCACTCAATAAAAGTTGCTGCTTCCTATTACATCTGCCCTCTGCAACATTCCTCCATTAAACACGCATCCTTTTATAGCAGTTGCTGGAACATGCCATAGCTCTGACTAGCTGAAAGTAAACTTTGAAAAGTTACACTGAATTTCCATTCCCTCCAACTCCCTCTGGTTACTGGGGGGGGGGGCGCGGGAGGAAGCTGGAATGATCCTTTACAAGTCTCAATCAGTAAACCAGAACTTACCTTTTATATTTCTCCATATCTTCCACTAAAAGTTCAGGGTTTTTTAATAGCTTTTTTTAAAGTCTGCCTGCTCTAAGTGTTGACTGTTCACTCCCAGGTGCCTCCTTCTCTGCAGGCATGGGAGCAGGCAGTGGCGGTGCAGGTGAATGCTGGGACGCAGAGCAAAGGTCAGCCCTGTGGCACCTGGGCTCCAGTTTCAGATCAGCTGCCAAGCTGGCTGAACTGGGAGGACGGACACATGGTCCCCGTTAGGGGCAGTTGGCCACATGTGCCCTCAGTCAAACACCTCACACGTGTACGGCTGAGCAGGCTAGCATCAAGCAGGAAAACATGCACATGGAGGTCTTTGGAAAGGTTTCTCTGTACTGCTTTGCAGCAATTGCTCATTTTGCTGCAGGACTGGTTGCAGAGAAAGGGACTGAAAAGTTGTTCATCCACAATCTCGATCAATAGGCTGTTCTTTGTTATTTTTGTTGTATTTCAGCATTAATTCTGTTCCTTGGAAACAGAATTGAGACACCAGAAAATGGCTTGCTGAGATTCTTAAAATTATCAAGTTTAAGAGTTCCTGAAACAGTTCCTGAATTTCCTACTAGAAATCAATACCAATGAAATATGAATAACACAGTCTATGTCACAGAAGTGGAAAAAAGACTAGTTTTAAAGGTTACATTTCCTAAAATCAAAATTGCACAGGACACATAGTTGGGAAATCATAGTTTTAAAATGGCTGTCGCAATTTTTAAAGACAGAGCAGGTTTTAGGAGCTACCTTTTAGTTCCTCTGGCTTTTTATTTTTGTTGTTCTGCAGGTACAGTAACTGAGTAGCAAATTAGATTTTCCAGTCTTTATATTCTTGGAGAACCACCGTTTTTCCCTTATTTGAAGAAACGGTACCAAAATAGACAAAAATTAGATAGTGAGTAGATATTGCTTTAACAACCAGAACTTTTCAATCAAACCAGCAAACACTGGTCAGCAAAACTGCTGATCATGGGACAGTAACAAATTGGTACCTGACTTATTGGGCCAAGCTTGAACTCCACGTGACAGTTAAGATCTCAATAACTATACTAAAATTTGGTTTTATTACATTGCAAAGGAGTTAAATTCTGATCTTAATAAACAACTTGTGCAGGAACCTGCATTATTCAGTGCCTGCCCCTTGTTGAGAGCGGCTGGAGTATGGGAGTTTAGAGAGGGGGATGACCGTCAGGACCACTTTTTTTTCCCCCCAAACATCATGACTGCTTAATTAATTGGATGCAATTATGACATGATCAGATGCAAAAAGCAGACTCTTTCCTTAAGGGAAATTCCATACAGAATTTTGCAATTACAGTAATTTTTTTCTTTAATCAGTAATTGTGTAAAATGCTATTTGTTCTGGCTTGATTTGTCTCTCAGGAGTAAAATTTTAAGCTCATGCTTTTTCCGATTAAAATCCTAAAAGGGACAGGAATGCAAAAATTTGCATTTGGTGAAAGTTACATTTAATCTGCTTCTTACAAATACAAGAAGCAAAGTGTGATGTGGTAACAACAGCATTTGAAAAATTCTGGCAACAATATTTATCCTAAGTACCTACAACTTTTTCTTAGAGGAAAAAAAGGTGGCTTTCCCTCCTGAGAAATACCTGTGCTGTGAAGATAAAAATAAACAGTGGCAAGTGGTGGTGGGGTGTGTGTGTCTGTCCGTGTGTATTTTTATATATAGTCAGTTTATTTATATACAGTCACCATCTTATCCTTGGTTTAGCATTCTTCACAAAACACACAACTTCTAGCTACAGCAAGAGCAGTTCAAACCCTCAGGCTTCATTGTTTGTGTTTATGACCCTTCCAATCCACTGAGGGCACTAAGCTGTTTATCTTCAGAGCCTCATAATGTCAACATAAGTATCTTTTCAACAACTTGCTTCTATGTTTAAGCCTTAAGTTTGAACCTACGTAGCATGAGTTTGCACAGGGCTAAGTGAAGCATAGCTATGTAACTGGCTTCATGGTTCTTTTTAACCTAGTCTTTCCATCCGTTTATGTGATTTATGTTCAGGAGACAAGAATAACCTGTGAATTTTCTTTTGCAACTCCACTAGTCTTGCTGCAGCTTCTTATTTTACTTTGTCCCTTTCCTGACAGTTGGGTGAAGGCCTGATGAGTACCTACGTTATTTTCTTAAGGATGGCAAGTGTATGCGATACAGCAGGAGAGAGAGAATAAAATTGATGATCTTGGGGAAAAAAAAAAAATCTTCACCACATAACTTGCAATCGTCAGTCAATATAATTTTAGCTAGAGCAGCTTTCTGACTAGTGATTCTCAGCAGCTTAACAATGAAACACTTGAGAAAATACTGTTAGATTCATATGAAGTACTATTGGGAAAATCCACTCCAAGTTGAGTTCTAAACTCTGTTGTGCTCCCCAGTCAATAGAGTTTGCTTACCGAGCAATTTCTAACTGCCCCTGTCTGTGGAAAATGTAGGTCCAACATTTTCATACTATTTCTAAATAGAGAAATGTAGTAAATAATTATAGAAGCTCTTTATAAATACAAGATGTTTTTCCTTTTCATCTGTACTCATAAGTGTGCATTTCCCACTATAAATACTAGTAGCTTTACAGATGCGATGGCAATTTTAACCATTAATTCAGAAGAGAAGGAACAGTCTTCCAACCTCCTTTTCACTATGCTTTCAAATTAAGAACCCTGCCACAACTTTGAATTTTATTCTTCTTTCATCCCCCCTCCTTCATTCACAGGGAAGAACAAGTATACTAATTATTCATTGCAGTAAGAAGTGTCCCAGAATTTGCTGCATTTGCATAAATGGACATATAATTCTCTGAAAACAATGTTCTTTTTGTGTAAATTCAAGCCAGTACTTGGTATTACTCACCATAGAATACTGGACCAGTAGTAATTATCATTGGAAGTAAGTATTAATGAATATTGTGACTGGAGGTGGGCTAGAACTACATAAGCAGTAATGGGCACACTGGCCTGTAGCCATTGGCCATCGACTGTGGAGCATTCTGCTGCCCTGTGCATTCCTGATCTGCAATGGATGAAATAGAAGGAAAAATGAAAGAAAATAATTTTGAGATAAAAGTGGTGCATCATGGTGGACACAACAAACGCTAAGAAAAGCTCATGTAGGGTAACAGCATACCTCATTAAAATGCCATAGGCAAAATTATTATGCAGAAAACTGGGAATGTATTTCTATTCCCAATTGAATATAAACAATGGAATATATACAAATGTTATTGCACTGTTCAAAAAGTATGTAAACACACAGTATGAACACCAAAGCTCAGAGGAATTTGCCCCATTATCATCTGTGGGAATGAAGAGTGAAGGCTGGGAAGCTGCTCATGTGCCCAGTGCATTCTCTGCTGATCCCTATAATACTGGGATCTGGCAGAAAAGCCGTACCAATTAACTAGTTCCGTCATTTTGCATAGACGTAAGGAAGTTGAAATATGGGAAAATAATAATGCAGAATATTAACTGCAGAATGTGCAGCAGATTTGTTCGTAAGAACTAAATGGAGAAATCCTAGCAGGAACACTGACGCTTGATGCTTCAGGAAATAGACTCTTCAAAAGTTGTGGCCTCTTTGGAAAGTATGCATGTGTTGAATATCTTACACATTTCACAGCAGAAAACAAGAACAAAAAAGATAACTACACATTAAGATATTTGTTTAAAAAGAAACAGACAATAACAAATGTGGCATAACCAGCTTTGGCTATTTACTTATTTAGAAAATATAGAAGAAAGGATAAAACAAAATATATAGAAATAAGTTATGTCTAACTGACTTTGAAATTCTCTTTTCAACTGTGGGATAAAATATGCACTGCTAGAATTTCAATTCAGCAGCAGTTTTCACCTTCAAAGAGCTTTACAATTACTTGGTAACTGACTTTAGTCACAAGAAAGGCTGTGAAAGATGACAGATCTCCAAGTGGCAAGAGTTAAAAACCTCAGTTAAGATTACTACATATTAGAAAATCCAGCCTATTTGAGCTTTAGAGAATTTTGTACTCATGTTTCCAATGACAGAGAGCTTTTTTTTTTTTAACATCCTCCACCCTCCCCTTCGGCAGATGCCCCTCTAGTAAATGGAAGGCCATGATAAAAACCAGCCATGAAAGGCAATAATAATCCTCTAATGCATAGTTATTTTGGGAGCTGGTCCTTGAGTTAACTGCACAAACCCCTGGAAGAGTGTGGGCATGGCTGGGGTGCAGAGCTAGTATGCTGGGCTCATGCTCCCTCACACAGACCACATGCCTCAAACTTTTTCGAGAACAGATTTGTTGGTTCTAGTCAGCTTGGCTTCATTTCTAAGTGTGGCTTTATTAGCTGGCATCTGTGCCCAGACTATCAAGAGGTCTAAGGCTGAGTAAGTGCGTAGACACATCTGTCTCTATGAAACTATGAGCTTTTTCTTTTTCTTATGGCTATGTAGATGATTTTTGAACATTTGGCTGTCCAGAAAAGCCAAGGAAAAGCCTGATGACAGACCTTGCCATTCCTCTGTGCATTTGGGTGAATAAAGGTGTCTAATGGGCACCACAATGGCTGAGACTGACACTTCCATGAACTGCAGTGCTTCTCATAGCTTCCCATTAAAGAATACCTCATTTACTACCCCTGTATTTTGCCTGCTAAAGGTTGGATCTCAAGGGTCAAACTGGGTCAAAATGTCTGTTCTTCTAGATTGTTTCTTTTTCAATTTAAACACATTTCTCTTCATGTGGAGTTTTGCTTTTCAAGGAAAATGCATGTTAAAAATAGCTTGTATTTAATTCCGCATAAGCCAACAAGCTGTGCCGCTGACAGACCCTTGTTTGGAAGCAAGCTTTGCTATCTGAAAAGGGCCGGTTACAAATCTAAAATCTTTCAGCAGTTTGGACTTTGTGTACTGTTACAGTGAAACACAACATGGTTAGTATATGTAAAATCACTTTGTTAAATATACTGCTGGCCCCAGCCTTATTTTATCCAAATATTATCTTTGCTCATTTTGACTAAATTTAGATTATATTTTCCTCAGAGGCTGATCTTTACAAGACAGATTGGGTATTTACTTTTTCTCTTAGTGTCTACTACATCCTTCATAGTAGCACATCTATTCCACAGACCTTCCCTCTTCGTAAATGAGTTCTAAACTTAGCACAGGCTCTCCCATCTTTAATGCAAACCATGTGTATGGCTTGCAAATGACTCAGCTGAGAGCTAGCGCTGTGCAATGGTGTTCTCTAATAAATACAAAAACAACTCATGTCAATTGGTACTGAATATAAGAACACCACCCACTGAGCTATTTTAATTGTGTTAGAGTTGGAAGGCAGCATGCAAAGGGGGTCAAATACAGACTGTTTCTCTAAAGCAGAGATTGCTATCAAAGAAAAAAGTTAAAAAAACAGATTTATTTTTTTTTTACAACTTGCTGAAAACTTAAATGAAGCTGCCTTGCAAATTTGCAGTCAGTGTCAAAAAACTCCAAGGCCAGAAGCAGATACATAAAAAGAGGAACGGCCAACCCTGATGCTAACATTTTGAAATGCAAACCATGCAAACCCATTTCATCATCCGCTACCTGCGGTGTTCCTTGGCTTGGTGGTATAAGGATGACTATCTGCCTTGGGAACTTCTGACTAAAAATGAATGTATTTAAACATTTCAGTGGCTGTAACAATGTTCACTATTCATTAAGCAATACTTTTTCAATAGCTGTTCAGCAGCTTAAGTGGCTTTTAAGATTTTATTAATACTTCTTGTTATTTCTCTGTTAATAGTGACTTTTAATGCAATTTGGATTTCTAGCATTTATTGTTTTGCTTTGGGGGTTTTTTGTGGGCTTTTTTTGGGTGGTGGTAGTGGTGGTATTTTGATTTAGTTGGTTTTTTAAAGTCTGAAAAAGAGAACAGAGCTTACTTCCCTTATTAGAAAATAAGAACTTTTTATTAGATTTCTTAATTTCAATAACTTTTAAGTAAAGTCTTCTCAGCCTCAGGAGGCCTCCTGAATAAATATATTTGACTTTCAAAAACTTCCTAAGTGAAAGCTTAGATAAAGAAGAAATTCTCATTACTTTACTAAGTAATGGGAACATATTCCCCTCTTCCCAACCTCTGAAAAAAGTTAGGACCAAACCCTGGGCTAACTTGGCCTGAACAATTAAGAATTATGGAAGATTTTTCTTCTAAAAAATTCTTTATGAAAAAAAATCTAACTTGTAATAGTGATTCCCTTGAGAGGGTCCACTTTGCATTGCACAAGGTACAGCACATCTGCTGAGACCTGAAGTGGAAGCAAAATGAACCCTAATGCATTTTGTCATCTACCATAATATATGGCAGAAGAGACAATGAAACATGTCCTGATATTTTAACTGTTGAAATCAATGAATTGCAATTTTTATTCAAGTTTATATCAACATAGTAACTTATAATGTAATTGTACACCACTACCCATAGCCATACAGGATCCCTTCATTTCAAGACTAAAAATAAATCACCAAACAACATGCACTGACAATGCACCCTTCTGAAATGGCTGTAAACTCCTGGATCAGCATACATTGCAAGGTCATTTCTCAACAAAAAGCTATAGTGTGTCAGAGCTCTGAGGGCACCGTAGGCATTGCCTGGCTCCCAGGGCCTCTCCCAACCCTGCCCATGGCCCAGGATGCTATTTCAGTTCTCCCAGGAACATCATCCCTAGCGATGCCATAGGATGTTGGTCTCCTGCTCAAGCACGGTCCTGCCCTGCCTGGCTATCTGCCCCCCACAGACTGCCATCCCGGCCCCATCTTGGCCTGTCCTCCTCAGGGACTTGCCTGATGCCCTGGGGCTGGGGCTGCCCCAGGCTGCTCCCTAGCCGTCCCCTGCCTGCCCTGCTGCCAGGCTGGGGAGGTGGGATTAGGCAGCCCTATTCTCCCTGTGGGGATCCTCAGTGGCTCCTGTCCCCCAGGGAGCAACCACCTGCATAGTGCCCTGATGCCATGTAGTAGCATCATTGCCAAACAAAAAGTTGCCTTCAATTATGATAAATGAGCCTTAAATATGAGTGTAACTGGGAGCAGAAGATAAATGTGGGATAAGCAACTGGTGAAACTGATTTCTGTAAAATTTGCTCTAGGCTAGTAGGGAAAGAAGATGCAATCACACTGTCACACTCACCTGATTTTCCACACTACTGTTCTCATTGCCCATTTTGATGTTGATGTCCAGTATCAAACAGCAATTAAAGAAAGATCACTGGAAGAAAAAAAAAGTTCTAAGTCTTCTGTAAAAAAAAAACAACAAAAAACCCAACAAAACCCCCTGGAAATTTTTGAGGAATGTCATCTCAGTCACCATATCAGCTGCCCCTCCTGACATTCAGTCCTACAAAGATTTAGAGTCATAAATCAGGCAAAGAACTCCTAATGTTTTTATTTCATAGTGTCTCTCTGCTGTCTTCCCCACACTGGCTCCACTTATGCTGAAACACACTCCTTGAAATAGCTTTATTACTGTTTCTGGATTATCCCATGTCATTTGAGCAGAAAGACATTTTCCTTGCCAAAGTTACTTTGGATGGACAGCCCATATGAAAACGTTATTGTTTTAACTGTATTCAAACTACTTTTATTTCTTGGAGATCCTGGGCTGAGCTGCATGCCCACATTGTCAGAACCACAATGTTAAACCTGACTGTTACTGTAACAGAAACAATTTCCTATAGATGCACTCAGCTTTAAGAAAGAGTAAATGATTTTTTTTTATCCTTATCACTGGAATTGTAATCTTCTTTTCTAAGGCACTATTCTGCTTACAATATTATGACCTAACCACATTTTCTTTACACTTAACACAATCTGCCAACCTTAATTACTACTGGTTTTATACTAGTTCAACCCTAATTATTTAATTTCAAAAAAATCCTCTAAGCATTAGAACTGTAAACATCAGCTCTAGAATTATTATCTCCCCAGGCATCATTAATTTCTGTATTTTTTTGAAAAGGATACTTAATAGTAAAAGTACATAATAAGAGATTCACTTATAAACATTTACTTTGTGTTCTAGATATTTTGGGACTCAGGCATTTAAATTCACTGTATTTTATTACTGGATAGGTGAAAATTATACACACTCTTCAATTATTTTTTCCAAAGAATGTGGGATTGGTCTGCAGTATTTGTCAAGAAAAACTTCATTAAAGTCAGGCTGTAAAAGAAATATTGCACTTTGATAGGCAAGGAAACCATAAAAGCTTTTAAGGAATGTTATTACTTATTAC
Organism: Falco biarmicus; assembly: GCF_023638135.1. NCBI lineage: Eukaryota > Metazoa > Chordata > Aves > Falconiformes > Falconidae > Falco > Falco biarmicus. The sequence continues at coordinate 50,811,090 of NC_079296.1, read as the reverse complement.
TACAGTACACTTTTTTAAACTTGAAAGATTATTTTTCTTCACAGGAGGCTTGGAGAGAGAAAGAAATTCAACACTGCTTTTAAGCAATGCTGTTTGACTTTAGTGTCTTCAAGGGATATATTGGTGCTTGAACTCACTCCTGTTGAAATCACTGGGGCAACGATTGCACTTTTAGTGATTAATTAGCAGCACTAGGTTTTATCTGTTGAGATTACTGCCAAATCCTCTACTGTTTTAAACCAGTACTGAACTAAATTGAAGACTGTATGTAATATTTTCAAAATCACTATTCCCCAAGTACAAAGTACTCCACCACGAAGTAGTGCACACACAAATCTTTTCAGACCCAGCTCAGTGAAATGTTCCAAAACAACAGATGAAGATTATAATATTTTAAGTGTATTGATATAAAAGACTATCATCACACTGTTAGATCAGCTGACTAAGGTTTCAATGCACAGGAGAGAAATAATAATTTTGCCATAGCAGTGTGCTTCCCTCAACAGCCAGCACATTTCCCTGGGAGTGTATATACTGGCATTTCTGTGCCGCTGACCTAATGAGCTTTTCTCTTCCCAGCTCTTTTTCTGTTTCCACAGACATCATGTGAAGACACCAGGAAATTTAAAGCTCTCTAAACTGTCCCCTGACAAGCACTTGCAGTAATAAGCTGGGGAATAAATGAAACTCTCCAAGTCCTGATGGAGCTGCTTGGTTTATTGAGGTGGGGTCTTGTACATCAGTTGTGCACAATGTAAATTTTGCTTATTAAGTTCTTAAATAGATCAGCCAGTGTATGACAATGCTGCTCTATTTTAGAGTAAATTCACTCCAGTGCATAATATACTCTCTGTGCTTATGCACCAACTCAGCAATACTGACTGTTAAGAAGAGCTACTGCTAATAGTGGCCAAATTTGTAATATTAAGTTGAAAGAAAAAAGTACCTTATTTCCTTATTAAAAATTAGTTTCTTATTAAAATGTATAGGAATCAAAGTAGAAAATTAAAAAAGCACAGCAAAAGTGCTAGCTATCACAAATCTCCACTAATATATTATGTTGTCTACTTACTCTTTCCTTTCCCTAGAGTATGAAATTTCATAAGTCACACAATTCTTTTATTACCATCTGCTTAATAATGAAGATAAATGTTATAAATAGGGAATAAAGTCGTTATAGAGTCCCCAATAATGAGACAAGGGATAATAATCATGCATGAATTACATTGCAGAGTAGCTAAGATAATTTTTCAGATTACAGTGTTATTGTAATCCTTTTTACATACATTTCTAAAACATTTTCTCAATGCACAAGCATTACTTAGGTTGCAAACTACAAGCATTTAATCATATGTATAGAATTTCAAATAAACATTAAAAACATGCTAAAAATCCATTCATTAAATAAAAATAGGTTAACCAAAAGATAATATTTATAATCTTTCTAGACTATCTTTTATAATTTGCATGTCATTATTAAAATTATTTTAACACTACATATTTTAAAAATTGCTCACTAGTACCAAATTGGTCTGTTCAGTTTATAGAGACGTTTGTACACGTACAGTAAAACAACTGCTTTCCTGAAAGCAAGCAAACAAATGTTTAACTTTACACTTACATTCCAGGATTAATCTGGCAGCTTTGGGTTCACTGACACTTTTAGAGCATGTCTTCAAACCATTCCTTCCATCTTCACTTCACAAGTTTTCCCCTTATTCTCCTCCTACTTCTCCTCAGACTGACATGAAATGTAGGCTTTTCTTTCAGGGACCCACCTTCATAACCTGCTGAACAACCAACCTGCCTCCACCCCAGGCAAAAAAGAAAACAAGTTATACTTCCTCCACCCAGGCCTCCCACTGCTCCTGCAAGATCATTACGGCTCTGCATGTCATAAACTGAGTTCTAATGTTTTTCAAAACAGCAATTCCAGAGAACATAGATTTTGGTTAAAACACATTTCATTTCTACTGTTTCTTGCTTTATGGTATAAGCAATGCTTCTGGCACTATAGAAATTATGCAGTCAAACAGTATCAACAATACACTGAAGTTATGTATGTGCTTTCCAGGCAAAATTAGCATTGAGGGGAATATCTATTCAGCATTTTGTTTTCAAGTTTATGTATTTAAGTTTGTCTTTCATTTTCTCATATTACTTCTGAAAGCTCTCAAAATACCTGCTAACAAATGTTGATGTTCCTGTTCAGGTTATGCTGAAATAATTTCCCATTTAATCATCCTGAAGGGTGGAGACATGACAAAAACCCTTTGAAATGTGATGTTGCAAGAAGTACTGGTTTATGGGCAAGCTAATTGTTATTATTCTTATTGTCCGGTCCAGCAGTGCTTCCACAAAAGGGTGTTCAGAAAGAGGATTGATAACAAAAGACTGTGTTTATCATTAGTGGCAACCCCAAGTGATTAACAAGTTTCTGTAAACACCAGGGGTGCTTGTTGGTGGCACATGGCAAAGGAATTGTCAATTGTCAGTTCACTGCACCTTGAAGAGCTGCGAGGCAGCATTAGTGACTCTAGCATGGAAAATTCCTATCCGACATGAATAAGAGGCAGGATTTCATAGGTAGCTATACATTGTCTGCTGGCTTTCCTGTGGTTGTTCTCTGCTCCACAGAGTCTTGATCTACAAACATCAGGCATGTGAAGAGCTGGAGTGAACAGTTGCAAGGTCAGGGACTGCATGAGTAGCCCTGCCTTTTTATTCTCTTTATGAAGTTAGTGGTCCAGAAATCCAAGCCTCCAGCATTTTTATACCACCTTAAGCCACTGTTACTGATCAAAGAAGAATTCCACAGCTCAGAAATAAATTACCTGTATTCTCTGAGCTTTTTCAGGTTATAAAGTAAAGTACATGAGTAGATTTGGCAGTGTGAGTAATACGGTATGTGAAATAGATCTGGTTTATTTCAGATAAGAATTCAAGATGGAAAAGCCAAGATCTATAGTGAAGCTCAAAACCTAGAAGATGTGAAAATAGTTGTCGTATCCCCTTTTCCGTGGTCTCCCCAGCCTACTTCAGAATATAGAAAAACTAAAGTTCATCAAATCAAAGTTTTTTGTTTTCTAAGGAAAAGCACACTAAGAGGGCCATTGTAAAATTCATTGCCTATAGACATATTATGCAATGTTTTTGTTTAGGCTCTCTGCCATGAATTTAAGAACAGGGATCCTGTGGGAGCTCAGGAAAACACAAGCCTGGTAATATATCCTCACTTCTGCTAGCCACATTATTTGCTCATAAACAAAAACTGAACTTGTATTTGGTGCTGTTCCATTTCTGAAGCCAAGGCCTGAAAATGCCACAAAGAAAATGAAGAAGCTGCCCTGCAAAACAATTGTCTGGCACATACTTTGGTGAAAACAACCTTCTGGTAGTTCACCGAGTTCTGATTGTATATTTTTTTTATTAACATGTGCAAAGGAGAATCCCTTTGTTTGGCTAACTTGTGCAAGGTTTGCAAAGCCATGCAGACAACTTCTTTACTACTCCCAGAACCACAAGTCATGTGAAATGAGGGCAGCAACATACATGCTAACAGACAGCAGCCACACTCTCTGATCTCTGGACCTAGAACAACTCTGTCTGACAACACCGACATTATATCTTTGGGTCAGTTTTCTGACCTGACCCACTCTACATCTGAATTCAGATATGCTCAGGTCCTATCCCAACTATCCCAATCAGCACCTACCCACTGCAAGCTGTTCCCACCTATGCAGATGCTGCTCTTCTGCTCTGTTTCAGGATGAAGTAAAAGCAGTTTGCACAAACCACTAACTGTGAGAGCATTCCTCAGCTAGGGATGGGAGAAATAGTACTTACATCAGGCTGCTTTACTGTTATATTTGCTGGAATTCCCTTGCAGTTTCTCAATCACACTTCATGCTCATCCAGGGAGAAACTGTCTTGATCAAAAGAGGATCTAATCCAGGAGGACTGGAAGACTCAAACTAGGGGGAAAACACAGCTCAGACTTGGTAAGCTATGTACCAGGTTAATGAGTTAGGCTTTTCAGCAAGATCCAAATAATTTGTCACGAGTGATCAAAGTTAATCCTAGTAGTGTTTGGTATACTTACCAACCACGCACTACTCTGACATGGTAGTTTCTTATATACTGAACACATGGTACCTTAGGTATTTATATAAGAAAATTTAGTTTGAGCTCATTTTACTTTATGGTATAAATACTGCCAAAAAAGACAAAATACTTTTATGTTCCTTATTTTCACATTATTGATACTACACAAAGCATTACAAAGCATTGCAAAGCTCTGCTGAAGCACTGAGCATACCATTATGCACCAGCTACTCCCAATAAGTAAGAGAAGAAAGGTGGGGGGGTGTTCAGAATTTTGCTCTTCTCTGATCTTGATATAACTAATGCAAAATCATTCTTAGTTTCTGCATATTAGGACAATATCATAGAGATCTGCAAGAACAACTGACCTATGATAGTCCTTCAGCCCTTGTTTTCTAACAAATACTGAAAGAGCAAATATTAAGATCTGGGAGGGAAAATATAATCCTATAACGAGAGTTAGTAAACATGTAACAATTTAGAAGTGCACAACTTGATGGGAAAGGTGTTGCTTAGCAACATCAGCAGCTGGATCTGCTGTAAAATCGTGATGTTACTTGGCAACAGAAAGCTGAGCTGGCCTTTTGTGAGAGTTGTGAAATAGTATTTAGCTGCCCTTCCCCCACGATAACCAGACATTCCCTATCGCAACCCTGAAGATAGGGTCGGACTGAGGATTTAAAAGACAGCCAGTGAGACAGCCCTGTGGTGCAGCCCAGCCTTGACTGATTCACTCCACTTAAGTATGAAGGAAGAGACAGACAGGGACTCCAAGTACCACCAAGTGCCACTAAGAGACAAAGGAACTTTTTAAAAAAAACAGACTAAGAAAATTAAAAATTATTCTTCCAATTTTTAGTTAATTTTTAATCAGTATAACAGCCTGGCCTGGTAAAATTCTATCTCTGGCACACTTCAGTTGCTTCCAATCACAGCAGTGCAGCACTTCATGGCACTTTTGCACCTCAGATGCCAGTGCACCATGGAAGTCTAACTGGCACCAGAGGTGGTCAGGCTGCAAAATCACAGAGTTGAGGGAGGAAGTGAAAAAAGAATTACTTTGCTACAGTGTGAAACCTGGAAAAAAACTTTGTGATCCAAAAGTATATTGACTTCTGATGAGGTTCAACCTCTTCATATAGCCAAGATATTTGGAAAAAAAAAATATCTTTGTATGCACAGTAATGAAATACTTTGATATGGTGGTGAAGTTATAGAAAGATGTGACCACCTTACTATGCATAGTACCCTTAGAAATTATTTTAGAAAGCAGTGAGAGACATCAAGTGCCTGCAAGACTTTACCTCGTTTTAGTCTCTGTACAGATAGTCCCTCCACCCTCCTTCAGATCTTTTAGTCTAAACATTCACAGCACAAAAGGTGTAGAAGACTATGCATATTTCTTTGGAGATTACTTGATTTGCCCAAGGTGAAAAAAAAACCACCAAGTGGCAGAACTAGGATGTCAGCACTGGCTTCCTCAGCATCCTCCAGCTGTCAAACTATGCTGGAATTTGAGTCAGTGTCATTCAAACCTCCATCAGGAGCTACCCTTCCTAAACCAACATAGATGCACTAATTAGTTTTATTTTACATTCTATCTAGGAATATTTTCCCCATTAAAAAAATAAGTCTGTCATTCCAGCTTTTAACAGAACTTTCATAGTACTATAGAGTTTCACACAATAATAAACAATTATTCTTGAAATCTTAGGTGGGATTCTGTTGCCTAAAAGAGGTATCTAGTGTCACACTGGACATGTAGGGTATTCAGCTTCTCCTTTAACTGCCCCTCTGGAAGGCATGGGTCTCAGGTAAATTTTGTGTTTTATCTGCCATTCTCACAAGGATGTTCCCACCACTGTGGGGTGTCTAAAATGGTGCTCGCTGCCTACATCTGTGGCTCTGAATAAGCTTTCTCTTGTGCATTGAACATCAACTGTCTCAAGCACATATACATTCCCTTTTGTTTTCACTGATTGCAGGTGTCAATGCAGAGGACCTAGTCTTTAAAAGTGACACCAAAAGTATTTCATAAAATAGATATAATCAAAAAAGTAGCATCCAAGTATTGGAACACTGCTCTTTCCAAACCACATTTGTACTAGCAGTTTTGTACCAGATTCCATATGCAGCAGTTAAGGCTGTTGATCCTGGCAAAACTCACAGCTCTGTGCAACGGCACTGACTATCCACATGCAGTATCGGGCTATGGAGAGCTGGACAAAGGCTTCATATTTAAGTTCCTAACACCACAAACAGCTAACGGGGCTTGGGAGCTACAGGGAAAGCTGGCTGACATAGCTCACCTGGTTGGTCTGTGCCTATCATTGTGCAGGACTGCAAATTATTTCCTTATAATTACTGCCTGCCTTTTATATACAGCTGATTATGAAAAATATCTCCCCCATACTTGTATTATAAGATATATATGACTGTATATTCATGTCCATAGCCAACGTGGCAGACAGCACGTGTGTTTTCACACTCTAAATGCACAGTCATCCACTCAAAGTGAAGGATCCCTGTTCCTTCTCAAAGCTGAGACAGGAAGAACACTACTCTGACTTGGGGCAGTTTTGGAAGCAGTGGTGGGAGGTCTGAGGCAAAGGGTGGTTTTCCAGAACCTGCACCTGCTGGTGCTCTGCTACCCGATTGGGTCTGCCTGCCATGGTGTTCAGTCACAGCACTGGGGATGGTGGGACACAACTCAAAGGGACAAAAATCCATGTTATAGTTGAGTCAGAAAAGGAAATATAAGCAGGGGGAGGACCAGTCAGTTTAACACATCTTTAGAGGCATTAAATAAAGTATGGGAAGAATACCTTACAAGGTTGTCACAGCACTGTCAAAGCTAGCCAGCTGCAACAAGGCTTTTACCATCCCAGACCAGGTTAACTTCAATAAGTAGTTCCCACATCTTGCCCCAGCACAGCCACCAACCCCCCACAAAGTTTCTAAGGTTCCTCTACTGCCTGTGCTGTTCCTTCATCCTCTTCAGGCCAGCCCACCTTACTACTTGCCTCTGCTACATCCAGATTCTCTCTTCATCCAGGGCTCTCTCTTCCAGCCAGCCTCTCCTCATCCAGGCCCCCTTCTTCTCCCAGGGCCTCTCCTACATCCAGGGAACACTCTCCCCTCCCTCTGCTTCTCCTGATTCTCTCTTCATCTGCTACTTCTCTTCCGTACTCCTTAGAGCTATTTAACTACTTAGCAGGAACCAGCCACAGCTGCACCTTATCCACATCAGCCAGCCCACAGCTGTATATTATCAGTGTTAATTAACCTGCCTTCGTTCCTCTATAATTCCTCTACACAAGGTGAATTATTTTCTGCCTCTTTCCAGGTCCTTCCTCCTTTAAACTATATTCTTGCTTTCCTCTCTGTAGAGTTAATCTATTTCTTCTGTCTATGCATTCTGGTTTTTCTCCTCCCTTTGGCCAAGAGACTCAGTGGAAATGTATTTCCAGGGAGCCGCCATAAGGTCTGGTTTTCTGACAGCTGATGAGAACGGCAGAGAAGAGGCAGGGCATAAAGCTGCTCAGAAGGTAAGAGATTCCTTCCTTCTTGTGCTCCTTTAGCTGTGGAGTCTGAACCAGCTGTCAGCACCTGTCTCTCCTTAATTGTGGATGGCAGCAGTATTTCATCTCCCGCTTTCGGAGGTGTGTGTGTTGACATGTCAGAGTTGGCAGGTTGCAGCTGCTTTCTGGGCTTTATGCTAACACACCCTTCATACCCACACAAATATCACATGAGAGGAGGACTCATTCTTGGGCTTCTAGAAAGTGTCTAACACTAAGAGACTTTCCTTGTGTTGAGGGGAGAACACATATTGATTTTTTGTGCTGGCCCAACACAGGTACATAATCATGTAGACACGCTCACACACATACATACACATGTATATATTACATATTATGTATACATAAATGCATATATGCTCTACAGGTTATATCCTTCATCCTCAGTTAGAGACCATTTAGTCTGAAGCTGTGTTTCACAATTTCATGATACTTGTTTGATCACTGGGTAAGAATAAATTATAGTACAAACTCAGCTACTGAATATTTAGCAGTGAACAATATACTCACTCCAGAAGCGTTATGTTCTACCAGTAGTGAGGGCAGGCTATGGAAAAGAAGTCTCTCAGCAGAATTGCACCTCAAGACAACTTGTTAACAGACTGACTGGCATCGGGTTTCAGACTCTAGTCCAAGCAAGTATACTAGATCTTGGCAGGGCCAACTCTGAGAGCTGAGTCACTGACCTCTGAAATAATTTTGTAGTAAAGATAGTATTCATAATGCCATTAATCCATGTTTAGAAAGATGCTGAAGTTGGCTGAAAAAAATATTTACTTTGAAATTAAACTTGGTGAGTCTTCTGCACCTTGAAAATAGTTGTATTAAGTAAGCACAATGCTTATATTCATGTTCTTTAAGCATTCAGGTAGGATTACTTATGCAAATTCTTCACTAATTCATAAAGCAGGATAACATGCTGACATTTTACAAAAGTACAAATTGAGGCACAGAGTGGTTGAACGATTAGGCCATTAATATCTTGTGTAAACCTGGACTAAGCAGGGAACTAGGGCTAGTGTTCAGCCCTCAGAATATCAGTACAGAATGAAAATTATTACTGGCTTGATTTGGCATTACTGTTCTAAAAGAATAGGTCATATTTTACATGGAATATGTTCTGGATTAGGGACTTTTCTCAAGGATGTTACACTGATTTAGCCCTGCACAAAAAGACCCCATCACATTTCATGGGATCACGATTGAAACGCTTCCTTAGGCTTATTTGTAAGGGCCAGCCAAAAGCACTTTTGTGCACAGTAACATCACAAAGGTATCATTCAAGATATTGCAAATTAAAAAAAAAAGGAAATAAAAACATAAGGCTAAAATAATTTTTATGTCCTTTTTTTCCAAGGATACTAATTGCATAATAATAAGAATGCTTCCTTGCAGACATCACCATTGTTTTATAATGTTTAAAATGATGTAACGGATGAATGTTTAAGATGAATGTAAATTATAAACCTATTTTCCCCTTGACTCCTTCGATTCAATTAACTAGGCATGCAAAACAAGATTGACAAGTCAAGTTAAAGATGTACTGCATTATTCTACTCTAAATTGGAGCTCTTGATATTTGCCTTTGTGGTACTGGCTTTCTTAAAACATGACCCAATACCATGTTGGTGGGAAGTGGTCCTAGTGATCCATGGTGGTTGGTGGAGATAAAGTTAACTAAGCTGCTCACTGTTGTTACAGATGTCACGAGTCTTCATCCTTTTGACAGACAGACCTAATCAGCTTCAACTAATGACAGATTTAAATTCATATAACATATTGCTCTGTCCAGCTGGGTCTACACTATTTATATTCCTGTTATCATTTTCCACTAAAATAAACAATATCCAGTTTCAGAAGTTCACTCTTAATTTACAGGTGTATTTTTCCATTAGCATTTCTTCATCGTTAGTGAATATGTTAGTTGCAGGCTTTACAGTACTCTAACGCAACTCAATTTTGATTTGAAGAAGGTTCCCTGGAGACCAGGCTTGCCAAATAATTGTTGTTACACATAATTAGGCACTACATTGACATTTTTAAGCAGGGATTGTAATACTGAATGAAAATTTGGGAAGAAAATCTTCAGAAATCATCTGCAAATGGCTGCAATATTGGCTTCCTCAGTCTGCAAATAGTCTGGTTCATAAAGATGAGAATTTCCCCTTTCATCTCAGTAAGATTTTAACATCAAAATTGAATGACATGTTCAGAACATCACCTATAGTTATTTTGATTTTGGTCACTACAACAGATAGAACTTGACAGATGAACAGATGAAATTTGATTCTGCAGTTAATTTCTATTTACCTACTATTTATCTATGTCTACTGTCATTGATCGTTTCATCCCTAAGAAAATAATAGAAGGTAATGAACTGATGGAAATAAGCAGCATTGCCTTAGTTCTTTTCCGGCTGCACCTATGATGTCTATAACCTTAGCACACAGTACTATCACTGTAATCCAGTGACTGGATTCATACATGGATGTGGACTCAAAAGTAAATATGACAATTCACTGGGGTACAAAATCTCAAGAGTCAGCACCGGTATCTTAAATGATGCCAGAAGACCAGAGCAGAGTGGAAAGTAACACTCAGTTCTTCTGGCTTGACATATTTTTCTTGAGATTTCATCTTTCAGATGGAAATATTGCATGTTTATGCAAGCCTTATGACTGTTTCTTTTGGATATTAGACATCCAAGTGCCTTTTTATATTGCATGTCCTTGACTTGATGGCAAAAAAATGCCTTTTTTTCTTAGAGCAGGAGCTAATATTCAAAATAATGCCTAGGATGATGCTATACGCAAGTTCACAGATGGAATTTTTGTCTCCCAGTTATATCAACTGTTTTTAACTCATCACAAAGCACTTTGATATATTAATAAATGAAAAAATAGAGAACTTCTACTCAACATAAAATGATGACAGAATGCAGGGAACTAAATATCAGTCAAATATTTATCCAAATATATCAGTCAAATATCCAAAAAGTGGCTACTAACCATATTCCAGTTCAGTGGAATAAGCACAAAATAAGGCCTACAATTGTTTGTCTAGTTTAAAGTTCATGTATGGTTGAGGTATATAAAATACTGCCTTCTGTAATTAAAGGGCTAAAGTGGATCAACACTGGTACTTCTTGCATCCAGATGTGATTCTCTTGTTCTTGTATGAGCAAACTCTTAAGGGTTACTGGGTGAAGTCCTGTGCATCTAGAAAGGAGTAATATTCTTCTCTGAAAACCGTGATAGCCTATAGGTTGAATCAAACTTCTTTAAACTTCAGGTGTAAGAATAGAACTTGCCATAGAAAGATACGATGAGACTAGGATATGTTAATGCAAAAGGCATAAGCACAATTTCCAAAACTCTTGAAATCTTTTTAGCAATAGGAATGGTTTAATGGTGCCCACGGTTCAAATATTGGGCTGGTAAGTCTTAATACAGAGACTATTTCATGTATGACAATTAAGAAATGTTAAGGTTAGTTTATTAGAATGCAAGAACATCTCTGTGCTCAATGTTTCTGCCACACATCACCTTTGGATGTGAACACTGCAATTATTCAAAAGTCCACCAGAGAAATGGAAAAAAAACCCCACACCCAACTTTATGAAGACCATTAATTTAAACCTCCTGCCCCCTTGCATCATGCAGATATTTTCATATGGGTTCAATAAAACTGTGCAATGCTCCAAATGTGTGGGTAGAATCAGCTCTTTCTCATAAAGAAAGTGTTTAAGTATAGTTTTCGGTTTACAGTTGGAAGTGGCATGGAAACTGTGAGTTTTGGGAATGGGAGACAATGTAACAAGTAGGCATGCAACTTATTCCAACAGTTAGTGATAATCGCTGTAGTTCCAATTGTATGAATATGCTGTATATATAATACACAGACAGATACAGAAATATAAAGCAAAATCTTTATAGTCTAATCAAAAGCTTTTTCATGAGGATGAAAAATAGGGCAACAGCTCATATTATACTAGGCTAACAGTAACAAAAGTGAAAGCTATGTATAATATACATCACACATGTATCCCCCTGAAGTGTTGGAGAATTCAGCCTATACCGTGCTAAAACCAAGATGGAGCACATTAAAATCCAGGCATATAAAGCAAAAACTGCAGATTTATTAAGCTGTCCTGTAAAATTGGGATTTTGATATGCACGAACTGCTTTTTTGTACATCTTTTCCCCTTTCCCTTAACTGCAGCAATCTTTGTGCTTCTGGCATCAACTAGGAGTTGCTAACAATGTCAGAGTTTGTTAACATCAAAAATTGTTTGTGCTTCACAAGATCTAGACACATCCTCTCTGCCTCTTTTGGAGGGCGAGTGAAAACCTGACATTAAACCTTAAGCACACAGAAATGGTGCTGTTTGGCTGACACTTCACAGACTCATCAAAAATAGGGCTGAGGGACATAACCCTCCTCTATTTTAGTGTCTATTTCCCCAAAATAGTTATATCTTTTACAGTTCTGCTGGAGGAAGCATGTTTTGGGAATGGGAGAAAATATTCTGAAATCATATTTCCCAAAGAATTCCTTTGAAAATATATGCCAATTTGTCTAACTTGATCAATTCCTCAGTCAGATCGGTTCTGCAGAAACAGCTATAGCATTGGTTCAAGAATAGTTTCCTGTTTTCTTTCATTGTCTCTAGAGAGATTATCTCGTGGTCCTGCTTTCTTGCTCACGGTTACACCAGTCCTGCTCCCTGCTAAAATATTTCTGTTGAAAATATGGCAACCAGTCATATTTTTTTAAAAATGTATATTAGCATGATATCTATCACATTGTGTTTTGATAGCAAGAAAAAGTGTTTACACTATACATTCAATCAGGTTGCCATGAACAATCTTTTCTGATTCCTTATATTCAGAAAAGCAGACTTCATCTAGATAACAAAACAAATTGTTCTTACCTTTTGTTTATGTGCAGTCCTATAAAATTCTCTGCAGCACGCTGTTTGTACGTGAAGCAAACAAACATATCCTAATCCATTTGCAAGGACTCAGAGCTGGCTGAGTCTTGGGTTTGACCAAGAACCAAGAGTGCTAGCTGGATTATATGTTTGCTGTGAAACCACATAAGTGGAAGAGTCTGTCAAGTTCTAATTGGCATTTTATGACAAATTTAATTTGGCAAGAATATATAATTCAGTATTTTGTCAAATTTGCTCAGGCTTGTATATTCTGCATATGTATCTTGACCAACGGATATATTTTCATAGTATCCTGCATTCAACAGCTTGTAATGAAAACATACAAAAATTAAATCAAACTTTGTTTCACCATGTGATTTTTAGAAGCCAGTTCTTAAAAAGGGTTATGTAATGAAAAATAAAAACTGTGATCTGTGATGGCTGTAGTCTTATACTAGCTGTCAGCAGTGCGAGTCTTCAAACCATTAGTTTCTGCAATTGCATGTAGAATCAATTAACTGCTTTTAAGCTATTCATTTAGTTTTAAGCCTAGATCATAGATGTAGGGTAAATTTTTACTCTTTTTGGACTTGTTATGAACTTAAGGAGCTTCTATAAACTTTGTTCTACTGGCATCAGAGAACACGAAAGCTTATCTGAAAGTCTTCCGCTCCCACCTCCCCCAGAATGAAGGCTCATCTTTCCAGAAAAAAGATCAGCAGTCAGTATGAAGGCTTGGTTTGACTTCCCTCACTGAAAGAAGCATAGCACTGATTAAAAGAAGCCCAATGTTACAGGTCGATCATTCTCTAATGATGCCATAATAGATGATAGATATAAGAGAATTTTAAAGACAGCTTCAAGTGGTAAGAAAGGAATATACTCAATATTCTTCAAAAATACCTTCCCCCCATCCAGCTGAATGGAAGTTACCAATGAAGACAGGGACCCTACTACAATCTGCAGATTTCACAACCCTGAACCTTCATAGAGATGCCCCTCCCTCAGCCCTTCCTCTGCTGCCTGCTCTGGAAGTTCTCCAAACTATTACTTCTATTTCTATTTCTATCCTGCTTGATTTGTATCAACCCCACAAAATAACCAGTAAGCAATTTACAATGTAAACTATTTTTCTGTATAAGGGGGAAATGGTTTGCAGGCATACTTGTGAGTATGAAGTATAATATTGGAACTGGGGACGTTTATTTTACTTCTTAATTTGCAGTAGGCTGTTGGACTGGCTTTGAAAAGGTGTCCTTTCTGATCATCCTCACAAACCAGTGCCCATGTGACAATCCAAGCACAACCACTCATTGACAACTTGCTTTACCGATAAAATAACCAAGCTATAATATAACTTTGATCAGCTTTTTCCTAGACTAGGTTGCTTTCCAGAGCTTGCCCTGGGATTGTCAAAACACTTGATGAAAAATACTAACTAGGTAATTCTGGAGCATGTGCAAAGTGATTACTGATCTCCTTAAGCTAGGGTATCCAAGCTTGTCATTGTCACAGATCTCTGTTGTAAAGACCGAAAAATGCATGGATGTAGATGTAGATACAGATGTCAATGCAGATGGCAGGTTACTGAAAACTAAGCCAATAAGGATTAGATCTTCCATCCATAGGCCCATCTGACTTTACTGGCCAACTACCAGCCCTTCTACCTTTTTCCTTTCCAAAATCCCTTTAAAATAAGATTTACAGATATATGTATTACCATCTACTTAATTAATCTTTGAATCTATAGCTAAAGAGTTGTGACATGAAAGGATGGATTTTTTTTTCTTAATTCCGACATGTATAGCAGGTTTCTAACCCATCTCTTGGGATGTGTAAAGGGAAAAAGTTCTACTCCTAAGATAATTAGCAGCTTGATCCTGAATACCTGAATCATCAGAGACAAATTCAAGCTATAACCACGCTATTTTTTGAGTAAGATCAGATTTTGCAGGGAGTACCAACTTTATGATACAGATAGAAGTATGTCTGCCATTGTCATCTTATGTCTGTCATAATGATTGTTAGTTTCTGCCTGAAGATAAACCTATCTTTTTAAAGGCAGTTACTTGAAAAATAGTTTCCAGAACATACCAAAACATTGTAGTAATATAAACCCTGTTTATTAAAAAAATCCAGAGATAATTGAAGTGGCCATGGTCTTACATGTTGACAACATATTTCAATATAATGTCATCAATGTTCAAAATAATAACATAATCACATTCTTGTTAGCCTCAAACTAGTGAGGTATTATTTTAATCTGATTAGCTCTCCCAGTGGGAAAGGCTAGAAGTGACCTTCTATAAAAGCTTTGGGTCACCAGAGACAATATTCTGCCTACAGATGTTCAGTGTTGTGTTTTACAGTTTGAAGCAAACTTTGCTATGCAGGAAAGGACAAAACATTGTAGTCAGTTCTCACTTAAGAGCATCGTCAAACATCTACATAAGAGTTAGCTTATTTTATCTCTGAAATTCTGCATGAGAAACACACCTTGTCATTACATGGGAACTTAAAATCAACAAGCAATGCTTTCTGAAACAAATCCTTAGAACTGTTTTTGAAAAAAAGAATAACAGTGGAAGAGAGCCATACTTAAAAACTCAAGCATTTGCAAATTGCTATTACAGTCTGTAATGTTGTAACATGTTTTTAAAACAGCTATTTTAGGACATGCACACTTAATGATCAGACTCTTGGTCTTAGAAAGATACTGACTAAACAGACATCATCCTGTAGACTACTTTATAGGCTATACGGATTGCAAAACAAGTTATACAAGAGATCATGAAACTGTAGAACCTCAAAGGAGAAACTTGTTTCTGGTAAGGAGAAAAGTTTCTTTTACTTGTTAGACACTCCCTTTGGTTTTTTTTTTGTAATGTCTAAAACATAATTAGTAAACTGTTTTGAATCTAGGCATTTTTAAATTTAAAGAACTAATAAAAAAACACTTACCCAATTTTCCTTTAGACTAAAAATGAAAATGTACCACTCTGTCCCTGATTTTTATAACCTTCTGCACTCCTCCACTCCTAGCTGGTGTATGGATCTCCTTTCTCCCTGGATCACATGAAAGTGTTCTATTAATGTGAATTGGCTTATGTTTGAGAACACTATGCTGGATAGCTATGAAGTGTAAGGAATCTGACCCAGGGAGCTGTAGAGCTATGACACATCAGTTCTTCACGGGAATTCTCAGTTGCTGGATGAGCGTAACCCGAGATAGGTCCGGTACACTGGGTGCAGGCTGCTGCTGTTGTTGTTAGTATACTGTTTGCTTTAGGCAGTGAGACAAATACCATGATACACCAATATATCTGGAATTTTCCCTCTGGCTTTTCACTCCAGGACTGTAACCACTAAGTGTCAGGCTGTCTTTCTCACCTGACTAACTCAGTAAGCGAAATCTGGGAAAATGAATCAGTTTAGCATGTGACAAATGTATATAACCACAGTATGGCTAAAGGTGATAGCTGCCTTAAGAAAACTATTGCAAGTCTGCACTGCTCCACATATTTCCTGAGGAATGCTTTGCTGGAGTTCTGAATAAACATTTGAAGTCTGGGAATGCTAGTAAATTACCTGGCAGGAGGGAAAGCAGGAAAAACAAGTACTCTGCCTCCTTTGCATTCTTCATCCCTTTGTCCCTGTTAAGTTTTCTCTTGCCCACAGGGTCAGAAAAAAGGGAAAGCAGCTCATCTCTTCTCATGATGGGTAAGATGGAACCTCAGACTACTTGTTTGGATGTAGTGCTTGAAGTTAGAGTGTTACATCTGTGAGCCTTTCAGGAAAAAAACACTTCAGTGTAGAATTGTCTTAACTGTAAAACCCCAAAGCATGTGCCGCTGGAATAGGAAACCCACATCAATCATAGAAATGACTCCTAAGTAGAGTGTGTTTTCAGTTACATGGTACTTCTGGAAAATCCTCCCTTGGAATATGTTATTTCAGAAAAGAAAAAATATTTCTTTCATGATAAGTTGTGCATTACGGGCCTTTAGAGCACATGTAATAAAAATATATTCACATTAGCACAAGATATGAAGAAATGATTGCTGTGATAGGATTAAACCTGTCACAGTGCTTAGGTTTGAGTCAATTGTTTGCATGGTCTTGGCAATGTCTAATAGGTGATAACTTCCAGAGATTGCTAGAAAGAAATGTGAATTGCTATGAATTTTCTGGGAATACGGAAATTATTGGCATATAAAAATGTCAATGTCCAAAAAATTGCCAAGCAGTTATGCAAAATATGGGCATAACTCTCCAGAGCACTAATTGGCTTATTCTTTTGCATGGTTCTGCATTTGCTTTTAATTCCTTTGTTCCTCCATTAGAAATGTACTGGGTGGACCACCAAAGCAGCAGGTGTCTGGCTATTCTCCACTCTGAGGCATCATTGATGTATGCATATATTTCCTGCTCCTTCTTACAAAGATTTTTTTTTTCATTTTCCTAAATGAGATTGCTGTTAGATTTTAGGGAAAAAGTGAAGAGTTTCAAACATTTTAGTCTCCACCAGCATGACTTCCACAACAAAGGTTGTTGTAGCAATCCTGTGTCAATCCTTCACTTAATGAAACCCTGAGTTATTAAAGACTTCCTGGTGCCAATGAGGGTTTGATCTTGCAAGGGTTTTTTTCCCTGACATCTCACCAGATTGGGCCCCAGGTTTTGTTCAGAGTTCTATTACTAATTGTTCTTTCATATACCTCTGAAAATACCTTCTTAGACTGGCACAATGTATACTGTGGTTTGGTGGGCTGTAACTTAATCCACTCTGCTGAAAGAGGATCTGGTGCCAAATTTTTACCTCCCACAGGATTATCTGTAAATACGGAAATATCTGTAAATACGGAAAATATGGAAAAAAAGGGTAGATATAGGTTAGGTATTAAGAAGAAATTCTTTGTTGTGAGGGTGGTGAGGCACTGGCACAGGTTGCCCAGAGCAGCTGTGGGTGCCCCATCCCTGGCAGTGCTCAAGGCCAGGCTGGATGGGGCTGGGAGCAGCCTGGGACGCTGGGAGGGGTCCCTGCCCCTGGCAGGGGGGTGGAACGAGATGGTCTTTAAGGTCCCTCCCAACTCAAACCATTCTATGAAATAAAAGCTTCTGCAAGAACCAAGTATGTTGTACATTGCTAGGACAATATTTTGTTTCTTATTAAATCTATTTAGAAGAAATTCCCCTCATCTGCGTTTGCTTGCAGAGCTGGCAGCTGAATGGCAAATATCTCAGATGTCTTGTTTCTGATGTTTTCAATTAGTCTAGGCCCCATTTCAGATTACCAGGATTATCTTTATGTCAGGAACAGCCTTCAGTGGGCAACAGGTCCTGTGTTGTCATGTTCTTAGACAATGAATGCCTTGCTTTATCTCTTAATCCTGAATAGCAGCATTAATTTTGCTGTGTTCAAGGAAAATGCAAAATGTTCATGCTTTAAAATCATAAGCAACACTCCTGGGCATGACTAAACTATCTCATTTAAAAACAGGCCTTTTCCCATTAAGTCCTAGGACTGCCTGCTAGCAGCTCTGGGGTTTTCACATCAGGAGACCAATCTTCCAGAACTGGACAAATGATTAAATTTGATACTAAATCGAATGGTGGTAGATCCACAGTTTATAGGTTCTAGATGAAAGAACCTGCATGCTGATCAGCTCCCAAGCTGAGATGCACAGTGAACACCACTGGTAATTCATGTCTCAGCACCGTAAAAAACCCTCCATTATTGCTCTGTATTTGATGACAATGGAGACTGCCCATTGCTTGCTGAAATACAGTATCCATATGAACCGCTGCTTATCATGCTATGTACAAAGCACGCAGTGTTAAGAATTAGAATTCAGTTGGAGATTCTCTGCTAAATGCTGGAAACTTTATGTGCGTTTCTGCACTCTGAGAGAAGGCAAAAGAGGGAATGGTGAAATCTGCATACAGTGAATCTATTCTAATAAATATGAAATATTTATTGTAAGATACCTTTATGTAAGTCTTCTCATTTCAATGAGAATAAGGTTTTGCATATATGCATGTGTGAGTACAGAGTGAACATTAGATGAAAAAGTAGTCTTGGTGCATAAGAGCAATTTGAAACTCACAATCAACTGAACATAGAATATTTTCTTAAGTTATTGTTTTCACTGTTCACAATAACAATCGACATATATGCACAATAATTGTCAGGAAAGTAGAAGTCTGATCATCTGGACAAGCAGAAATCTCAAAATTAAGATGCAGGGGAATGTCTGGTGATAACTGCAAAATGTTTAGTTCGTATTAAGCATAGTCAGGTGATACTAAAAAATTGCAGCTCACATATACACACATTTGCTGAGCTTGTATTTGCATCCTGACATCTGGACTCACTGGGATGAGAAAGTCCACATACATCAAGAACATATATGGTAGTTTCTTAATAATATCCCCCTATATTTCCACTTTTTCTGAAGTTGTGTGTTGTGAGTCAGCTTATAGAAGGCAATGGCATTATTTTGGAAGGTGAGGTCTGGGAGATGAGAGGTCATACTGCATGTGTCGTAAATTAATTTTCAGATAAATGCTGTAATTCTTAAACAGAGTTAGTGGCACAGGAGGCAGAATCTGCTAGTTGCATGATGTCGCTTCTGGCTTCCAGCTGTTAAACTATGTTTGAAAATTGGTTTATTGTACAGTCTGCTCATATTTTCCTAAGAAAATAATTGTCAGTGGGATGCCATATGACTGTGAATAGGAGAGGAAGGCTGCTGAGAACTCTCTTGAGTAATGCACAATGTGTCCTTGCTATAGCTGAGACTGGTAAGAGTTCCTCACAACCTGTCCTATAGCCTGAAATATGGTCTTTTAGCCCTCATTCTTCTGCTTTTCTCTGCCTTTCACTGTCTCTATCAGGAACCTGCTGTCTACAATACTGATACATCACAGGTCAAAAATCATTCACTTGCTAAGATCGTTTATGGACAACTCTTACAGCAAAAGCTGAAAATACAGGATCTAGTTACTGCATGAGTTAGGTACTTCTTCCTACTGGAATCAGCAGGAGTCAAGAACCTTGACATCTTTGTAGATCTAAGGCAGGCCTGCAGAATGTATGTGCCTATCTACAGGCAGGAGAATCAGTGCTGGCATAATGGCTCTGTCACCCTCCAGTCATGAGACAGCAGCACACTGGGAGTTGTGCTGGCTGACACTTCCATATCTCACATTCTGTCCTCCTGCAAAAAGATGCAGTTATACCTTTCTTCACGCTCTGTGATTCCAGATTCAGTTTCTCCAGATGACCCAAGATGACATACTTGGTTATGCTGTGGGAAACTGCCAGTCTGTTCTCTGCAACAAGAAGATGGAATACCAATTAAGAGTCCTGATAGCATCCACCTTTTGTCTCACACATAGCTGCGTGGTGTGTGCTGTGACAGGCTGGCCCACATGAAGAGCAGCAGTAGGCTTTTCCTCTCATTCCTACCACTTCCAAGTGACATGTGTAACTTCAGTGAAAGAGTTCTTTATGATGAACTGAAAACTGAGTTCAGATTAAACTCCACTAATCTATGAGGAGTGGTCTTATTTCAGACATAAATACAAGGTACCATAGGAATGTGACAGTAATTGTTGAAATCCTTTTATAGTGCACAGCATTCTTGTTGAAAGTGAATTTATACTCTGCATGGTATTTGTTGTGCTTTTCAGTATTTAATTTTTGGCTAATGTGGTTTACCTCTTTAAGAACACTGTTTGCTACTATATTGTATAGTTGAGACAAAGAGCAGTCTGTGGGATATTTTGCTCTTGTACCTAATGACCTAATGGGTAAAGGGCCCTACTTGTCTAAGCACCAAGAAAGGTCAAACACAGACTTCAAGAAAGCAAGCATCATCTTCAGAAACGTAAGATTAGTGTTTGTACGAGACTGGACACAAGAGGATTTCTTCAGCAAAGTATTGAACCTTTCACCTCATCTTGAACCTTTTACCACTTTGCCTCCCACCCAGCTCTGCATTTTGCATTTTGCACTGTACTACAAAGTCTTTGGAACAGGCAATGTTTATTACTATGTGTTTCTGTACTGCATTGTACAATGGGCCCCAGTCTTGTTTGGATCCTCTTTTGAGACTTTCTGTGTCAGGGTCCAAAAGCATATTACTCATAAAGAATTTGCAATGCAAACTTGACAGCACTCTACTAGTCACACAAAGTATAATAATAGAAAACTGTTCAAGAGTCCAAACTATAATTTAATAATTTTTTACTGAAAAAATAAGTATTTTAAACATATATTTTGGAAGATAGCTTATGCATGCTTGCAGTCTGTAGTCCAGCAGAAGTACTGGCGTGGGGAAGACAAGGTAGATCTGTGACTGTATACTGAATCAGTCTGATCTATGAAGATGTTTTAAAATGCCTGCTAAAAATACTCTCTAATAAAACACCACAATAATTAAAGCAACACAATAGTATTAATCACACAATAAAGTATTAAATCCTATGTATTTGTATTTTTCAGGATTAATTTGAACTTGAAAATTAAGCAAAGCAAGCTGCAAGTAAATTCCTAGATTCCTTGCAATTAAAATGTACAATTTTTAAAAAGTCACTAGGAAATTTCCTAGAAATAAACTTTTAATGTACTATATTATTACTCTGATCATGTATTATAATAAACCCCTTATACTCATAATTTTGAATTATATTAAGGGGCATCTGTTGCCTTTGAAAGAATGTATTTGAATAAAATCACCTTTTAGGATAGCTTTGTTGGAGTCAATGGATTCACACAAGGAATTCATTTTGACAGACAGTATCTTTGCATGGATCAGAGCTTTTGCAAACATGTAAAAAGTTTCATATTAATTGTACCAATCTATGGTAAGTTGTGCATTTAGATTTTGCCTCAAGTTTCACAAATACGTTAAATTCTTAGGAGAACCCAACACACCTCTGGATTAATGCTCAACTAAATGGTATAAGAAAATCTGAAGTTGACTGACATACACTATGCAGATTATGTTTTTAGGACTTCAGGGGTATGGAGTAGGATCACCAGGTTGTCAGAAATAAGCACTCAGCACACCTAAACTACTGATTTTTATACAAGACTTCTACTAGTTATGATGAACTATGTAAAAAATAAGGGCAATGAGGGCTGTTACATGGCCCACTGCACCAAATTAGAAGCTAGATCCACTCAGCTCTAATGATACTGGCACTGGGAAAGGAATAGAAAGAGAGATGAAACTATGTATTAAAGCATTTTTTTTAAGTCTGTAATAAAATGCTCATAAGTAAATGACAATTTGAATATTGCCGATTTTCCAGACTTACAATGCTTGGTTGTGGATAACTTTAAAATACTAAAGGTACATTCCTTCCTGGTAAATTAAAAAATACATATTGTTACATTTAACATTGCTTTAACTTTGTTGCCTTTTGTATAAACAATGCCACTGGTGATGATTAACTAAGGTAGCAGTCTATTCCACTTCAAAGTATACATTTGTTACTTTTATTTGCAAGAACACAGATCCCTGTTTAGTGATTAGTCTATACATTTGTATGGAAATACACGTACCAGTGATGCTCAGTCAAGTCTACCCTCCCTTCGTCTCTAATTTTCAACCTCTTCTGCTCCTTAAAGGAACTTAAAAGTAGACAAGAGACTTGCTACCATCAGGTGCATCTTTATATTTCCATTCCTTAATAAAGATGAAAGTGGTAGGACTTTCCTGCTCAGCTTTTTAAAAGCAGAAAACCTGCTTCATCCAAGAGGTGAAAAGCCAAGTCTCGAACATGCGTGAATAGACCTTTATTCGAAACGATTTACGCAGGCGCAATTTGTTTTCGGACGAGCCAAGGACCAGATAGTGGGCTGAGAGCAGGGCCTCGACGCGGCCCGCCCACTGCTGCGTTCCCGCCCTTTTGCCTCAGAGAGCGGCGGCCGGCCCGCCCACTGCTGCGTTCCCGCCCTTTTGCCTCAGAGAGCGGCGGCCGGCCCGCCCACTGCTGCGTTCCCGCCCTTTTACCTCAGAGGGCGGCGGCCGGCCCGCCCACTGCTGCGTTCCCGCCCTTTTGCCTCAGAGAGCGGCGGCCGGCCCGCCCACTGCTGCGTTCCCGCCCTTTTACCTCAGAGGGCGGCGGCCGGCCCGCCCACTGCTGCATTCCCGCCCTTTTGCCTCAGAGAGCGGTGGCCGGCCCGCCCTGAGGAAGTGGCCCTGGCCGCCTGGGCAGGGAACTGCCGCCCTGTCAGGCACCGCGGGCTCTGCTGGTCTCACGTCCCGGCAGCGACCTCCACGGGGCGGCCGCGGCAGCAGCAGCGCCTGCTGCGGAGGGGAGGGGAGCGGGCCGTGCCGTGCCGTGCCGTGCCGGCCCCGGGCCCGCCCCGTGGGTTTGGCCCTCTCGAGCCGCCGTCGCAACCGGTAGCCGGCGTCTTGGCGCCCTCGGTGCCTCCTGCGGGGCTGGGCTGCCGGGGCGGCGGCCTCCCGGGGCGCCGGCCTGCCGCGCCTCTTCCGCGGTGGCTCGTGAGGGCCCAGGGCGCCGACCAGCGATGTCGGAGGCGGGTGGAAGCGGTGATCTCTCCTCGCGGAGCTCGGGCGCGGGCTGCGACCGCCTCTCGTTGCCGTCCACTTCGCGCAACGGTGCCGTGCCCCAGCGCAAACAGCAGCGGCTGTCGGGCCGGCACCGCCCGCAGGCCTCCGGGGAGGAGGGCAGGGAACCCGAGGTGGCGGAAGACGAGCCCGGGCAGCCGGGCAGCGCCGAGGGCGCCGGCGATGAACGCAGGAGGAGGATGATCCGGAACCAGTACCGGGAGCTCATCTACAGCGTGCAGCGTAAGCCCGGGGTGCAGCTCCCTTCAGGGGCGATGCAGCATGCTGTGGGGGCCGGCTTTGTCTGGGGGCCAAGAGTGGGTGCTGTGGCGGTCGTTTAGGTGCTAGGCTGGTAACCTGGCCGTGTTGGGTGAGGAACTCCTAAAGCTTTCGTGGGAACTCCAAGTTCCTTGGACTGTGTTGAATTTTTGGGCCAGTAGTTAGGTCGCAATTTGTTTCCCGGGAAGTATTTGCATGCCCAGGGGCAGCAAGGCTATGAGGGATTTACCCATATGTAGCATATATAATCGCATTGATGCAGCGGAGCAGTGTCAGCCTTGGAGATACACTGAAAGCCTTTAAATTTTGCTGCATGGTGTTTGAGCTTTCATTTCAAACTGCAGGTACCAGTATCTGCCCGGACCAGAAAGTTATTCTTAGGCTTTACAGCAAGTGCTAATGGATTTTTAGCACTTCTCTAGATGGGTGTGTCAGTACTTTTCCTTTGTATGTTTGGAGTGTGCTGCCTTTCTTATGAAAGCGTAACAATGGTTAGTTGAGTAAGCACTGCCAAGTTCAGCAGCATGTTGTTTTCTGCATGTTTGCTAAATTTGTAGGGTTTTCTTTACGAGAGAATACAATGCAGTTTATGGGTGATGCAGACTGTGTTTATGCAGAACTACAGTGGTGTGTTAGTGCATAGAGTATGGTATATGACCTTACAAGTGGTGCTGAACTGAACATCTGAAAGCCTTGTTATGTACGCTGTTGCATGTAACTGACATGGTGATCTTTGGAAAGCAAACATGCATGCTTGGTGGGGGCTCATTTGTTTCTTTCATGGAAGTCTTTAATAACTTGTAAGATGAATAACATGCAGAAAACCATGGTATCTGGTAGCTGCTCTGACACAGATAGAGATGCTTTACTGGAACCAAGAGGAATCTGGGATATGCTAGCATAAGTTTGAGCATATAAATCTTATTCCATTGAAGTAAATGGAAAATGATGAGTTTAAACTGAGTTCATGCATAAGCATTAATAAAAATAGAGCCTACATAATCTTGCAATTAATGTACTATAACTATATTGGGTATTTTTGTGTGTGCGATGGGCTATGAACCAGCCAGTTTTGATTAAGGTGTAAGTATGTATTTCTCGATGCTTCTGTATTTAAGTAATTCAGCATTGCATTTGTGTCCCTTCCCAGAAAATCGTGAGGATATGCTGAGTTCAAAAAGCAACAGACTGACAGAAGCTTTGGAAGAAGCCAATAAACTGTTTAGTGCAGGTAAAACAAATTCTGTGGTCCTCATTAGAGGTCTTTGCTTGAAAGCTGGCCAAGAGTGAGGCGATAATGCCTTATAAACAAAAAAAGGACAAGAGAATAAAGTTGTTCCAAGTACTTTGTCAGAATTATTAAAGTATAACTTGAAATAGATATGTTTAGTTGAAGAGGAATTGTTTGAATAAGTTGATATGAGACATGAAGTATCATTAGTGTTTGTTTGCACTTAGAAATACTCCTTGCTTTATCCTGACTAGAACAATATATGTAAGTACTACATATAAAAGATATCAGTGTAGAGAGGTTGATTTCTCTTGGAGCGGTGGAAAATATATCAATGAAATACACATTTTATTGGTTAAGATAACATGTTACTTTTCCATGCTTGCCTTTGCAAGTGTCATCCTCTCCTTTTTGCTCCATTTTTTTTTTAATGAAAATATTGTAAGGATTATGTATGAGTGTGTTAGGGGTCATTGCAATAATATGAGCTACGAAGCTTTATACCAAGGATAGTCTGTATGCTAAATTTTTTATACATAATTAATAAATAGAGTAAATTTTAAATACATAAAATCTTTTCTGTAACAGTTTCCTGTGCACGAGAGGCTGCGCTGGATGCCCAATTTCTTGTCTTAGCATCAAATCTAGGAAAGGAGAAGGCCAGTGAGTTGCACTTTGGGATGACGGCATTTGATTCACTAGCATTTGCGGAAGACTTGGTAAGTTCCAGGCTCTGAATTTATCAACAATTTTGCTGGAGGTTTGCCCTATTTGTTACAGAATCAGAGAAAAAAAAATATTATCAGCCAACACATAACAGTTCTGAAGGAATTTTAAAATTTTCCTATTGATTTCTGTGATTAACTTTCTGGTTAATGTTGTTAATAGTTTTAAACTATGTATTAAGCATTTTCAGTATGCGTAGGGGAAAATCTAACTTAAAATGCAGACATCTTGCCCATTGTGTTGTGTTGCTGATGCTTTTATCACTGTTCAGTTGGTTCATGCTCTTAAGGTAGTCTTGTGCACTTTTTTTATACTCGCTGTTTTGTAGTTTCCCAAAACCTAAGTAGTTTCTTTATCCTGTCTGCAGTTTTATATGTTTTTGGATTCTTAAGGCATGGTGTCACTGACATGCAATGGGAGCTTGGATCACTTGTGTGTCTTCAGACTTGACAAGTTTTGTGTCTCTATTGTGACTGGGTGGAAGAGTCAGTTCAGAACAGCTTTGAAGCAGACTCCCTGCCAAAAATTTTCTCTGATGTTACAGCAGATTAGTAAGGAGTCTTTGGTCAAGTCTAGAGCTCTGCAATATAAAAACAACATCCAGTTCAGTTGCCTTATTGAAGTTTTTCCAGGGGAAGTCAGGATTGGTGGATTTGGAGTTGGGCCAAATAAGTTGTGTTTTGGTATTTGAGGAGCTGGGTTTCCTGGAAAAGTGCGTGTGTGTGTGTGGTGTTCAGAAACTGTGAGACATCTTAGTTTTATAGTGCAATTTAAGTAATGCTTTGCTACTTCATACATCCTTGAAATTCTCTTGGAATGCAGGCAGTTTTATTTACCTATAGCTCTTTATTTCATTGTTTGCTGAACACAGCAAGTCTGTATGTGAGTGTTCTTCTGTTTGCACAGTATCTTCAGGAAAGTCAAGGTTCTTATGCAGTGATATTAAATATTAATCTTGCAGGATAAACACCATAATACTGTATTTCATCATTAATGTAGCTACTAGTATTTCTTTTAAGTGAATTTTCATTGCAGCTTTTTCCTTTTGTAGCTAACCTTCATGGGTATAAACCGCATAGAAAAAGAAGAGAATGATGGTGATTCTGATTGTGAGGACATTTCAGGTGGCTATTTAGCTTGTAATGCCTGGCATAAACTGGGAGCAGAAGCAGAACAGTACTTTAGAAGAGCACCTTCTTTTCACTATATGTAAGTTTATTTAAGAAATTGTATTTACTGCAGCAAAAGCTAGTGGTCTTAATGGATTCTTATTTTTAATGCCCTGGGCTTCAGTAGAGTTTAATCTTAGGTCGCAGATTGTCATGTCAACAAGAACTTTTGTGTGGTGTTTATTATTATGGTACAGTGAACTACTTGTCTCCAAAATATTTTATAATATTTCTCTCTTTGATTTTGAATTGGCTTGGCTACAATCTGCAGCCAGAATTATGGATAGAGATTTTTTTTTCTCTTTTCCAGACAGTTATGGAAGGTCAGTCCATCAGGGTCTATGTCTTTTACATGATGATTCTATTATCATGAAAAGACCCAACAATTCTTGTATGTCTGTGTTAATGGGTTGCCTTTTACAGTGTTGTTTTCTGACTCTGCCTTCAGAAGAAATTGCCTGATTTCTGGCAAGTGGCCTTATGCAGAATCAGCATCATCTGTCCTTATGCCTAGGCAACCCACTTAGTAGGAGCCTTTTTATTTGCTATCAAATGACCCTTGGTCACCTGGCTTATAGACAACACTCCAATTTAAATCTCTCAAAGTCAGCCTACAATAGCAGGATCTACTTCAATTTAATTATCAACAGTAGAGCTGATAGAATATTATTCAGTTGTCTATGCTTTTAAACTGGTTCCACCCCTAAATGCATATCACTGTAATTTTAAGAAAGCTCCTGACTATAGTAATTTCATCATTTTTGATGATGATATCATGTTGGATAGCAGATATTTAATGCTGGATAGCTAACTGAGATATTTCAAACTTCTGTTTGCACTTTCAAGCTGTAAGCTCTAAACGATAAGTATATTTTCTGATTACTTTTATGATCTTAAGATAAAACTGGCTGCAAGAAAGACTTTTTGCATTAGTTGCATTTTGACATCTTAAGTAATGATGAGCTTCTTTTGATGGAGGTTATGTGAATATTTGCAAAGCATTAATTTTAAATAATAAAGTGTAGTTCTCAGTTTAGGAAAAGACCTACTTATTTTTGACTCCACCTATGATTATCTGAGGCCTGAGTTTTGTTTTTTCCCCAAGATAAGGCCATGACTTCTGAAATTGAGCAGTTGCAACTCATCCAAGGTAGGGAAAAATGTGCTGCAGAATTTTTGGGTACCTGCTGAACTAACTTGGATTGAATCTCAATTCACCCTCTCTCCTTTAGGCACCTAACTTGGTGGAGATCCAAGGCAAGGCAAGTTAGGAGCCTGGGTTCCTTGTATAGTCAATGAAGAGAGGTGAGCACTTCAAGAAAGTGCCTAAATCTAGCACGTATATTACATTCACATTGTTTAGTGAGAAATGTTGGATCTCTTTTTAGTGTACTGAATGTTCTATTGATAGGCTGTGTTTTAAAAATTTGTGGATTATTTTTTAAAAGAGCTTACTGCAAACCTGAGCTTATAGAAACTAAACAATAGATGAAAAAGAGGTAAATATTGTACGGAGAGAGTTTTCAGACAGAAAAATTCGTAATAAATTCAAAGAGAGATATTGGAGGATATGAACCATATTCTTTGTTTCATTTCTTCACTAAAGAGAAGTAGATTTAAAGTTTTCAGTTCGAAAGAAATAAAATCACTTGGATTAATTGCATCAAATTTTATACCTCTGTTGATAATTCTGGTATGAGGCTGCCAACTTATATTGGGAGCAACTTTTGGGGATGGTTGTTTACAGAAGTCTCTAAATGTGATGAGGCTTTATTTTTAGCTATCAGTCATTTCTTTATACTTTATCAGGCGATCAACTGCTCAGTATATAGATTTCTTAGCATATAATGTAAAATGTATTTCCACATATGTGTTCTCTTTATTTTGATTAGGTTGGGATCTTTCAAGTCTGATCCTCCTGTACCAAGGCAACGGATTGAGAGGCAGAAAAAGACTACTGGAGGAGAAGAGAAACGGGCAATGCCTGCTCAGGTTTGTAGAAGTGGTATCTTGATTAATTATTTGTTATGGTGTAATTACTGCAATTGACTTCTGACTTTTTCTGTTTGTGTTGTTTTGGGTTTTGTAGTTACGAACTGTGTAGTACTAAAGGATTCAGACTTCATTATCAGGCTTCTTGATTTATATGGAGTGCAGTTTCTCAGCGAGTGGAAGGAGATAGGATTTACAGACTGATGGGTTTTTTCCAAGTTCAAATTAGCTCATTTGTTCTGATGTCATTGTTTTGAAAGGAAACTAAAACCCCCACTTCTCTACATTAGCATGTTTTCAACCTTTATTTGAAGAGTGTTTAACAGTGTGTGGCATTTGCACAGAAATGTGGTTAACAGCATCAAACTAATGAGCTCTTCCCTGTTTCCGTTTCCTTATGTTCTCTGTCTTACTCTGGCAGAAAGGCAAAAGCCCGAGAACACTTACAGGAAAGCTTACATTTGAAACTTTGAAAGAATAAGCCACATTGTTACAGGGAACCTCTGGCAGATAATGCCAGGACATAAGGCAAAATGTTGAGTATGCCTTTTTAAATACATCCTACTTCATAATAATCCAAATAGTGATAGAAATTATTCTGATAAAATTTGTACTGGGGGGAAGAGGAGCTGGAGGGTTTGCCAGAGTTGTTTCCAGAAGTGACTGCTCTTTGTGGTTTGCTTAGGTCAACACCAGCACACGTGTTAATCTGTGTTAGATACATCATTACGTGTGAAAGTTCCTGTAGTTTGCTTTATTGTAAGGTGGTCAAAGGGGAAGTGTTAGCTAACAGGAATAGCAAACGGATTCCTGAAGATTGTACTTGAAAACTGAACTGATTATAGTACTTGAAGGATGATTGGAGTACCCTGCTTTGCAGGCAATGAACAAATCTGTAAAATGGCAATAGTTGTGTCCTTTGACCATGTCAAACTTCATGCCATGATGTTTCTTACGTGTCAACTTAGGTGTCTTTTCTGGAAAAAAGTTAAAGATCTTAATAACCCGCCCTTCTATGCTTGCAAGTTAACTTCTTCAGTAAACTCATAGACTGTACCACTAGGGGTAACCCAGTTCCACAGAACTATTGGAAGGTAAGCATAGACCTGTAAATAGGCCCAAACCACAAAAACTGTGGCCTTTCAGTTTCATATTGTAAGGTGGGAATTCATTCCTAAAGCACTTTGGAAGTTGTCTAATGCTTACATAAGTGTGTCTGTAACTGTGCATGTGTGGCATAGAGGACAAAATTATCTTTTGTGTTATGTCTTAAAACAGTGGTTAGTTGAGGTGAAACTGTTTCTTTTTTCCAGTTAAAAAAAATGGAGGAGTCTCATCAGGAAGCTACAGAAAAAGAAGTAGAGAGGATCTTGGGATTATTGCAAACTCATTTTAAAAATGATCGTAAGTATGATTCAACTAAGCTTTTAAAGCATTAATTTGAGAAGATAAATACTGTTAATATTCTACAGTTAAGAGTGGTTAAACTACAAAATTAGGTGGAGTTTGCAAGTAAAAATCCTTATGTTAAGGGATATACGCTGACTGTATTTTTTAATGAACACTGGTCAGTTGCTGTTTGACTGCAAAATAAATTTAAATCCTACTCTCCCTCTTATTACAGCATGCCATTTTTTAGAAGGCAATAAATAGTCGTAACGTATGTATATGTGTGTGGCAAAAGGTGGAAGGAAATATGCTCTAGACATTTTGTTTGTGTAGGCAACTAGGAATTCAACAATGTAACTTAGTTGACATAAACATTGTTAGCTTTTAAAAGGAGTTAAGTGTTTGTTTACGTAACTGGCTCTGTGAATACCACCTGTGTTTTTTTTTTTTTAACAAACCCATTTCTGCTTCTCTAGCTGATACGCCCATTTCCTTCTTTGATCTTGTGATTGATCCAAAATCATTTCCACGCACTGTGGAAAACATCTTTCATGTGTCCTTCATTATAAGGGTAAGGCATGACATGTTCTTGAAATCTTATTTTAGATACTGGAATTATCTATAAATATGGATTCGTTGTTTTTATGGCTTTAATATTGACAGATTAGGATTCAAATGTTAGGAATCCTAATTTGTTTTCAACACACAGTGTATGATAATTTGGTAAATGAATAGAAAAGAGTTGACAGACTAATCTTTTTAAATAAGATTTTTCTACTACAATCAATTTACCAACAAAACAATAGTGAAACTTTTGTTGTTAATACACTTTTTGAAAAGGGATTCTAGCTTACATTTTAGTGTAGAAGAGTGCTCACAGAGTACTGAAGAGTTACTGAGGTTGTAGGAAAGTGTGTCAGTGCAGTGTTTTATGTTCTTGTTGAGTCTGTAGATTTGCATATCCAGCTATACATAGTTGGTCTGATAAGTAAAATGAATTTGGGAAAACAGAAAAACTTACAGATATATTTTGACTAAACTTAGGTTTGTAGTGAAGAGTGATGTGATTATGAAGGGTTAACTCAAGTATACTTAATGAATAATAATGATTTTTTAATAAAACATTTTTTTTATAATCCAGCAGTTGCCAACTGTCCTGTATCAGCTGCATGCTTTATGAATAAGTGCAATATATAAATAATTTTTCTGATTTGGTATGCCAATTAAGATTCTTTATCAATATATGTACCTGTTTATGATTATCTAATATATTATGTTAAAAATAGGAAATCTCAGTGCACTGTCCTAATTAGATGGCTCTAATTTCTGAAACTTTAAATCCTATTGTCTTTTAGGATGGTTTTGCAAGATTAAAGTTGGATGATGATAAATTACCAATAATAGGTAAGATCTAATTTTAAAAGACTGTGATTGTTTTTTGTTACAACATTGGAAAGTAGCTACATCTTAAGTGTTCACAAAGTTTGAGCTATGTTTTTAGCTGCAAAAGTAGAGATTTGGGGATATGCAGTGAATGTATTTGAAGGTGTGAAGAGGTGTATGAGAGGAACTGAAAGGATGGACTTTCTTTAAATATCAAAATATAGGAAAAGGCCATTATGCTGATCTATAAAAATTAATTCTATTGATAGAAATAAAAGGTTATTACCCTTCCTTTTATGGGATATTTTTGCTAATAAGAATATGAACATTGTTATGCTTTGCTGAGAAAAGATATTTTTGTGTGTAAGAAGTCTCCTTTGTCTGAGTTGGGGAGTGCTGCAACTTCAAAACGGTTGAAAAGGAGATGTGTATATGTGTGTATATATATGTATATATATATGTATATAATATATGAGGTCTTCCCGCAGAATGTCAATGGAATTAAGACTTTGGCGAGATTCCATGAAAGATTAAGTACTTGGGTCTTCCTGGGACTCTGAGAAATGTTAGTTCATATATTTTTAGGAGGAAGACTAAAGAAGTTTCTTTAATACATGGTACAGGCTATTGATAGAAACTAACTTAGTGGAGCATATACAATTTATTTGCCTTTTGTGAAACATTTGTGTTCCTGGAGGAAAGTGACTTTACAGCTGTAAAGGTTATGAAAATGCTGTATTTTGAACAGAGCCGTCAAAAGACAGTGAGCGAAGGGAGGGTGATGGTGGTGCTGGAGAACGGAACCAGGTTGTCATATCTCTGAACCATCAAGAATGGAAGGTATAATACTTCAATTTTTTTTCCCCTTAAGTGTAAGAACACATCAGGGAGCTATGTTGTTATGTACTCCGATGAGGATAGGTGTTCCTGTATATATCATCACTACATTTAATTTTATGGGTTCCAGAACAATCACAAATCTGTGCTTTTAACTGCAAGAAAACTGAGAATTGGGATAGCAATTTTATCTTTGATCCTTGAAGCCTGTTCAGTTTCAGTGCTTTTAAGTTGGGCAGTGATTTGCCTTTACTGTTTTATATGAGCGCTGCATAAATATGGATTCTGTTTCTGCCCTTATATATGATACTTGCTTCTAGAGGGGAAGTTCTCCATACAGTTTCCTCGCTGTTTGTGATAAAATCTTACACAAAAAGTAGTTTTTAGCACAAGAAACTCTCCTCCTTTGTCCCTTGCTTAGAATGTGCAGAAGAAACTTGGTAATTTGAAATAGTACTTTAGTATGAGAGACTTTGACTACTACCTGGTGGTAACTGCAGTTAAATTGAAATAGTTCAGCTCCTGTAACTTGCGTACTCACTCCTGTCATTTCTCACCAGGAAATTGTAGAAACATATGAAATAACAGAACCCATGATTAGCTCTCCTCTTAAAAATGAAGATGATATGGACACAGCTTAATTCAAGTAAGTTCTTCTAATAAATCAAACAAAATAAGTATACAGTGTCTGACTTCTTTATGCATGTGAAAGAACTGCAGGGAAACTACCTGTGACTTAAAAAAATGTAGAAAAACTATAAGCAGGTAATTGTGTAATGTCTGAAGCGTTTCTGAATTCTTGATCTCTTCATGGAATGAAACGTATGCAGCGATTAACTGAAAAAAAACCACTTTATTTTTACATTTGATGGTCAGTTAAGTGATATGCTTCAGTTAATTTTTGGAACTTTATACTTGAACATGGAATGCGATGCTATGTGGAGTCATAGCTTAGTTTTTGTACTATTTAACCTACTGACAGCCAGTGTTGTTAATGGAGTAATCTGAAGAAGGGCGTAGGGAAGCAGGAAGGGGAGACAGCCTGGTTCCCTCTAAAAGCCTTTCAACAACAGGATTCAGTTCTTGTATTGTAACACTTCTTTGGTAAGTTCCACATCTTAATTTCTTAATTGCCTTTTCTTGTTTTCTTTCCCCTAGGTGCCTTAAAGAAAATATGTTAGTGTTTCATTCAGAGAAGTTTTTATATGTATATGTTGTAAAATTAAATTTATTTTTATTGGAACATTTTGAGCTGTGTTGTTTATACCCATCACAGGGTTATTACCATATACTTTCTATTTATTATGGCTTAGTTTACTACTTTATGTGAAGTTTACTGACACTTCAAAGCTTTCACGAAAAGGAAATGCTATCCCCCTTCTTTCATCCCGTCTCTCCCCAACAGCAGCCTGCAGGTGGAATTTCAATGGTTGTCACGGCAGAGATGTTTAGTCTTGTTACCTAGATGATCTTGGGTGCTGCGGGACAAATGGATGCTGTCTTTCTGTTCTTTTCTGGAAATAAAAGGCTTGAGTTTGGCGACTTGGTCGCGGTTACTGATGGTAACTCCTCCTTTTGCTCCTCGGAGGACCACTGTCTCTGGAGGTTTTTTTAGGATTTCTTCCTTTTAACACTGGGTAGGATTTCTGATTCAAGCAGCTGAGGGTAGCAGGTATCCGCCGTTAGGGCATGTTTCTGGGGGGTGACAAAACGTGCCCGGGGCTCTGAGGGTTTGTGGCAACACTGTGACCATCTTCGGTCACCAGCAACAGAACTGCGGGCTGTGCGTTCATGCAAATCCGGCAGGCGGGCGGCGGCCTCGGCCGGGGGACAGGCGGCACCGCGGGGGGCGGCGGCCTCCCCCCCTGCTCGGTCCCGGCGGGGCGCTGCAGCGCAGGGAGGCGGCGGCGAGCGGGGCCGCCGGGCGCGATGCCTGCCGCAGTGGTGGAGTACAAGGGCTGGAAGGAGGGCTACCGCTGCGGCTACTGCGCCTCGGAGCGCGGCAAGGTCTCCGCCGGTAAGCGGGAGGCGGCGAGGCGGGCCGCGCCCCTGCGGCGGCAGCCGCGCCCGGGAGCGGGGCAGCGCGGCCGCCCTCACTAAAGATGGGGGAGCTCGCCGGGGCGCGCGGGGAAGCCGCCGCAGCTGCCCGCCGCAAACATGGCGGGGCCGCCGTTTCCTGTGGGCGCTGACCGTGCCCTGCCCGTAGCAAAGATGGCGGCGGCGGCTGTTTCCGGGCCGGCCGGGGCAGCGCGCAGGGTGCTGTCCTGAGCCGGGCGGTGTGGCGGGGCGCGGGGGTCACGGGGGGAGATGGCGGCGGCCGGCGGCTCTCCCAGCATCGTCGAATACTTCGGCGGAGAGGATGGCTACCGCTGCGGCTACTGCAAGAACGAGACCGGCAACCTCTCCCACGGTGCGGCCCGAGGGCAGGGCGGGCTCTGAGGGCAGCCGGCGGCGGGCCGGGCCGTGCCGCCCCGGTGCCCCCGGGCCTGGGGGCGGCCTGCGGGCGGCGGGTGAAGGCGGCGGTGGGGCCGTAGCGTCCGCCGGCAGCGGGCAGCCGCCCTTCCCTCTGGAAGGTGCCCGGCGCTGGGGGCTTGCGGGGCGCCGAGCCCCGCGGGGCGAGGCGGCGGCGGTGCCGGGAGCCCTCCCGTCCCGGTCTGCTTTTGTAGGTGTGTTTCTCCGCTCTGAGGGCAAACGGTCAAAAACGAGGGAGCGCTGTGCGGAGGGTGCAGCGCTGTGCTTGCTGCTGGCGCGGGCTGTGGCTGGGCTCTCCCCCTCGGCGTTTGCTCAGCCCAGCGCGGCGCCTCAGGTGCAGCTGCCCGGCCTGACCCGCCGCCTCAGCGCCGCCCGGGTTAATCCCTGGGTCGGAGCGTGTCTGCCTGGCGCGGCCCCGCGGCCCTAAAGCTGTGGCCAGACACGGCTGGCCTAAGCCCCTTTGCTGGGGAGCCGGCTGCGTTCTCTTGCCCGCTGAGGAGGTGGCGGGCCCGGGTTTGCCCCGGCAGTTGCTCTCTGAGGAGTCCCTGGGAATGGTCTGTGCCACCTTGGGCTTGTCACCCAGTGTTTCCGAATGATTTTAACAAAATTAAGGAGCAACTGTATGTTATTTGATTGGTGTATCTTTGGGAAAGAGAGCAGGTGGGGAGATAAACTTTTAATTTGTACAGCCAGAGCAATATAGTTGGTTGCATCCCAAGATTTATGTTGGTTATGGTGGCTTCTTTTTATATTCAGTGTGGGTGTTGAACTTGATAATTTGTGAGAATTACAAATATACCAAGGAAAAATCCTTGAAGGACACCTATTTGCCATTACCTGCTCAGATTTCCAGTGATATTTCTGTGGAACTTCTTGTATTTTCAAGCACGACTGTGGTCAGTCAAGTGTGTTACTGTATTATTTATTTCAGGTATGTGGGCACATTCAATGACAGTTCAAGATTACCAGGATCTCATAGACAGAGGATGGCGAAGGTAAATTTAAAAAGAAAATACAAAGCTGTCTTGTTTAGATACAATTTAGAGTCCAGTTTTAAAATTAAGTCGGTGGAAACAGTTAACTAGTTTCTATTACTAATCGAAGTGGAACTATTTGTCCACTGCTCTGCCACTTTTTGTAACGTGATGCTGTTGAACAGGAAGATACGTTATTTTAGGAGGAGAGTATTTTACTGTAGCAGTAAGAAGCTGAAGAACTTGCTTCAGACTTGTTACTCATCATGTAATATTTTGATATTTTAACAAAAAAGGTTTGTCTTCCATTTATTTTGTAGTATAAGCAACAAAAAATCAATACATATTTATTCTTGTTTTTAGAAGTGGAAAATACGTCTACAAACCTATCATGAATCAAACATGTTGTCCTCAATACACGATAAGGTAAGAAGCTCAAAATACATGACTGTAAGTGATTTGACCACTTCAAATATGTTGAACCAGTTGTGTTTCCTGCTTTAAATGCATAATACTTGGAAAGTTTATCAACTTGAAATGGTACTTTGAGTACTCAGTATATGCTGTTGTGTTTGTGCATAGGCGCATCAGTGGCTCTGTGATGTTTTCCTGTAAGCTGAGTGTGTACCCTTGCCTTTTGCTTCTGGGTTGCAATCCAAAGCAAGAGTTCTGTGATTGCTGTCTTGTTCACTGGTTGCAGGTGAACCTGTGTGTTTGTGTCCCACAAACACCGCTTTAATAGCCCAAATAAGAGAGGCCGTCAGTTGAATAGGCATGAATCATTCTAAATATGCTTTTCTGGTATTATTAGTTAGTGTCAGTGCTGTATCTATAAAATAGGTAACTGAAGAATTCTAGTGTATTTGCCTCCTAGGAAAGCGTTTTTATGCAGTGCTTGAGCATATTTTAGTGATTATCCTGATATACACACTAAATAAAGAATGATATTGTGTGGTACAAAATGATTTTATTAACTCAAAAATGTTGATTAAATATTTGACCACTTAATATAGGGAAATGCAAAAATAATTAGAAAATAAACATACAGTGTAACTTTTTCAAGCGGTTCCTTAACATTTGCTTCTGAAAAAATCTTTCACAAAGTAAGTGGTCATAATTTTTTTCTTTTTAAGGTGCCAGGCTTTGCATTTTCAGACTTCCAAATCTCACAAGAAAGTTCTGAAGAAAATGCTGAAATTTATTTCTAAGGGAGATGTTTCGAAAGCAGTGAGTGAAGGTAAGAATTTTTTAGTGTTTGAAAACCAATGTTGATATTTGAAAGGATGACGTACCTACTTGGTTGATAGAATGGCTGGTACACTTCGATATGTTTATATGGACGCTTTTATAAAGGTCCACGTAGGTTGTGTCTTTACACTGTTGTTTTGCATCAAGAGCACTGTGTAGCCCAGAGACCAAACCGTGCAGCTGACTTGCTCTTCTGAAGAATATATTTCCTTACGTTTTGCATAGACCAGCTTATTTTCTTTTTCATTTCTAGGTACGTGCTTACTTTCTAGCTGGGTGCTGTAGAGGTTTAGATCCTGTTTTCACCTCTGTCATAAAAGCAATAATCTGGAGAGGACTAAGCAGGACAGTGGGTGGCAGAGAAAAGGAAGAGCAAGCAGGAAAAAGAGAGTTTTTCTTCCAAGTGATTGAACAGTTACACCCCGTTTATCCAACACCAAAAGTAGCTGTTCTCAGTTGTGGTGAAACTTGTTGCGTTGGTTCTGAATCATAATTTGCTTCTTGTGTGTGTGTGTGTGCGCGCTAGGTTTTTTGTATCTCTGTTGTTGTTGTTTGTTTGTAGTTATGGCATGAGATTAATTGCTCTGTTTTAGTGGAGAAGTTAAAACTGTTCTCATGAATGAGTTGGTGCTAGTAATTCAGGATTGTAAAGGAAGCTTTCTGTTTCCAGATTATCACAGTCACTTTATCTGTTGGAAAACAGTTGTAAAATTGAAAATGAGTTCATTTACCGTAAAATGTTAATTGTGCAAGGTGTGAGCTGTGTGTTATATATACAGAAATTCACTCATGTAATTATTTACAGAAGAGCCTATGGATTCCCATATAGAGGATGTGGCCCCATGCGATTTTGCGTACAAAGGTGAATCTCGTGTCAGTCAGTCTGAACTGACTCCCTTGAGTGTGGATCACACAGAGAGGGCAGAGTATGAAGATGAGGACGCAGGAGAAACAAAAGAAGAGGTGAACGTGCAGAAGGTGGAATCAGGTTTTCCTCAGATAAGTGCAGATAAAGATACACCACTCCTTGGAGAACCATCACGTTCAGCTAAAATTGTTCCTGCACCACCGAAGCCAGGTAGTCAAATTTCTTGTGGTAATTGGAATATACTATCATGATTGCACATGTTGGTGAAGTCCTTGTTTTTGTCTTGTCTAGTAAAACAATAATTGTTTCTTTTTGTTCCTTGTACTCTTCCCAATTTGTGGAATTATAGTGTATAAATTGAGAGATACTGCATGTTACTTCTTTTCTTAGTTTTTTTCTGAAAGTTGCATTGATCTTCATTCTTGCTTTTCTTTTTTTATCAGCTGTAAATGTGTATTCTCAGTAAGTAGTTTTCTGTAAGCTATTTAGATTGCAGTCACATTGATCAAGGTGGTTGAATCTCATCAGACATAGGCACTAGTTTCCAGTTTGGGATACATTTGTGGGCAGAATAAGAGGTATATCCAGCTTTCCCTTTCTTCTGTAGGATGTGGTGACTCAGGCTTTAAGTACCTTGAGGTATGGCTTGTAGAATCACGGAATTTCTCAAGCTGAATGGGACTTGTAAGGATCATCAAGGATCAACTCCCTGGTTGTGCAAGACAGAGCTCGATACAGCTCTGGCTGGTGCTGCAGCAGTGCTAGCGACTGAGTTAGGTTAAGGCTTAACCTTGTCTCTGTGCAGCAGTGGGAGATGAGTTTAAGACCCAAGAAAAACACCTGAGCTATTATTGTTCTTTACATTTTTTCATTTCTGCATGCCATCTTGTTGGAATACAAATTGTAGTGCTTACACCCTGTGCATACACCCCTGTGAATAGCTAGTTTAAGACTATGGTTTTTGTGCTTTCATAGACTATTTGCCACAGATCTAACTGGCATTGGAAATACGTTCAGTATGTTGTCATGTTGGTATTTCATAGGCTTAAAGGAAACTGTGTAGCTTTCTGGTGATTTACAAAAAAAAAAGTACAGATTCTTCTGGTCCTCTGTGAATGACATTTTCTAGGTGAGCTTTTTCATCTGTTCGGGAGATTTCCTTGTTTTAGATTTTGGCTAACTTGAGATTAGAGGAACAGTTATCACTGAAGGGTATGAAATTATGTAGTAATTTCTCCTTTTTTTTTTTTTTATTTTTTATTCTGTGGACTTAATGTTACATTTCTGCAAGGAAGTGCAGTAAATATGTAGAAGTAAGGCAATCTTTCTTTACTACTTATGCATTTATACAATGCTACAGGTCTTGCGTTAAAGACTGAAGGTAAATGCTTAGCATTTCTACAGTTTTTGTGTAAAAGTACGTGAAATATTGGTGGCATTTTTAACATATTTTTTAGTATAATACTGATTTTAATAGTATGATCACTTCTTTCAGTATGGAAGTTATCCCTCAGTCAAGCTTTGGAAATCTTTACAATTACAATACTGAAATGCTGCCTTTGGGCTGAATTTGATCATGAAATCTTTACCCTAGAAAAAGGTAATCTCATTGTCAGTCATCTGACTGTAATTTTTTGTGTGTGATAGGTGTTGTGGTACCCCTTTGTGTGGCAAGAGAACCTGGAATCTACATCTGCTTGCGATGGTGTTAAGCTTTTTGTGTAGCTTGTTGTGACAGGGCAGACTGTGTCGCAGCTGGTGGGTGATCCCCTGTGTGGTGTGGTCATACCTGTTGCATGTGCAGGGGAGTCCTTGAGGAGGGTCCCCGAGGAAAAAAGTAGCACTGGAAACCACTGCTGCCAGGATATGCTCAGAGTGCTGCGAGTTGCCTCTCCTATGGCTTCTCTTTTTAGCTGGCTGCGTTCCTGTGGGACATGTGTGATTTCTGGAAGGAGGATGGTAAGGTGTGGATGGATTATTGCAGAACAATTAATTTCACCAACAGCCAGCACTGGAAGAGAAGGTAGGGTTGCTGACAGGCTCTTTATGGCCCAGAGGTTGCAGGTGAGGCAGCCTTGTCTTACAGATCGTGTTTTCAGTTTAGCATAGCCTCTACAATGGCCTGCTGAGAAAAATAAAGGGCAGTTTCCGAGCTGCAATTGGCCAATGCATAGCGTATGATGTTAGTTAAAATCCTAACGGAGGCTGGATGTTATAGAGCTTCTGCATGTGTTGGGACATCCATCATACTAATTCCTAAATTCACTCACCTATTACAAGTTGTGCCGGTATTTATGAGAACTTCATTTACAAAGATATTTGTCCCCTTCTATAGTTTTTTTTTTTTTTTCTTAATGAGCACTCATTCAAATTGGATCAGATTTTCACCAGCTTAACAAGCAATTTTGCATCTGATCAAAAAGGAGGGTTTTCAGAAATGCTTGATGAGAAAACCAGTAGTGCTGCACGAAAGCAGTACTGTTACATGT
The DNA here is from genome assembly GCF_023638135.1 of Falco biarmicus. Classification (NCBI taxonomy): domain Eukaryota; kingdom Metazoa; phylum Chordata; class Aves; order Falconiformes; family Falconidae; genus Falco; species Falco biarmicus. The sequence continues at coordinate 50,770,829 of NC_079296.1, read as the reverse complement.
TCCTGGAAAACTACTCCAGAATTTTTTAGACTGTATTTTATATTTTGATTTTATAAAATGCAGTCAAAGCTTTTATAGCCCTTGTATAGTTTATATGACTTCTATTTGTTGTGCAAATTTTCAAAACCCTCTTGTTTTGCAAATAATTAATGAAAACCTTTGGGTTATGTAAACTCAATTTGGAAAGCAAATTAAGTGGACATTGACAGCAGATGGCAGTCTTGGGTAAAGCTTATGAGTGTAACCTGCCATTGTTTTGAAAAAGGTGAGGTATGGTCTTCAGTTATGTTAGAAATAACATTGGGTAAACCTTTAAATACTGAAAATAGAGATAAAGAAAGCTTGAAATGTTGTGCTGTGTTTTGGAAAAAGGTTTTACAGAGGAGAAATACTCATTAGTGTGTGTCTGGAGGTTTTAAATGAAATTTAAAAGTGAGTAATAAACGGATCAGAGAGCTTACTGATCTTTAATTTTTATTTTTTTTTTTAGGGTAAGTGGTGTCACAGGTCAAATTTAGTTTAAAATTTTCCAGCTAGAAAGATGTTTAGTTTTCATCTTGGAAAACGTAGACTTATTCCATAATAAGATTGTTGAATTGCATTTTTATTCCTTTATAAACAAAAAAGGTCATTGTCTTATAGAAATAATGGGCTGCTTCTGCACAGTTTCAGATAGAAAAGAAGGTTTGCTTATGTCTGTAGGAACATTCATTTTAAAGAAGTTCTTCTTGGTAACACAGCTTATAGAAGATAGGAGACATGAAACAGATCTCAGTATGGATGAAGTACTCATTCTTCAAATGTATCATGAGGATTTTAAATAAGCTCTTCCTCTGATTTGTTTGCCTGTAGACAGGTCACATAGTGTCTGTAATTTCCTCATATTTGTTCCTTTCTGGTGAATAATTTCAGATGTATGGATGAAACAAATACTCAAAAAACCTTAGCTGAGAGGTAAGAACACTTGATCATAAAATTTGCTAGTGCAACCGTAGGATGTATTAACAGTGCCAAAGTGGCATCGGCTCCTTGTCAAGTCCCTGAGATGCTCTCACATTTCAGCTGTCCTGGAGTCTATGTGGAGAAACCAGCCTGGGACTTCTCTGGGTGAGCCACGAAGAGCTTGCTACTAACTTGCCCCAGAAGTGCCCTCATAAACTCTGTAAATTCTGTGTGGTATGCACATTAAAAAGAATGGTTTACAGTCTTATTGATACTTTAAAGTATTTTGCAAATTTGTGATATATCTGTTGGTAAAGAAAGATGCAGGCAGCGGCTCTGAGGGCTGTGATTCTTGACAGTTGAAGTGACTCTAAACACACCAGTGAGCTTTCTAAATACCAGTGCTTTCACCGTTTCTAGTTTGCAGAAGGATACCACTGTTCCCATTGTCCGTGAGAAGGTCTGATGCGGGTAGAGAACAAGGAAAATGTCAGTTCTGGCTAATAAGTTACTGCTGAGGCGGAGGAAAGAAAGATGTAACTGTTTCATGGGAATCCTGGAAAAAACAATTTCCATGTAATTTCCAGGCCTTTAAGGGAGTAAAGGAATTTATTTATTATAATTATTTAAGGGAATAACTACAGCTTAGCCTGTTTGGATTCCACTTGATGTGTTATAAATATTAACAGATTTGTAAACGTATCTTCTTTCCAATGCTTCAAATGAAAGTACTGTTCAGGGTACTTTCCCATTTGAAAAGGTAAGTCTTTCAAAACTTGCCGCTGCATCTTTTGCAAATATGTGGAGTTCAGGAGAAAGCTGATGGCATAAAAGACTTATTCAGCAATTTGTCATAAATATTTATTACAGTTTTGCTTCTGTGCAAGATATGACTGCATTTCCCTGTATGGGATGAGTTTTTTCCTCTCTTCCTCTCTTTTTGAAATTTTTGATATTATGGCTCTTTTTTGGCCTCCAACTCATCTACCACTGCCCTAAAAAGTAATAAAAAGATACAGAATTAGAGTCACATTGTATTACGTTAGCTGGCTGCTTATGCCATTTTGAGTACAGCTTTCACTCTGTATGGAACTTGGAACAGCAGCTGCTAAGCTGAGACAGCTATTCCTTGAAAATTTATTATTTCTTCCAGCAGTGGAACAGGTTCATAGAGCTCTTGCTCAGCCGGAGCAAGGTAGGTGTTCAGTGACTTGTGTGTGCTACATGGAATAGCCAACAATGATGTACAAATTTTTGGCAGAACTGGAAGTGTTAAGAAAATGTTTATTGCTTTTTGTAATTTTTACATATTTGAATTTATGGATTTACAATCTGTATCGATTAAAATCATGCTGTCTAGGGAAATAGCTACTTGTAAGTAGATTATGTTTGGTAACCATCCTTTCAGTGCCTTTAGAGGGTAGCATGGGGACTAGCTATCTTATTGGTTTGAAAAAAATCTGTATTAATTTGTCTAGTACTGGCATTCCCATATCTTGACACTTTATCTCGTGTCAGTGTCCAACGTATAAAATTATCTAGCTGCTTACTTGAAGAGTTTGGACCACTTCAGTTTTCATTTGTGCATGTCTTTGGATTTGTGTTGCTTTAAAACTAAGTTCTTACACTATGCTATAGTTCTGTGTACTATTCTAATATTTATATGTACTATTTTCTATGCTGAGATACTTGTTTTCTAGGTTTGACTTCTCTTTTAAGTAAATAACACTTCAGAAATAGAGCGTTATGAATTGTTGATCTGTTAAAGATAGCAGCAAATTGATAAAAGTGAATTAATTCATAAAACCAGTCTGAATGTGATATTAAGCAAAGATGTAAGCTTATGTGGCCTTTTAAGTTTCTGTTCCATGATGTTAGTAGCATTGGCACTGATGAATGGCACTGGCATTGGCAGTAGCTCTGTATAGTGCGTAAGGATTCCAGGTGACAAAAAATAAATGCTTTTTTTGGTGTATTTTCTGCAGGAGTCTGTTGTTTAGCCACCTGAGTTTTTAATGTGGTAGAATAATTCTCTGTGAATTTGGCTGCAAGGTTTTGTGGTTGTGTTTTTTCTCCTTTCGGTGTTTGAAGCTGATCCTGTAGCTGTTTGAATGTAGTACACCATCATACCATACATTAAACAGGAGCTTTTCTTTGTTTCCGAGAGGGGGATGTGGCAGAATGATTTAAGGACAGACTTTAGCAGGAAGTCTTTTCATTTTAGTTTTTAAATATATCCTTGGCTCTGGGGTGGAATCATGGTCAAGGTGTTTCCATATTATAGTGCTGCCTTAAACAGCTGTAGAGGAAGAATCGTTGCAACTTAGCTTGGCATCGGGCATTGTCGGTAGTTGTAAATGTGGAAGACCATGTTATGTTCAGACCACAGTCTGCAATTAATGGTGACTTTAGCCATTTCTCTTTGGTGATTACGTAATAATTCCATGTGTAGTGCAAAATGTGGTGTTTAATTCTTTGCCTGTACCCTTGTAGGGAAAGGGGCTGATCTGAGCAAGCCACCGTGTCGGAAAGCAAAGGACATAAGGAAAGAAAGAAAACTGCAGAAACTCCTTCAGAACCAGATGTGCACAATTGAAGGCTCTCAGCTTCAAGCAGATCAAGTTTTCCTCTTGCAAAACTCTAAATCTAAAACAAACCAGCCTAAAACCATTGAAGACTTCATTTTTGTCTCTTTACCTGATGATGCACGACACAAGTTAGAGGTAATGTCTTGTTCACTGTTGTTGGAAGCAAATTAAGGAAAAGTCTGGTTAAGGAGTTTTTGAAATGCTTAGGTGTTTAGTATCTGTGACTTTATGGAATATATATGGTGCAGCTGAGCTCTGTGTAACCACAAGAGGGTACTCTGGCACTTGCAGTCAGTCGTAGCAGAGCTCAGTACAGTTGCCAAAATAACTTGCAAATTGATTTCATACAGTCTGACTTGAAAATGAAAGACTTTGAATTAACTGAGTGTTGAATGATGAGAAAGACTCAATATTTAGTTCTGCAGTATATAAACAGTTAACCTATCTATGCTAATGAATCTTGACAAAAAAGCAGTAACTGTTCATAAAATTAAACAGATAAGATGGTAGCTGCTGTTTATAAACATCATTGGTATGTGTTGATGTCTTTGGAAGCAGTAAAAGTGATGGTGGAAAATTTTGCTTACTATACTGGTTGCCATTAAGTCTATTATTAATATAGAGACAGTAATCTGGAAGACTTTTGGACTTTCTAACATTTGTTAATCATAAACTCATTTTTTTCTTTTTATTTTTTCTGGAAGCTGGAAAACTATTTGAATATAACTATTTTCCTGTAGTTACTGATTATCAATGATGGTATTGAAAATTAAAAGATTCTCTGAATAACTGACAAGAAGCCATGAAATCGATCCGTCTCACTAACTCGTCCAGATTTTCTGACAAGTTGTATAACAGAAGTGTGATGGCTTTGTCTGAACATCTTCATTTAGAAGATGCGGGTAGACTTAGAAGGAGGATGATTCCAGCAGTGTTTTCCCAGATTGCCTTTGCTCCTCACTATGGCTGTCAAGTGTGGTGTTTTGGTTTTTTTTAATAGATCGGAACCAATGTTATTTGTAAAAACAGAACCATACTGAAAACTATGTGTTTTTTGAAATGAACATGTCCTTAAATATGCTTGAAAAGACATGCACTGTTGCTCATGTGACAGCATTGTTTTTGGTTAGGTAGCAGTCATTTTTACTAAGAATAATTTTTAATCTATAGATTTTTATTTTTTTAAATATATTTTCATGTGTGTAAGGGTGATGGTGGGGAAGACTGACAACTTCCTATTACAGTTAACTCATAATTGAATATGGAAACATTGTTTCATCTCCCTCTTTCAATTTGAAAAATAACAAGGAATCCCCTTGAGGTAATTGGAATAAAAACTAATCTTTAGATAAAAAGCACAGATAAGAGTCTTCCAAATGCACAGGTCTTTCAAATATTTTTCAGTGTAGTGTGAAACTACAAGAGAAGATTTTAAGAAGTACAGAAAATCTCTTTTAAAATGTTGATCTGCATACCATTTATTGGTGTTATGTCCTGAAAACTATTTGTTTAGTTTTTCTGTAGCCATTTTAGCTATCTTAATTTAGAGTTTGAAAACTTTATGTTATTCAGTGTAAATATAAAAACATTCAATAGCCTAAATTGAGCTGAAGACTTTGAAGGCTGTTGGCTAATACTAATTAAATTGTTAGCGCCCTTTTGCAGGAAGTCAAAATTTCTCTCTGTTGTGAGGTTTGTATATGTATAAATATATAGTTACTGCATGATATTGTGATAATAAATGTGTTTAACTTCTTCTGAAGGTGAGGGTGGTGAGATCATCTCCACCGAGTTCACAGTTCAAAGCCACATTTCAGGAGTCTTACCAGGTCTATAAACGTTACCAGATGGTTATTCACAAGGACCCACCTGATAAACCAACTGTAAATCAGGTCAGAAGGCCGAATTAATTTTATGGAAAGCTCAGCTTCCCCTCTTATTTCATGTATCTTGTTTCTAGAAGAAACAAGTGTGGATTTTATATCCGTTACATATTCAGGAGCATGTAAAATACCGTATCAAATAAAATCAACGTCCTGAAAGTGCAAACTCTTTTGATGTGTCTTCGTGAGTGCCACAAATATTTGGTCTTAATTGCACACAGCAAAGTTAAGGAAGTTGCATGGAGGTGCTGTTGGGTAAGAGATGGAGCCTTTTGGAGATAGTTGTGGTGGGCCTTATAAATACAAATCTTAGAGGAACTAAAACCAGCTGGACACTTAGCCTGTTAACTAACTCATTTGCTTTGGTTGGAATGCTTACATAAGGACAAACTAAGCATGATCAGGGCCAACATGTGAGTAAAAATTTATCAGACGTACAAACTGTTCATTTAAGGTTCACAGAAGTTGTATAAATCTCTTCCCTTTCAATGTAAGCTCTTTAAAATGTAATCTGTGCACTCCATCTAAATTACATATCGTTACTGCTTCTTGTAATGACCAGGCAGAATATGGTAGTTAACTGTCAGACGTATTACTTCTCTAGTACTATAAAGAAAGAAAAAATCAGGAGTTTGGAGAAATAGTATATGTAGCAAGAATATGTAATTGCTAAACCAGGGCAATGAGTGATGTGCCATTAACAATAATATATTTTAAAAGTCCTTGAGACTGTACAATGAAAATAAAATTTGTGGTTAATTTGTTAGATACTTGGCCAAAAAGATGGGTTGAATAAACTGCTGCTTTGGAGTCTTCTAGTGTTATACAATTTTTATTCTTTAATGAAAGTATCAGCAGTCAGTTTGAGCTAGTGTTAGTTGTCAGACTTTCCCCTGTAGGGTTTTTTTTTTTTTTTTAATTACTGTGCTTAAAGTAGAAAACTGACTTCAGAGGCTTTGAAGTGGATAGGAGGAGATCTTTCACTAGCCTTACCTTCAGAAGCATATTACCTGATCATATGCACTCAAAACAGTATGCTTGTATTTTCCTTGCTCTGAAGGTGAGGTTAGTACCTGTCTCCTTTGAGGATCCCCAGTTCAAATCATCCTTCAACCAGTCAGCCACTTTATTTGCCAAGTATCAGATGGCTATACACAAGGATACACCTTCTGACTGTGGCGAAAATGAGGTACAGTTCACTGCATGCACCTTTATGGAAACTTTGTTTTTTAATGTGCAGTTAAATGATGAGACATGGTGTCTCTGAGAGTGATACCAAATATTAAAATATTGAAATTTTCATTGGGGAGGGAAAGCATTAGGTTTTTTAGGAAGCTTCTGTTGCAGGCTTTGGCCAAGGGGTAACTGAGCTGAAGAGGGAGGGATTATGCATCATCATAACTAAAAAACCTAATGTTAATAATGACTTAAGTAGAGCTGCTGTTTGTACATGATTTGTAAATGGATCTGGGACTGAGATTTCCGCTGGAAATGAGATAATGGTATGGAATTGTTTTTTTGATGGCAAAAGCATCTTCTACTTTATAGCTGTTCGGTGCCTTTTCCACATTTGTCCTTAATTTTTTTGGTCTTGCTTAATTTAATAGGTGAAGGTTTTAAAATTTCAGGTTTATTCACATGCCTTTGCTACCTCTCAACTAGAACTTACCTTTGCAGTAGAAATAGTGCAGAATATTCCCGCTAGCTGATTGTCTGAGATTCAATGAGAATACATTGCCTGTGAATAAAGCCTGCTTTTTAAAATGATGTTTACAGGATGCTAATCCTAATCTAATAAATAATAATAAAAAAAAGCACTCACGGGGTTCTAAACAAGCAGCAATTCTCCATTTCTCTGGTAGGTGGCACAACATTTTCATTAGCAGATTTAATAAACTTGCTACCTTAGATCTGTCATTTCTACTTACTGCAAAAGTATGGCTTCAATACTGATCAGCTATCTAGTCAGACTTTTCTGTTCTTGAGAGCAATACTTGCAGAAGTAATACCTAGCAAGCTGTGGCTATTTTCCAGGTATCATAATAAAACCATGTAATCATTTTTGGCTTTAGTTCAAAAGAGTGTAAGGAGAGCTTTTTTGTGAGATGTCCATAATGCTACTGTGGAAAGCCATAAAAATTGTTTCACTTTGTTTTGTAAAATAATAGGACTTATAACAATAAGTAGTAGTCTCTGCCCTTATTATAATTACTGACGTAAATTGGGTTAATTATAATAATGTAAAAATCAGAAGTGTGCCAGGAAGGATTGAGCTATTTACTAGATTCGTACCAGGTATTACCTGGTCTGATTATTGGTCTGCTATGAGGATGTATTTCAGCCCTAATGCTTAGATATAGTATACATGCCATCATGATTTTGCTCTGAAAATCTTGTTGCTGCGGAGAGGGTGATAAGAACTTCATATACTTACTTATTCTTTGTTTAGAATTATGCTGTTTTTTGTGGTTTGGTTTTTTTTTTTTTTTTAATAATACATGAAGAATCAAGGGCAAACCCATGATGGCTGCTTGCAGTTCAGTTCTGAACAGCAGTTAGCCCTCAGTTCATCACATCTGTTTGGGTCAGAGTGCATGGCTTGGTGTAAGCTTGGGTTTAATCACCTGTGGAACTTTTTTAGTCTAGGGGAGCAAAGCTTATAAAGTGACATTAAGGACAGTTCAGGTTTCCACCACCTTAATGTGTAAAGTCCATCATGGGAATTGCTGTTGAATAGGAGGGAGGTGGGTGTCTGTTTACTGCTATTAGTTTGATGGATTTTTATTCTCCTCGTTTTCCTTGGTACTTGCCATAGGTTTTTCCCTGCTTTGCCTTTATCTTCTCTCTGGCATCATGTTTGTGGAGGCTTAATATAATATTCTAGGGCAGACATAAGACCTCTGAAGCATCTAGTAAATGTAAAAACTCAGTCTGATGCTGATGGGTTTTAATTTATGTCCTTTAGCACTGTAAATTGTGTCATGTGTCCGTGTGGCTGTCTGGCTATGGAGGTCTTTCTATTCACAGTTATTAGGCACTAAAGCTCTGTCATTTCAAGCAAAATCATTTTGTATTTGATCCCTGCAGGAAGTAAACTGAGGAATACTTTACATAAAATGTAATTTGTGTATTTAGAAACCACTTTTTTTTTTTTTTAATACTGAACCTGTATGGGAAGATATTTATCTGGGTCACTTTTCAGAAAAGAAGGTACCAAGTAAGGTAAAACTGATCCAAATTATTGAGGGGCAGGGTGGAAAATGCTATTTGAAAGACCTCAAATTTTTTCTTCTTCCTCTTTCTCAGATTTTTTAATATATCATACAGACTCTATGGAGCCAAGCAGTTTTTTTTTTAATGTACAGGTAGAATGAAATTCTGTCCCATACACAGGGCTTTTTATCAGGGTAGTAACAAGTCTGCTTTGGGCTTTAAACTGGCAAACATCCAGGATTTTTTTTGCATCTGAAAATTAAATTTAGCTTTTAATCTGTGCAAACTAATCTGTGTATGGTGGATGACTCCTTTTCAGGGGTAGTCCTGCACACTTTTGTGTTTGGAAAGTTTCTAGTTTAGGAAAAGTATTTAATTTTATATTTGGCCAAACACTTCATATTCAGAAACCTGCCTGTATTCAAGTTCAGAATCTAACAAAAATTGTTATGGGACATATTAACAACTTGGTTTTGGAATATATTCTTACATTGTTGGCATTACAATATATTGTCTGCCTATATTAGCTGCTAGACTAGTTTAATATTAGCCTTATTACATGAAAAGGCAATCTTAGGAATAGATTGAGAATTCTGGTGATTATTTGAAAATAACACTAATGTGGAAAGCTATAAAACAGTTCACAATATTAACAAAAGGTGTGTGAACCATGAAGCCAATTATTGCTCAATGAGTGTGAAAGAAGGTCCTCCTTTTGCACCTATGTAATATATACACATCTCTTCATTGTCATTTTGTGTGAGGAGGGGGAATAAATGATTTCCAGGACAGGGAATCCATTGAATGCTGGACACCAGAGATTACTTTGAACTTTTGGGCGCTGTCTTGGTTAGTGCCACTTTGAGACCAGTGATAAGGGGTGTTTTAGTGCCTTTCAGGATGGTGAGTCTTTTTGAATTTTGCCTTTTCCTCCTTACTTTCTCCTCTTCTCCTTTTGCATCTCTGATGGAGACTGAAGTAGCCCTAATAATAGTGTGTGTTCATTAAAAAGAATTTACTTTAAGGTTTTGCTGGGGAAGAGTCCTGCAATGCGTTTTGGTGATGCAGTACTGATTCCTGGTTAAGGCAGTGACTTCTGTTTGTTCTAATAAAAAGCAAGGTAGAAATTCCATAGTGGAATAAACTTTTTTCAAGTCCCAGGGTTGGTATTAACCCTGTGGTGATGAAACTTGCCTTTTCTATGGAAGCATCATGACAATCTTCAGTACTGCTCTCGTTGGTGAGTAGAGGATTTGGTAAGGCAGGAGTAGGTTTGTTATCTGCCAAATAAGTTAATGTTCTAGGAACAGTTTTGAGTATCTCTCTGCTCCTGGAATTAAAACCAGTTTAGTTTGCAAGTGAAATTTTTCGAATCTGTGTTTATCTTGACATAAAAGCTAGAAGTATTTTCTGCATAGTCTTTTAAACTATTGATTATCCCCTTTTCTCTTAGTTTTTCTGGTATAAATTGAACTTCCCCTGGAAACCTTCTCAGCTCTCTCAAAAACCTTTGGTCAATTGCTACAGGATTTCAGCTTCAACACTAACCTGGTTGTCTCAGTGCTTTGGAGTGCAGTCAAGTACTGATGTTATGCAAAGTTGTTGACCTCTGAGAATATTTATGTCAGCATGTTTTTATTGAATTGAATTGGTGTCCTGAGGAAAAACATAGCAAACTATTTTCTGTTTTAAGGTTGCTTCCTAATACTTGCTCTTAAATAGTGCTGTAGAAGAACTGATATTTCTGTTTTTCTCTGTGGGAACACAAAACATTATTAAGCTGCTCTGTAAATGCCTAGTCATCCACTGTTTTAGGAATATAGGTACTCTTATCTTAAAAAGACTTGTTGGAAAAAAATCAGAAGACTTAGGGGGAACCTCAACAGGTGATTAAGCAGTAAAGTGTAAATAGCTTCTGAATGAGGTAAGATACAGTCTTGGAAAATAGGTGTATTGCTGCTTGTTGGAGAAGTTTATCCAAGGCTACTCTTGAATTGGCCAAGTCCCTGAACTGCTCATTTTTGGAAGCTGTGAAAATATATGAGGAAAGAACCTGTTCTAGTGTTTGTGACATTCTATGCGTTTCTTTACCGTATGAAAGTACAGTATATGGACCTTTATCTTGGGTCCATGGTGGTAGTTGTCATATACTGTTCCCAATATAATAGAGCTGTTTTTCATGAGCTTTTTTAGGGTTTGTTTTTTTGCTAAAGTAGTGGAAGACTATAATAATGTTTAGTATGACGATCTGTTTCTGTAACATACAAAAATCCACAAATGTAACCCATTGCAAAAATTTATTTAACATGTCCACAAGTTACATGTTTCATTTTTTTTTTTTTTTTCTGCTTGGGTGGTGGTTATATTTATTTTGTGAAATGAGTCAAGATAAAATGAGAAAAATTGAAGTAATGAAAGCTTAGAAAAACTGAAAAAGGGAAGACTTCTCTAATGAACAGTGAGGGGGTAGTAGGCTGAGCATCCTTTCATGGAGTGGGTGTTGTTTCCCTGTATTTTTGGTGAAAGATCAGTTGGAGCACAAATTATAGAGCTGATCAGCAGGTCAAGAGTACTGTAAGTATGCAAATAAGCTGTAGGAATGGAGTTTTGTCCACCTTTTTTTTTTTTTTTTTTTTTTCATTTCTTGTAAGAAATGTAATAGCTTTGTTGTAATAATTCATGCACAAAGAAATGGATAAATATGGGTTTGGAACCTTTTCTTTTTTAGTAACTTTTAATAGCATTTGGTTGTATTTCTGGGAGAAAATGTGTAGATTAATGTATAGAAGGATGATCTGAGAATACGACAGGAGAGTGAACTTTTAATGTGTTTTATATAATCCCAAGAGGCAGATATGCTCTGACGATTGTCAAGCACCAGCACCTGATTCAGTGCTAGTGGAGGCAGCTCTCGACAGACGTACTGCTGTCTGTTACTCTGCTTTTACCTCAAGGAACAGACAAGACTGTGAGAGTAACCAGGTAGTATTTGATGCTCTGGCTTTGTAGAACTACGGTACAAAAATGTGGAAACAAGATAGAAACATAACTAGGTCTGAGGGCATAAGCTGGCTCTTCAGGTGGCAACACTGGATTTAAAGAAGCTTAGTAATAGATCTGGCTTGTCGTCTGCTTTGCTAAGAGCAATCCATATCTGCAGCTGTTTTAACTCTTGCTCAACAGCAAAAATACCTGTGTGTTCTGTGTAAGGAGAGCAGGGAGGCTGTGCAGAGTACAAATGGCCTGGAAGATGCTGTGATCCAGCTCTACCCCAGCCTTCAGGATGATTAACAAAGTATGTGGAATTGTGTATGTAAATGTTTTGGAAAGCTTTGCCACCTGCATGTCTTTTGTGTTTTAGATGAAGTGTCAGAATGTGTTTCTTGTTTTTTAAATGGTAGATACAGATGTAGAACTGTGTAGCTCTGAAGGCAAAGTTTTTAAATGAAATTAATACAGTGAAGACATTTCTTCTTGGCCCTTTCATCCCAAGAAGGAAATTTTTTGATCACAGGGATGTACTCAATAGCTAATTTGGATGAAGTAGGTGAGACCTCTAGCAGTTCTTCTTAATGAAGTATCATCTCATCAGAGGCATTTCATTTCGGACCTAATGTTGTCTTTTTTAAAATGCTTCCTAAAGTCAATTGTGGAAGCTGTCAGCAAATTTTATAGGCACACGCATATATATCTGTATAAAAGCTTGCAGCTAGTTTAGTTCTTTAGCTGTATTCGGTTCTTGTGCTAAAAAAAAATCTTGGTACTTATCATTCCAAACTGAGTTTCCCATATAACATATTGTCATGAGAAAAATTGAAGTTAAGCATTTTTTTTCTTCCTGCCTCTTCTCTAGTGAACTTAAAGGTTGATCTGGGTGGTTTCAAACACTGATACAATACACCCAGTCCATTAATGTGATTTTTAGGCTTAAAGTCTTTTTACAGTAGTTTTTGTCTTTAGGAAACATGGCTGAATATAACTGAAACAAACTATGTGGCAGCTACGCAGGTTAGAAACCATTTCCATAAAAGATCATAAAAATTGTACAGTAGTTTTCAGAAAGAGCAAGAGTGAACAGTTTATTGCTGTTTAGAGCTTGTGAAGCAAACGTTCTATTTAACTTCTCCTGAGTGTTTTATAATTACAAACTTGTAGAAAAATAATGTGTGTCTCCGTTCCCTCTGCAAAGCTAGCTGGACACTCTCTTTGCTTTGTGCTTAACTAAATATTTGTCTTGGAAGAAAAGAATTTCACAACACACAAAAGATAAACTGTTCGAAAAGGTGCAAAAAAATACTGAAATATTTACAGTGTTTTGGTGTTTTTTTTCCCATTTTTTTTTTAATTGCCTTCCAGAAATCTACTTGAACTAATACAGAAAACTGTGTGAGTAGCCTGGGGAATGCCAAGGAGCACGTTCCAATCAATTCAAAAGCTGGTTAACAGCAGGCATTTGCAAACTTTTAGGTCTCACTAACCTAGTTTCCTCTGGATTTTTTTTTTTTTTTTAATTTTTCTAGTGAGAGAACACTTGAAAAATCAATAGCCTTTGTGGTTATTTTTAACTTTCTGTAGGTTACCTTGGCAGCCATACATTTTTATAATCATCTTGAATTAGGCCTTTTATCATGTCAGTGGATGGCAGCGCTGATCTGGTGATAGGCTCTCGAGCTGGTGTGTCAGGTCCATGATAACATTGGTTTAAAGACTCAGAGTGAGTATCTGTGTCAGCCTGATTCCCTCCACTTACCTGTGCGGCCCTCGTGACTGTAGCGCTGTGGATTCATGCATTTTTTTTCTTGGAATGCCTAGAAGAGCAAAAGAGTTTAGGCGTCCAGATAATTAAGTTGTCCGCAGCCATATTGTTTCAGTTCTGATTGTTGCATCGCTGTTTACATTGTCCTTCCTGATTTTTGACTGATTTCTCTATGTAAATCCATATAATATCAAAAAATCTTCACTGTGAGACTGGCAAATCTCCATTATTTTGACAGTAAGTTTCTTCTGGGCAAGCAAAGCCACAGTGACGCTTGTCACTCCATAAAAGAATTGAAACTGTAATTCAGAAATGTACGTGTTGTCCCATCAGTGATTATTTCTATTTCATCAGTCTGATTTTTGTACTGAAAACTACATCAAACATGCATTTGAATTCTAAATCCCCTCTCTCCTTATGTACTACGTTTTGGAGGCTCTTGCTCTTCACCTTTAGGTCTGTGGATATCTCTGAAGCTGTTTTGTTAGCATTCTGATATTTTTGTAAGTCGCTTTGAAAATGCCAAATAGAGCCCTGGAATAAGTCTTTGATCCCTCTGCTAACTTAGCTCCAGTATATTGTCCACTTCAAGGGCAGCAGGATAGCTTGGCACAGTCTTTCCTTGTCAACATGATACATTTTTTCCCATTTTACTGATTTATACAGCAAGGAACAGAATTTTGTTCATTTTCCTGCTTTCTGTTTTCCTAGATATTTTTTTTTATTGTGTGTGGGGTTTTTTTTTGTTTTTTTGGAGTGTGTGTGTGTGTGTCATTTAAAAGCTTCTTCTAGACTTACTGAAAGTTAGAAATTTTTTTTATTGTTTATTTTTTACTTTTTTTCACTCCACAGTTTTATGGCTAATATTGATTCCAGTCTGTCCCAGGAACTGCGTTAGGATTTTTGTGCATTGGGCTCCCATATTTTAATTGAAATAATCTTCTCTAGCCAAAACAAAGTGTGCTGATGACTACAGACCAAGTTCCAACAATAAACTGCCTTAGAAACAGTTATTGTTGATGAGTAAGTTAATGTTTGAGAGCAAAATCCTATTTATTCAGAACCTGTAAGAAGTGCCAACATCTTGAAAATAACAGAGTGTGAAAGGGGGACATCGCTCCTTCCTTTGGTGGTGGCAGGGTGTCCTACACACCTGTGCAGGGTTTACATGAAGCCAAGAGGAGCTGGATAAAAAAGGAAAAGTTTGACCTGGAAAGGAGCTTCTAGAGAAGAAAAACCTGATTCTAGCTCTTTGTTTCCCTGCGTACTTAATAACCTAAAAGATTGCACTGCTTGAGGAGGAATAACTCTTTATGAAGTGAATATATAGGGAAGATGCCAGGAACCCTCCAGAAAGATTGTGGTCTTTTTGTGGCTCGTTTCTTTAGTGAGTGCACTAAGGTTTGTTTGGCCACAAATTATTCATTGTGTTGGCCTTGGAAACGGGAGGGAAGGGAGGATGAACTTGCTTGGTACGCATGAAGGTGATACACTGGAACTGTAGGTTGTGTGGCTGTATGGAAACTCGTAACACTATTTTTTATTTTATTATCAGTCTAGCTCCAAAACCAAAACAACCAACACCACAGGTTTATTTTAATCCCATTCACAGATTTGATTTAAAAACCAAACCAAACCCCAATCCCATATCCGTTCCCTACCCTGTCCTTTCTTAAATGAAAAGGGCAAATGTTCAGTTTTCTTTGATGGGGAATGGCAAATATGAGCAAACTCTAACACTGTCAAAGGGAAAGTTACAAATGAATGCCTTTCCGTGATGTCTTTGCACTGAACATCTTGGATTTTACGATCACCAATGGTGACAGCTCAGAGCTGTTTTTTTTCCGGAGAAGGCTATGACGTCGTTGTGTGACGTCCCTGCGTGATGTCAGTAGCCCTTGCTTTCTGAGTCACTGGGTGAAACCCATTCTGGTTTAGCATCCAGAGCATGTGAGTGTCTTCCCCCACTTGTAAACTCAAGCACGTAGCTTTGGGTTGAACCAAACCTTCCCTTTATTTTTCTGCCTTTCCCCTGCCCCCCTTTGATTTAAATCTCAGTAATGTCTTCCTCTCTCAGTTTTGTTAATTACGTTTAAACTTATTTCCTGTGGTTCTGTTGGCTCTTTCTGGCAGTTGTAATTAGTTTGCACCAAAGAAAGAATGTTCTGTATTTCATATATATTACATAATTTTTAAAAGACTAAAGTTTATGTAATTCAGTCTGAAATTAAAATTAGAAAAGCATGACTTTGTGAAAGGAATTTTAATTGTGCTTGTGTGACAGATTGAGTTATTTTACATGCAGCACCAGCTTTTGACTGTATTTCTATCATGGTTTATTGAATAATTTTTGAATTGTGTTCATAGTAATATTGCAGTAATAATGAGTTCATTAATTTAGAAATTGAATCTTGCTTTTTCCTACAGTTTAAATAAATGTATAGTCTAGGTGTATTCCTGGGTTATGATGAAAGTGGTGTGGATTTTGGGAGTGGGAGGGGAGAATAAGGATTGAGAAAATAACAGCAGGGGTCAGTGGATCTGAAATATTTATAAAATTCTCCAGCTGTCTGTGTCAACTAAATTCTTTCTTAAAAAAAACACAAACAAAAAACCCCCAAAAAGAAACCCGAAACAAGAGACCCGCAACAGAAAATGTTTGGACTTTGGGGTAATTGTTTCTTAAGTGACCTCTAGAGAAGATTCACAGTCTTCTGAATTTTTCTAGGAGCTGATTAAGAAGTCTAAGCTAAGAAATTTAGCAAGTATCAACAGGTGAAACAGTATGTAACCAGACTTGCAATGTTGTTTTCCCTGTAACATTGTGATACAAGTTCAAGTGCACGTAAGAATTATTTTCTAGCCAGCTGGATAGGTAGTTGTAACAGTATATCCTCCCTAGCAGGCAGAAGTTATGCGGAGGTACACTGAAAAATTTCCCCCTTGCCCTCAAAGCCAAGGGATTGTACAGCAGGGCCTGGAGAATTGGTAAAATTATTTGAAAAGTGGTGTTGGCTCAGTTTTCTCACCCATAGGGTTTAACTTGCGCTATAAAGCTAAAGTTACAGATTAAGAACTATTGGGGGTCTTCTGACAAGAAAATTAATAACACATGGTTGTTTTTTTTTTTTTTCTGAAACCTGCACGTTCTAAAATCACTGGCTGTGAGGACTGATGCACTCGCAGTGTAGGAATTTGTAACTGTTCTTCTTTTATGGAGATATAACTCAATAATTCAAATTTTGTATTACTTTTTTTTTTTTTTCCCCCTCTTTAGATAGTATCTGTTTTGGTTTTCTGTTTCTTTAAAAAATCTTGTTCTCTCTCCCTATCCTCCATATAAAAAAAAATATCCTAGGATTTAATTAAGATATTGCAGTCATTTGTTTTTCCAAATTCTGAGTAATTTAGAGTGTTAGTGACTAGATTTGAAGTGGTTAATTGTAGGGAATGCACAATCTCCTGCCTTCACCAGCATCTTGTAGAAAAGAAATTCAGTTTCTTCCCTAAAGCCTGTGCCCAGAGGTTTATCATTGCTCCCTCGATCAGCCACTGCTCTGTGTCTGGGGGGGGAACAGCCTGAAATGGGACTCCTGCCAAGCCTTGATTCTTTTAGCATCAGCAGATGCACTTTCTTAGAGACACGGTGTTAGAGTAGGTTCACTTTGAGCTCCATTAAGAATGGTGCGGTTGATCTTCACAGGTCAATATATACATCTACCAGAGGCTGTGGTTTTATTTCTAAAATCTGCTTTATAGCACCTTCTGAAGAAAGGAGAAAGCTTTAATTACTTAGGCTGTATATGGAACTCCCTCCTAAGTCAACAACTTACAATATTGGCACTTTTTACTGTTACCTTACTTCCTTTCCTGCCCTTTCCTGGGATGACTGACAAGTGATCACCCCATTTTTTGTATATAGAATAATCTTCTTTAATTAATCTCAGAAATTCATATAATTCTTGACGATGAAGTCTTTACAACAATCAGGTTTTTGTAGGTATATATATTCTTTTTATCAAACTTTTAACTAAAAGTTCCTATTTACTATTGCTTGGCAGTTTGCAAGCTGCTGACTTAATACATCATCCAATTATTACAAGAGGGGGAATTAAATGGTGTAACACATACTAGGTTTTTAACAAAGGGATGTTTTGGGGTTAAATACATACCAGAACTTTGTAACATGTTTAATGTGGGATCCACCAGTAAGGAAGTATTTTTATTAAATAAGTAAATGATGGCAAATAAATAACTATTATATATTATTAGTCTTAGAATCTTGAACAAGCTCCAGATCATTAAAACCTTTCCTTTTTGGTTGATTACCTGCAGCACATCATTTTGTATCGGGTAAAGAATCTAGGTTTGAAATTACTTGCACTTTCAGGAAGCTGATTTTTTTATTTTTTCTTTCTTCCTCCTCTTTAGACTTAAAATGGGCTTGCTTATAGTTTTGAAACTATATAACTTAACCAATTTATATTAAGAGATCTGGGGGCCCTAACCCCTCCTTGCTTTGGTGGTGGGGTGGGTCCCAGTGGAACGGTGGGAAAAGACTCCCTGTCGCAGGCAGTCATGGGGAAGGGTAATGTGTAATTAAGAATCAAGGACACCAGAAACAAACCTGTATTACAAGGTGGTAATTCTCTCACATCACGTTTTAAAAAAACCTTCTTCTATTTTAGAGAAAGGAAGTACTTTGGATAGTTTATTATTATACCTATTTGTTCTTCTAAATGAAATAGAACATGGGAGTTTGTTTATGGATATTTTATTTTAACTCTTAAATCTGATGGTGTTTTTCAGATAGATGGTTTTGAAAGAGTGTATTTGACTGTGAATGTATCCTGATATACTGCTAATATTTTTCTTTTTCTGCTTTGCATATTTGAACTGTCGTCTTGGGCACGTGTTTCTGATTAATCTGCCTCGGTGCAGTTCACACGATTCCTCTGTGATTCACCTCTGGAGGTATGTATTCGTTCTAGGTGCAAGTTTTGAAATGAGTGTATTCTTTCCTTTCCACTGCCTGTACAGACAGCAAACCTTTATGGTATAGGTGGGTGTCGCAGTATTGGTATCAACACTGACTGGTAAGGCGTATGGCACTGTGTTTGCAAAGGAGTCTGCGGATTCCTTTTGCTGGATAACGTGCTACCACTGAATTTTATATCACTGCATTAAGAGACAGTAGCAGAAAGTGCTGTCTCTCTTCTGTTCTTGATTTGTTTCTATGAAATAAAATAATGCATTACTAGACACCTTGCTAAGCTTGTACTTGACTACAACCTGAGTTATTTTGGAGCGATGCGGTTGCTTCATTTCAAGTAAGCAAAATGCTGTGGATTTTTGCACCATCTTTCTTGTTACTCTTAAAGAGTTAAGCACTGCGTGACTGTAATGAAATTGTCAGGTTATAGTAATTACGCTGGTAATTTGATATGTCGCAGTTTGAATGAATCCATGTGTGGGGAGTTTGTTGCTTTTCTCTGTTGAGTCCACTGGCCTTTACATTCCTGAAAGCTGAAGAGTAATAGAGCTCATTAGACTTTATAGGAAAAGGGCTTTTATCACCTCGTCAACTCAGGCAGCAGACTGCCATTATATTCTTAATTTTGTATGGCTATGTAGATGTTGATGCACACTTCCCTGCCAGGTTTATACCAGTATTGTTTCTTACAGACACTTTTTATTGACATTTCGAAACTTGAATTGAATTTTGTGTGGCACCACTACAGATGTCTTCAATTAGATGAAGTTAAATAAAAGGGGTTGTATATCAGAGGCCAAGGGATTCTTGAAATTCTTTATTCCAAAACAGTTGCCACAAGCAAATCTAGTAGTGTGTAGTCTGTTTACTCTTTTGAATAAAAATAATCTAAAATAAAATTTAAAATTTACATGATTTCAGTTTGTAATTTTTTGAATTTTTAATGTTTTTATTAGCTGCAAATAGTGTGAACACCCGAACTCTTCCTGTCTTTATTTCCTCATTTTGTTATTCTGTTTGGTTTCTGTTTTGGCTATGGGCTCTGGCACAAAAAATGAATAGTTTTTTAAAAAAAGAGATACAGTGTATAGTAGCAGAAAACTAGGCAATTTTCTAGCAGTAAACAGGATAATGTAGAAAGAACCACTTGGGTTGTTTTGTTTTTTTATTCATCCTTTCATCTTAGAAGCTACATTTAAACCTTTGCCATTTTACCACTTCACATATGGAAATCCCGCCGTGTTTGGAGAGGTATGGTTAGAAGGGTTCAGTAGAGGAGAAGGGCACGCAAGATACAGCCACATACCCAAACCCCAGCGTAGCCTGGTACCCTGTTGTTGCCAAGGGGAGAGTGTTTATGGAAGGAGGGCACAGGGGATACCCGGACTGCTCAGGGGGGCTCCTAGTTTTTGGTGCTCAATGAGTTAGGGCGGTGTTCTGTGCCTGTGATTCTATCGCTATCCCTGAAAGTCACCTCTACGTTTGTACTTCCCAGGTTGTTCCACGTTGTACAGTTGGAACAAGCCTCAGCACCCAGATGAGATGCAAAAACCCACGGCATTTTGCAGTCAGATGATGATTTTGTTTTGTTTGTTTTCAAATCTTTCTCTAATTGCTCTTTAGTCTGTTTCCATCTTGACTGATGCTAAGCATTAATTTGATGATTTTATAAAACTGCTCTCAAAAGCATGTTTTTGAGAGAATTGTTAATTTATACCTATAGTTTTGGATCTGTATATATTAATTTTCTCCTCCATGCATTTATGTCCCATGGATTTACGAACATTTGATATTTCCTCTGCCTTTTTAATCACTTAGTATTACGGGATCTTTCTGGAGTTGTTTGCACTCAGCTCTTGGTTAATCACCCTGAATACTCTCAAATCATCAGCTTAGTTTGCTGCAACATTGTTTGTTTTTCAGTGATTCACCTGCTGGTATAGACATAATAGACCCAGCACAACTGAAAATATGCTGCTTGCCATTTGTTTCCTATTATCCATATCGAGATGCTTTTGAATTCTAAAGAATTGAGAGACGTTTGCGAATCTAGCTCTCTGCTCTTTGAAAAGCACATCATCTTCTGCTCTGCATTATTTGTTACATGTTAATTTTTAGGAGATCTAATGTTACCATTACAGACATTAGGAGACAAATGTTACCATTACAGGTCTGTAATTCCCAGGATCACCTCCTGTAGAATGTTGTATTTTAGTCACATTCGATGAGCTGCTAAGGACTAAATCAAAACTCATTTGATTTAGAGAACTTGGGACGTTGCTTGTTTTTTTCTTATAGTGGTGTTGACATCACCATGGTGTTTACATGGGGATAGTCAGAGCCTCTCGCTACTGAAGTCCCTTGTACCTTCAAGCTTCACTAATCTTTTTAGCATTTTAAGCTTGCTATCACTGTCCTGATTAAATAGTTGACAGTATAGCTCGAATACTCTACTTTTCTAATAAGGTACCAAAGTTATCTCTGTAGATTCTGTCTTTACACTTTGATGCAGCGAGTTGGTTTGTTCTATTTTGATACGGAATCACAGAATTGTGCAGTTTGTAAAGGACCTCCTGAGATCACCTGGTCTAACCCCCCGGCTTGAGCAGGTTGTCCAGGCTGATGGGTTTTGAATACCTCCAAGGATGGAGACTCCACAGGCTCTCTGGCCAGCCTGTGCCGTTGTTTGACCACCTTCTCAGTTAAAATCAGTTTCCTTCTGTTCAGATTGAATTTCGTGTGTTTTAATTTGTACACGTTGCCTCTTGTCATGTCAGTGGTAACTACTGAGAAGAATATGGCTCCCTTATCTTCATTCCCTCCCATCGGGTATTCCTACATGTTGATAAAAGCTCCCTATGTCATCTGTTCTTGAGGCTGAAGAGTCCCAGCTTTCTCAGGCTCATGTTATACAGCAGATGCTCGAGCCTCTTAATCATCTTTCTGGCCCTTATGGCTTTGCCCCAGTAAGTTGGTATTCTTCTTGTACTGGGGAGCCCAGCACTGGTCCCAGTGCTGCTGCTGCAGCCTCACCGGTGCTGAGCAGCAAGGAGAGTCGCTGGCCGTCCCCGTCCCGTCCCCTGGCAGTGCTCTGCCTCGCAGCCCACCTGCTGTCGGCCTTTTGCAGGGCGAGGGTGCATTGCTGGCTTTTTGACTGAAAACATGCGGTGCTACCTCGCTGCTGACAGAGCCTCTATTTGCAGGCTGCTTTCACAGCATCTTCTCTAATCTCTAATGAAAGGAGGACGTAGTACTGAAAAGGAAATATGTTGCTAACCAAGAGATAGAAATCTACCATATGGTCGGGGGAGTGTGTGTGTGCGCACCTTTGGGAAAGGAACTGCTGGAATTAATCACTTCACTTATTCGGCAAATAATTTCCACTGGAGTGTAGAAGTCAAGGGAGTCAAGGATTTCCTGGCTTCCCCCCCCCCCCCCCCCCCCCGTTTTGTTTTTTTTTTCTTTGTGTAAGGGGTAGCATGGATTTCACATCTTTCTCCTCCCTCCATCCACAGCACATGGAAAAATTCAAAATAGGAAATTCCAGAGAAAAATAATCATGCAGTTAGTATGGTCAGGATCCGTGTTTGATGAGTATGCAGTGCCTTCTGCAGTTGCACACTGGTCTGGCATGTGGGTTAACAAGTGCAATTTCCACAATACTACTACTACTACTAAAGTAGTAAAACATCTCTTAAAAGTCAAGAGAAAGACCAATGTGCTTGGAAGAAAATTGAGCACTTTCATCATCACTGAAGTTCAATTATAAGAGCTATTACGTTGAGGTGTACTAATTGGGGCAATATGTAATACCAGTTGCTATTAAATATTTAGATTTTAATAATGCATTATAAAATACGAGCAATCAGATGTGTTAATTGAATCATTAATTAGCAGAATATGAAGAGAGGTAGAATTAACATGTGATGGAATCTATTGTATTTTTCTCTGCACTGTAGTTAAACATTGGAGAGAATATTTGTTTTAATTTTTGTCCTGGGTTTAGTTCTTATTTTTTTGAGTGTTTCAATATCAGATTACAATAACTCATTATATTGAAGTTTGAGTATAAGTTGTTAATTTTAAATAAATTGGGTTGTTTCCAGGGCTAAAGTACAATTTTGGGTAGATAAGGTAAGCCCTTTCTGGTGGGGCTTGCCCACCTGATGTCACTGGTGTATTTGACATCACCTTTGACAGACATGGTCCCAGGTGGATATGTCAGGAGTGTGAAATGTATAACCTGCTTCGGGAAAAGGTTTCATACTCTAGACCTGTTTCATGTCAAATTGCCTGGATGCTGAATGAGAAATCAAGTTAAAGCCGCCAAGTATTCATTGAGAAATTGGAGAAAACATAATACTTAAAGCATTACAAAGGATTACATTGTATGAAAACTTCTGAAGGAGAAAAATGTTACTCTTTTTAAAAAATGTTATTTGCTTAATGTAATGGAGATCCCTGAACATTTTGTCTGAAATCAGTGCTGTGCTTATTACGTTTGTTACAGAACATAGCCTCTTTTATGTTCGTGACATTTCGTTGTAATTGCATTAGTGAAATAACTGTAGTTTATACTTTACTAGCAGTTCTTAACTGATGCTAATACTTCAGGTTGCAGTGGTCTGGTGACCGAAGCCATGCTTTGTGGTTTGGAGGGTTGGGGTCACACAGAGACGTGGCATTCATTTAAATTCAGAATACTTTCCTTTGAGTGAAAATCTTTTCCATGTTGGCTTAGACTATCTTTTTTTAGCATTCATTAAATTCTGTATGATGAGTTTTTGACAAGGAAAAAAAGTCTGTTTTAACCGAAACTTATTTAGGCAAGTCTGTGTTGTATTACCAACCACATTTCCCCTTGGCTTGGAGGAGATGTTTCTTTTTTTTCTGTCACTGCCTGCACCCTGATGGCTGAGAAGAGAACTTAACCTGGGCTGAGAAATCCTTAGAGAAAATCTCGTACTTGACTGTGACCCAGCTTAAAAGTTTTACTGCTGACCATGTGATTTCATTTGGCTCTACCGAAAAGTTGAGGATATTGTATGAAACCATGACTGCTGAATAAGTAGGCTTTATCTGAACGAGAAGAAACCCAGTTTAATGTGCTGGTATTCGAGTGTAATATCCTCGTATGCTGCAGACTGAGCTCTCAAATGTTTGATCATTTCAGTTTTACAGTATCTGTAGCTCCATATCCAGTTTTATGCTATATAGCTATATAAAAATGCAGGCATTTTATTATATTGGCCTTTATTTTGGGACTTATTGGTTGGGTAAGTCACTTGAAATGATTTTTTTGTTCACGTGATTGATTTCTTTTGACACATGTGGTACCAATTAGAATAACTTCTACTGCCCATCATCTCTTCAGTCTGCGCTACTGTATCAAAATACGTGATTAAACCCACCTTCTGTTGTTGTAATGCAAAACAGTTGGTAATAGTAGGCAATATTGTCAGATTTATTGAGTGAGAAGCAGCTTTCTGAAGATCTGCCAGTGCAGTGAAAAACATGACTAGATGGATAATTAAGTTGAGCACAGTGGAATTCAGGATTAAAGTAAACTTGACGTGGGAGAAAATGGCATGCCAAAGTTGGTTGCGTAATACAGTTTAAATTAGGAGATCATTTTCTTCTTAATATGAAGCATCAGTTTCTGGCTCTAGGTGCTTTACCCTGTCCAGAGACATTCTTCGCTGCAGATCCAAAACCACAGCGCGCAGCAAGAGCGAGTTCCTCAGTGTTTGCGCAGGAGATACTCTGATGTGGGCTGACAAAGAAGCTCCACAGGTTTTGTTGCAACACAGGAGTTTCAGATTCTTAGATAAAATGTACTTTTATAAAGAGTAAACCTCACATAAAGAATAAGCTGTTCTGTTCTTTTTGTAAATGCCTTTCTCAAGCAGCTTTGACGGCCCCTCTGAGAAGCTGGGTTTCTGTGGCCAAAGTGCTTCCAGTACTTGGGGGCATGGGGGGGTAGAAACAGTTGGGTCCTTGCTGTGACTGCAGGTGCTGGGGGCGCTCAGCAATCAGCCAGCTTTGGGAAGCACCAGCACAGGGAAACGTCTGCGTTTCACCTTTCTGCCTTTGGGCTTTGTCTCCTGTTGAAGAGTAATAAGTCAAATTCAAGAGTACCTGCAGAATTTGTGTCTAATAATGCATTAATAACTTGCTGGATCACATTGTTTTATCATGGCAGTACTATAAATGCTGGTGTCAGAGGCTATTTGCAGATTCGTGTTTGGGATGCATGATACGTATAGTTTACCAATCACAAGCACAGCAAAGGCCACAAATGTTACAGTGAACTAACATTGTTTTCCCTGCTTCTCAAATTCCTTTTTCTAAACATGGGTAGAAGTGATTTTTCACAGTATTTACTTTAGTGTTAAAATTCTTTCTAACATTGTTTTTGTACTGAAAGTCTACCCGTCAGACAATTACATCCCTCTTGTTTTTGCTTAGGCAGAGGATGCACCCAACGGACCAGACTGTGGCTATGGTTCCTTCCACCAGCAGTACTGGCTGGATGGGAAGATAATTGCTGTCGGTGTAATTGATATACTGCCCTACTGCGTGTCATCCGTCTATCTGTACTATGATCCAGACTATTCTTTCTTATCTTTGGGAGTCTACTCTGCATTACGGTAAGATGACATTTTTGTTATCTGGTTAGACATAATAATAAGAATTGATACTTGTTCCTAAACTTGGGCTTTTAGTTCCAGTCTGAACATATACTGGTAACACTATCTCTCTAGCAAAGTATTTGTGGTGGGGTTTTTTTTCTTTCTTTCTCTACAGTTGGTTGCATTCACATACATTTTTAACTGTCATCGTTGAATAGGGCTATATCTTTCTAGTTAGCTAAATACTTTTAGAGATTAAAAAAACACTCAGGAATGAAATACCTATATTTTATTGCCCCTGAAAATAATTTAGTATTGCTTGGTTTCAGCAGGAAAAGCCCCTTTTTTGTTTGAATAGAAATAATTTTTCCTTTGACCTTTTTCTTAGCCCAGTCACCAAAAGAAATTAATCACTTTTATAGTTTTATGCACACTGAAATCGTAAATAGTAGAGTGCCTAAAACCTGTTGTCCTCTGAATTAGTAGTCTCCTGCTGTACCAGCACCAAGTATATTTTTCAGGTATGTTAATCTCATTATCTTTGTCTTTAGAGAGCCTGATGGAGAGAGTGATCCTATGAATTTTAAAGCCTTAAATTAACTATCAGCCTAGTCTTGCAAAAGAGTAGGAATAGTGGGTAAAGATTTTTACGGTGAGTAAGACTTGTATGCTAAATTGTGAGTTACTGTTTTTCTTATAAGCAATCTTATGATTCCATTATTATTATAAGGAAAAAACCTAAACGAGTGGAAATATTTGTGCACATCAGGGTTTCTTTCTTCCCTTTTTTGCTTCTCTGTTTACATGAAGTAAGCTGGTCACAGACATGTGGTTTTCCAGGGGAGGTTCTCATGAAGCAACTAGCTTTGAACTGCGTGCCAGACATGTCTGTTTTCGGGTTTCCCTGGGTCTGAGAAGTTCTAGCAAAAGGCTTTACCTATCGAGGTTTGCACTACACTTTCAGGTGTGAAAGAAGCGCTGCGGTGGTGAGATCCAGCTTTCTTCTTTCTCCGAGGCATCACCTGTTCTATGGGTGGAGCTTCTTAGCTGTTTAGTGTTACCCACCAGGATGGGAACATATGATATGACTTCTGAAATAGGTGAAGCTTAAACCTTATTTTTAGGCAACCTCTCCCTATCACAGTTACTTTATATACTTTTGTGATAAGTAATAAGCAGTATGCAGTTTAATCTCAGAAGTCTAATCACTCATAGTTTGTTTAGATTTTGATTAGGGTCTTTCGATTTCCTAAGAATCTTTTTTTTTTATTTTTATTTTCCGTTTGGGTGTATTCTTCTCTTTGTAGTGGTGAATTTTGTGATTCCTGAATTATCTTTACGTAAGTTGTTCAAATGCGTATGTCAAGATTGTTTTCCCACAAAGCTCATTGTTAGGTTTCTGACATCAGTCTAATGGTTTATTGCTGCTGTAACAAGGTGCTGCAATCATCCTTTCCGTCTCTGCTACATGCTGGGTTTCTAGCAACCCCAGATTTAGCCAGTTTAATTGACTGAGCAGAAGACTGTTTGCTTTAGCAACCTGGTTAGTGAGCTGAGTTGGCTCAGTGAAGAGCCTGTTAATACCAGAGCTGGTTCAAGAGTTGTGACGGAGCCACAATGTGCAGCTGAGAATGGGCAGGGAGTGGAGACCAGCACCTCCTCCCACTCCGGTACGCTTGTAGGTCGGTTAAGTCCTGAAGTGCAATTTCCTCAAGTATGTCACCTTCAGTAAGAGCTGATAACATTGTTTTCCTGTTGGCTCTCCCCACCTTGTTCTAGAACGGTTCTTTATGAAGGACAAACTGTAAAATCAGAGAAGAGTTGAGGTCAGAAGGGACTTCTGAATGTTGTCTGGTCCAGTTCCAGTGCAAATTGGGCTAACTTCAAAGCTGTCCTGAGCATTAATGTAGATGTTGCTGTAGCATTTCCAGTGGCTGATGTCTAAAAGAGTCTGAATTGTCATTTTTCTGAGGCAGTCTGTAGCACTGGTGATTTTATGAAAGTAATCAGAATTAACAAATGTAGAAAAAAATGTTGGAACTCCTATGATTTAGATTTAATCTTTTTGTCTGTTATGGTCTGGATTTTTAAAAGTTGTTTTGTTACACGTGCTAGGTACTTTAAACTGATTTTTTTTTTTTCCTCGAACAAGGTGAGCATGTAACATAAAATACTGTCCTGCTAAAAGTTGTGTTTTAGTATTTGTATGTATCACATTACTTTATGTAAGAGTAGACTGACCTAATCCATGCTTATGAATTCTTGAAATGATTTTACATTTTCTACATAATAAATTAAAAACTTTGTCGGCGCAACATGCGTGCGTGGCTCAACTAGTGAAAAGGCAGCTTATAAATTCTGCAGCATTTAAGGCAATAAAAATGAGTTCCCAACAGTCTTAGAGGGAGCCAACCTTCTTGTTCTTTAAAAAAGGGGGAAAAAAATTGAGAGTTAGGGAGGATTTAGGAAGTTGCAAAGGAATCTGATACCTTCAAAGCTGTTGCCAATTTTACTCTGAGGAGGTTAAACTGCACTGCAGTGCTGTCACTTCCACTTCATGCTACTTTGAGATTTTTTTGCTGAGGAGTTGTAGAAAGGGTAGGATTTGAAGATCATTTGAAATATATAGGCTTGTAAGTGAAGAATGAGGGGAGGAGAAGCTACTTGTGTAATACTCCCCCAAAAAATCATCAGGAAATACTGAGAGAATCTTATTTGCAGGAAAAAGTTAAACCTACCCCCTACTATCTGAAATGATGAATAGTAGACAAGTGTAGTATTCATAATCTCTATGTAGTAGTAGGACAAATACTTGAACTTCTTTTGGAATTGGGTTATGTGGCACTGAAATACTCGGTCTGAATTGTGGATTGATGAAATGGATATATGTCTTCCTCACTAGCTGACTTAATTACTTTTGCCAGCAGCCATTATACCTCTTCAGATACGTACCATAACCGAAAATTTAACAAAAAGGAAATCACAAGTCTGTAGTCCCTTTTCTGTAGGAAAGATTTAGGCAGAAAGAATGCAGGTGGATGCTTGTTATGCCGTACAGTGACACCTCATTGCTGCTCCTGGTGTAAAATGATGGCGTTGGAGGATTCTCTTGTGTTGGATTACAGCACATGCTCCTGAAAAGCGGAACGAGAAGGATGGTTTGGCATACCCCCGGTAAAACTTTGCCTGGGGTGGGGTTGGCCTAAAAGAGAAATGCAAGGTAGAGCAAGAACTTGAGTTCAGGGTCTTTACCTAGGGCACGTCACCAGAGATTGTAGTATCAGCGATGACCCTGGCAGCAGTTCTAAGCAAGCTGGCTTTGCCATCATGTGTGCTAATTTGCTTGCCTGAAGCTCTGTTGCCCGTGGTAAGACTTGCTGCTGCAGCTCAGTTTTTACCTCATTACGTTACGATGTATTTACTTTACTTTCTGTTCACTTTGAGTCTTTTACTTTATTAGATCAGATAGTATAGTCCAATTGGAAAGAGTGTTTAAGAGATACTGAAATGCAAAGTTAATGTTTTTTTCCCTGTCATGTTCCAACTTTTTGAATTGCAGAAAGGTAGCTGTTTAATTAGGTCCAGGAAAATGTGCATCAAGGTCGTTTACCTTCATGCCATGTCTTAAAGTTTATGTATATGAAGTGCATGTTTGTATATTTTTGAGAGAACATAATCGTGCTTCTGGAATATGTTGCATTTACCTGGATTTTCAGATCTTGACTAACTTATTTCTAGACATTCTCCTCTTTTTGTGTGTATATATATAGATACAGAGTTATCATGAACTTGGTTTCAGCAAACTGCGTGCACCTGAAATGTTAGGTTTTCAGTACGTTTAGACACCCTTATTATTAAGTATTGGTACCTGCTTCCTATATGCATGTGCTCATACCTTCTTATCCCTTTGACATTAAAAGTAAGAACCAACATCCATGTTTTATCAAATTTTTTACAAAAGTGAGCTGCAAAGTTACAAATGCTGTAAAAATGAACGTTATAGTGGAAACACTGGCTGCATCTGTGATAATACTGCTGTCCTTGTGCCAGTGAAATAAAATGCAAACTTAATTTTGGAATACATTGACACTTCTCTTTCAGAATAGATGAGAAAAACCGTACGATCAAACACGGGACGGGTGAAAAATACCTTTTGTTGCATAAAGGCAAATGTTTTTACATGTAAATTGCTAGAAGTCAGATGATAGAGCAAACAAGAGGCTTATTCTTGAAGCTTGTTTTTTAGAAATACTCTGATGTTTTCCTGAGCCATGTTAGCCAGTCTGTGTACAACAACTCAGCCAGACTTCTATAAAATTTCAGTGTATATAAATATTAACAAGAAAGCTGTGAATTTGGGGCTCTTAGTCACTTTTATTTGAATTTCAAGTCAGTCGGTGGTCAGGATGAAACACGAAAATGGAAGTAGTTTTATGCCTGACACGGTGTTTTTCATTTTGGTGTTTTGTTTGTTTGTTTGTTAAGCATTAATTTTCAGTTTGTCATCTTTGGGTTTTTTAAGTATTACTTTTGAGTTTATTATCTTCATTTTTTACTTGATAGAAATTTAGTGCTTTGAATAGGTCAAGAGCCAGGTAGCAGTAAAAAGTTTCAATATGAAGAGGTAAAATGAACGTAGGAATTGTATTCAGAAGTAATTAGTCTTTTCTTTCCTTTCACAGAGAAATTGCTTTTACTAGGGAACTTCACGAAAAAGCTCCTGATCTCTCTTTTTATTATATGGGTTTCTACATTCATTCATGCCCCAAAATGAGATACAAGGTAAAGTGTGTTTTTACATATTTCCTTAGTGTACTATTATTGAAAGCATTTGATAGTATTCATAGTAATATAATATTTTGTAATTGTTATTTTGGATTTTAATGTAGACTTTATACAGTTAAATTTGAGCATTGGTTACTATTTAACTTGGCTTGAGTGGTTTTTGTGTTGGGTTTTTTTTTTTTTTTAAATTTAGCTGCATGTGGTATTTATTACAAGTTGGCTTAAAAGCAGTTCACGTGGAGAGGTTTTCAAGGCTGTCAGATAACAGTTGGTCATTTGGTTACCTGGCTATCTCATGTTTACAGTATATCTTCCAATAGACTAAAATTCTGCCTTTTTTAGGTTTGCATATTTGTGAAACCGTTGCTTAGTGACTGTGGGCAGTGATAACATGCCTTCATGGTCTTGGCTGTACTTGGGTTTTTCCTCTTTGTTTTTTGTTAGAGATGGGGGACTTGCTCTGCCAACCAAACCACGAGGAGTGAGGTTAGCAGCAATTCTGAGCCAGGTGGCAGATTGTTGAAAAGAGCCTCAGGAGAATCCATGGAACATTTAGAATAACCAGTGTGTCACCAAACCTCCTCTGTAACCCTGGTTAGCTTCAATTCTGTTTCGACCTGAGTGCCTAAGGGCGTCTCTGCTCTGTGTTTTTTAGATCTCATGAATGTGGTATCTTTGGAAATGTGTCGTTGCTTTTTGAATATTATGGTGCATTAGTGTACCATTCACTACCATCAGAGTAGTGAACATTTACCATGTTCATGTAACCAAATATATCTGTTAACAATGTGGAAAGACAAAAAGCTCATGAAATCTAGAGTAAGAGGTACAGTGTTTTCTTTCCTTTTTGTTTTTTTCTAAAAATCTGCTATGTTTCCAGCTAGTTTTCAAATAGCCAAAAAATTGTGAGGCTCATTGAAGTGATGGCTGTGAAGGAAAAACCATTTTGGCTTTATTCTGGCCCACACTACAGGTGACCATGATGATTCAGTCTTCTGAAAATAATAACAAATCCCTCCCTCTCCTTTTGTTAGAATATGTTTGTCTGTCCTCCCCATCCTCCCTGCCTTTTGCCAACTTATCATCTACACCTGCTGGCCAAACAAAGAGAATATTAAGTTTGAGGGAAGCAAATTGGTGAGTTGGAAAACGCTGCCTCTGTCATATAAATAAACTTAAAAGCTATCGCGAGACCACCTTGAATCATAGGTTCTGATTATTTGCTCTGCTCTTTGGAAATATTTAAAAGTTTGGGATGATCTGTTCATGTGTTCAATGACACTGCGGTTGAACATCCCTTGTCTATTCTGCAACCTCCATAATTCAAGACTTGCAAAAAGAATGCATTTAGTTTACTAGGGCACTTAAGAAACAAATATGACTATAATGGCAAAAGCGTCCCAGTTCTGAAAGATGTCATTGCTAAGAAACTTTGGGCTCAGCCACTTGTACTAAGTTTTAATAAAAGTGTGAACTTTGTATGCTGTGGATTAAACAAAGCTCGTATATGAGTCAGTGTATTAAAGTAGCCAGCAAACTGTTTTGATTATGAAGACGAAACGCTGCAAGTCTGGGCACTAGCCCCAGTAGCCACTATACCATAGTACTATTTCTTATAATACGGTATCTTTTCTGTTGGACTTGTGCTGTTCTTTGAAAATGATTGCATCAGGAGTGTAAGACTCATGATGCTTCCAGTTTTCATTCTCAAATAATGGAAATGGAAGAAATTGTATGGGCAGTATTATAATTCCCACCCCCCTCCCCCTTTCCACAAAAGCTCCTTTTCTTCCCTTACTTAGACTTAATGACTATCTGATATGACTGTGATTTGGTAGAATATACATTTTAGTCTTCCAGAAACCTATACATGTCAATGTGTTTAGGTAATTAACTGTGGCCCAGTATGAGATTTACTGGAGCAGGGGGTGGGGAGAAGAAGAAAGCCTATACATATATATTTAGAACCTAGAACCTACACAATAGCAGGTAAGTAATGCTCTGTGTTGGGAAGGTAATAATTCAATAAATTAATTGCAAGGAGGGTTTTTTTTTTTTATATTTCTTTTCCTGTGTATATTTGTTTTAGAAATGGCCAAATGTAATGCAATTGAAAATCAGATTGACGTTAATACTGTAGTTCCACTGAAATAGTCCCGGCTGAAATAGTACGCCGGAAACAAATTTGAAAACTAATTTCTGAAATGCCTCTGGATAATGCTATTATTCTTGTGAAGTGATTGGTAGTGGTAAGGTAGGGTGGGTAAGTACTGACTTTGCTGATTAAGTAATTTCAGTAATGCCTGGTTGACTTAGAGGCATTACATGCTGAAGACTTTGCTTTATTACACTTTAGTAGAGATGTTGGAGGCTCCCTTCCCTTAACGGTGATGGTGTGGAAGAAGGGCGGGCTGTAGGTACCCGTGGCTAAACTGATGTCAGGTAAGCAAATTAAATGAGGGAAAGAAAAGGCAGGAGCTGACAAGCTAACAACGTTTTTTTTTTTTTTTTATCCTCTGCTTGTAATTTTCTTTGCAAATGATTTCTCCTAAGATGTTTAGAAATGGAGGCTATGCACAACATCACTTCTTTATGTAAGCAGCATCTTACGAAGAACACACGCAGGCGGTACCTATTTACAGTGAAGTGACAGGATTTTGGAAATCTTTGAAAATTTCCCTTCTAGTCACAGGTTGTGACCAGTGGACATGCCTAAGCAGATGTTTGCATTTGGTGTTTGATGGAAACACAGTACTAGACTACTTCTAGCAAAGGTGCCTGAGCTTGGCTACTGGTTTGTGCTAAACGGCTGTCCCTCTTCCTGCTGACGGAAGGGGGACAGCTGATGAGCTGGGGTGTATAAGGAACAGTGACTTTATGATGTTGATTTAAGAAGCTTGACAGAGTTCCAGTTTGCATGGAGTAAAACTCAGTCTTCTGTACAAGATGTGGCTGGAGTAATTGGGGATCTGTGAATGAACTGCTGTATTAGAATCCAAGAGTGACGGGTTAACGTTGCGCACATGAGGATGTAGCTGGACGCTTTGGCTTTAAATGCTCTTGACTCCTAACTTGGAGGTACAGATATCCAACAGCAAGCATTAAAGCTTTGTGCTGCATGGGTACTTTCTTGGGATGCAAATTATAGACATCTCTTCTGGATTCTGACTTTTTTTGTGGTTGTAAATTAATAGTCAAATTTTTTTTTAAAGCTTTGGTAATAGGTGACCATATATACCAGTGACTGGGCCATATACAGTAACAGCCTCTCCCTTCTTGGTTTTGTTGTGTGCTCTAAGGAGATCCAAGGCATTGATAGAATATTTTGTTGAAGTATTTATTTTTAAATAAGGCTGCTAATACACTTGTTCTGCTTTTGATGCAGTTCTTCAAACACTATCTATATCTTTATCTTAGAAAGTGTCTTTGAACAGTCACCTCCGATGCGGCCAGAATGTCACACCAGTTGCCCACAGTGCAACTGTGCCATGCAGAAGCTGAATGTTTCTAGCTACCACTGAGCAGGTACAGGGATGAACTGGCAGAGAATGCGTTTTGGGGGGTCAGCGTGTGACCTTTTCATCTGAATGATTCTGTTTCCATGAATGGTACAATTTTGGGCATAAATAGTGTATAATCCAGCGGAAGATGGGGAGGCCTGAGTGTCCTGAAGGAGGTTCCCCAGGTCAGGATTTCTGTGGATCAGTAACAGAGTTGGATAATTCTGGATTATGAGGCAGGAAGATAAATGGTTAAAGAGTATCATCTACCCCATAGATCAGATGTAATTACAGCAGTTTTTAAAAATAGAGCTGCTTTTTGAATTGCTGTTCCCTTCCCTTTCCTTTAGTTTCCAAAGAGCTTGCATCTGATTGCAATGTGATTTTAAAACAATGGACTACCAGTGAAATTACTTAAGACGGGGGAAGGGGATAATATATTGCAACATTAGGCTATTTCGTAGTTCCCAGCTTCTCTTAGATTTGTTCCCATATATGGGTTAATATTTATGAACTGGTAAAATAAAATCTACATTAAATTGAGACAAAAGGATTCCTGTAGTCCTATTAACTATGTTAATATGGAAAAATTCTATGAAAAACCTTAAGCAGTGGCTTTGTTCCATTTTTTTTCCAGGTAGGTTAGGGTAATACAAGATTAAAATGGTTCTCTGAAGAAATTCACGACCTTGTGGTAAAACTTTTCAGGCTCTGTTAGATGTGGTAGTTCTTATGTTGGAAAACAGTCTCCTGGAAAATTTTCCAGGACTCATAAGATACAAAGTCTTTTTCCTAATGCATTTTGGAGTCTGATAACATTTTAAGTATAAGAAAGTATTTTACTTTAGGTTGATGTTGGTCTCGGGCTTGCTTCTCATGTATTTTAAGTATTGTATCTGTATGTGTTAATGCTTTCCAGGTAAAGGCGTTTGTTTACAAACACGTGTATAGTTACAGAAATAAAAGAACCACCTTTAACCAACAGCCATATTGGAGAGGTGATTGAGGGGATCTTGGATTTTTTTTCCGGTACTGATACTCTGTCTGTTTTTTCCTGCATCTTTCCAAGTAAAAAATTTTACTCCATGGCTCTGTGTTACTAAATTCACATTTTCCACTCACTGCTGAACTCTTTGAGATCCTTTCTGTTCTTTCTGTTACAGCTCTTTGATACTGATTTTGGGTCTTGTGGTGGGTGACACTGAATAGATTTTGGACTTGTGCTTGGTGTAAACAGTAAGTGTACTTGCTGCCGTGCGTTTGCCATTCAGGCCTCTGTTGGGGTCTTAA
Source organism: Falco biarmicus (assembly GCF_023638135.1). NCBI lineage: Eukaryota > Metazoa > Chordata > Aves > Falconiformes > Falconidae > Falco > Falco biarmicus. The sequence goes on along the minus strand of NC_079296.1, from coordinate 50,736,247 downwards.
ATTAAGTTCTCTTCTAAGTTCTTGTGTTGGAAGGGATTTGTTGGTGGGGTTTGCTACGTGAGTTTTCTCAGTTCTGGGTTTTCTGAGTTTTTGTCAGTGTCGATCTTTGCATGCAAAGCCTGCAGCTGGAGCACGTGTCGTTCCTTGTTTTGGTCAATGATCTGCTTCCCCTGAAGCTGCTCTGCGAAGCCTCTAAATAACTATCAGCATACTTTGAAGTGTGTAAGAGATTTAATGTCTTTTTGCTGTGTTATCTCCATGTACCATTTTAAGACCATTCTATGATGTGAAGAGGTGTTTTGACTGAAATCTTTATCCAGACTTGTATACAGGCCAAAGTAAATGGAATTATTTCAAACAGTCTCCTTCAGTATCAAGGCATGGCCAGACTTCAGATAGAAGGAATACTAGAAAGGGTTCTGAAATGTCAGAAAAGAAACAAAAGGCTGATTCAACTGTGATTAATCATTCTTAAACTAAATATCTCTGACTGACTGTGGTCGTAAGCGGTGCCCCTGGAATTTTATGGCACTCAAGAGCCAATTTCTTTGGCTGCTTTCAGGAATTTCAGCATTGCTCCTCATGCAGCAGTGAAATGCATCCAGTGGTAGCCTGGATTTCCACATCCACGGGATCCACAAACATCTGGCTCATCCTCGCTCGTCCTGATTATTCCAGCATTTCTGACTGTGGAATTTAGTTAACCTTTTCAATAAGCTTGGGTTTGCTGTGTAAGCTGAAATGTCTGAAGGAAAAGAGACCTGATGTGACATGACTTAATGTGATCCCTTGTGATTTTGGGGTTACAAGCACGCGCCGTTATGGTTCTGCTGCTGTGCAGCAAACAGTTTTGCAAAACGTGTGTCGCTGGCTCCATGCAAAAAGAGCTGGCATTTTTCTAACTCCATGTGTGATCTTTTTATTCAGCATGTACTGAAGTTTCTGCCAGCTGCCAGGCTGTTTTTCTCACTGGTGTTGTGGCTTACCTTGACAATCAGAAAAGATGGCAAGCTGAGAGTGCTTTGGAGGACTGGGGTTGCACTGCTCAAGGATGTTAGCACTTGTACTAGTGGCTTTTCCAGGATTAATTTTGTCAGTTTATGGGAATAAATATGCATTCAAATTAGTACGATTTATTTTTTTTGATAAACAGGTGATAAATAGTCAACTAAATAGTCTGAAAAGTCGATACTTGTTATAGAGTGCCAGCTGTTGCTTGCAATACTGTTTGGTGATGAAGAACTGAAACACCTGCGCTGAAAAACTATTATCTACTCTATGAAAGCAATGAAAGTTTTAGCAATGCAGTGGCTTTGCTTTTTTGGCAAGACTGTTAAAAACAGAGTAAAATAATAAACAAGGACAGAAACATACATTAATAATAATAAAGCCCTGAATATTTCAAGTTACAGAAATGGTAGGGGGAAACCCCAGTTTTTTCTTTGTCTTGTTAACATCACTTTTAACTGCCTCCCTTCCTCCTTCCTTCTGTTTCTTCACTGGACTTCCCCAATGGCTGGGATACTCCTCTACATTAGCATCAGCAGCTAAACCTGAACATTCTTCAGAGCTGTGAACTTAACCCATGTGTTTCTTCTAATGGTTTGGGTTGGTGACTGAGGGAAAAAGACTCCTCTGAATTATACTGGAGTTTTGGCATTAAAACCCAAAGGGATTTTGAGAAGTCTTTTAAAGTGGCTGGCCGAAACTTCCAAAAGTATTTTGGATGATTGACTCGGTGTACATGCTTCTGAAAATCAAGTTGCTTTAATATTCCTTCAGTTGTAGCTAGCGCAAAAACATCCTTATCTCTCTATGTATATTTTATCAAATGTGTTTTGACTGGAAGGTTGGCTGGCTGTTTTTTGGGTCTGACAGGCCGTATGCTGTATTCAGGATTGCAGTGTCCCTTACAGCTTGCTGCCTTCCCCCCCCCCTTTTTTTTTCTTTTTTCTTTTGTTCCTTTTCCATAAAAGCTTTCTCCTTTCACCTGTCCTCATCTGGAAGACTCTTACTATTCAGAGCCCACACTAAGTAAATGGAAATAAACATGTTGGAATAAACAACTATGAGAATGTGGGGTGGAATAAAAAAAATACCACGGGTGAAAAATTATTAGCTCTTTAGTTCTTGATGTAGCACTAGTGATAAATATTTAAAAGTATTTCTTATTTTCTTTGAACAGCACCTTACAAAGTGTTTGAGGCCACTTTCTAGGTTGCTTTACTTTTTAAGGCATTTCTAGTCAGGTTGTGAAAATTACATTACTAAGAGCATCAAAAAGTAGGAATAAGGAGGTGCTCCATTCAGGATAGCAACAACCATTGCAGAATGCTGACAGTAGATTTCACTGAAAATATAATTATTAAAAGCAAAACAGCAGTTTCCATGTTGTTTTCATGTCAGGTAAATACAGTGATTGCAATTACTTCTCCCCCCTCCACCCCTCCCCACCCCCCCCAGCTGCTGTTCTATACTGTGTGTAATTGGTAACCCAGCTGCTGTTCTGTACTGTGTAATTGGTAAATTATTACAGTTTTTCCTTGGTGCAGGTGTTGAAGCTGTGCTGAATTTGACACTGTGCTTGCAGGGCTAAAACCAGTTGGAATCCCATTTTCCTAATGGAAAGAAACACAGATCCTAGCCATGTCTTTTTTTTAATTTCATTTTTCCTTTTAAAATATTTGCCATCAGAACTTTTTTTTTTTTTTTGTGTCAGTCAACTCCCTTGGAAAAAATGTGAACATGTCCCTGGGGGCTTAGTTGTCTGATTTTGGAAATGTGGATTTCTTCTCAATTGTTTACTTGCAATTTAAGATGATTGAAATGTAGCAGGACTGAAGTGAAAATAATATGTACATTTATGCCTGATTGTATTATTTGTGGACTTTTATCAGGGCAGAAAACATCTGTTGTATAGGTGTCAGCTGACCTCTGTAGTGAACAAGTCTCTCTTATTACTGTACTGCCTCTTGAGAAAATAAACGTGTCCAAAAGCAGGAATTTTGGGGTGTATGTTGTACAAGCTTGAAGGAATTGTATCTGAAAGTAATTTTCAGAATGAAGTCATATTTGTGAGGTGGCCTTTCTACAGCTTCAGCTGTATACCTGTAAATTTTTATTGGATAGGTCTTTGATTACAAATTTCCTCAAATTGAGTAAACTTTGTTTTTTGGTGGTTTACTTCACTATACTAGATAGATAAATGTTATTAAGTAGGAGTAGGTCCTTTTTAAAACCATCCATTTGTTATATTCTGTATGAGGCTTGGGTCAGGTTACATTATTTTCATGCAGTCTTTAAAAAACCCAAACACATCCTTCCACCCCAAACCAACCCAACATAAAGCTTTGAAGAGCGAGTTCCCAGGCAGTTTATTTCACAGGAATATTCAAAGTCATACATACACTTGTGTCTTGTAAGTAATTCTGAATTTTGAGGTGATTCAAATATCAGACTTGAATGTTGATGATTTATTGATTTTGATGCTACAAGTGATTTTAATATTGATCAGTAAAGATTCTTTGTTCTGCATACGACAAAGATGTGTTGGTGCGTAAGGAGGTATACAGTCAGGATTCAGATGTTCTGAAGAATAAACATAGAAATGTGATAAGAGATGGTATTACCTACCGATGTATGCACATCAGTAGGGGTAAGTTCTCCACCTTTTACTTGTTACAGGAATTTTATTGACTTGGGACAACTTCCCTATAGCGTTTCTTTAATAAATGTGATTTTGTTAGTGTTTGTGAGGCTTAAGTAACCTAAAATCTAACCTCATCTTTATAAAAGCACAAGAATAAGAAGTATGGTTTGTTAAACTGTAAGCCGGTTCTGTACCAGTGGATGTTTTCAGAGTTATTAGAGGTAACTTACCGGTCTCTGTCAAAAGGAGCTGCTAAAAAGATTTATTCAGGCTCATGCTAATAAACCTGAGGCAAATGCATCTTCTGAATGATAGTAGTTGGTAGAGATTTATCATGTCTAATTCATGACTCTACATAGTCATAAATTCACTGCTTATTGCTGACTTGTACTAAATCTTTCTTGAGGGCTTATTTGGGGACTCCATAGCAACCATTAGCAATTGAAGTGAGAACTGTAAATTATGAAATATGTAGACAAGAGGTGTGGTTTTTGTTTGGTTGGGATTTTTTTGGAGGGGGAATAATATACTTCATAATTCATGTGTCTTTAATTTTCTTCCATCTCAGGAATGAAGTCACAATTCATGTTTCAGAATTTTCCAATTATATTTCTAGAAATCCATTAGTCCTTGCTAGTAAGTGTAAGAATGCATGGAATTGGGTGTATTTTTAAAGTTTCTAACAGCAAATGAATTAATGTAGTGCTGCTTTGCCAGCTTCACTTCATTTTTTTTTTTTTTTTTTTGTTTTGTTGATTTAATCATTTCTGGACGGTCCTCAAACACTAGTTACCAGTATTTTCTTCTGCCTTTTTTCCCTCTACCTGTCTCTTTGTGGGTATTCCCAAGAGTGAGTAAAACTGAATGGGCAGAGATGGACATCTTACAATGCCACGGTGCAGAACGTTAAAGCACACTGATGAAGGTAATGCTCTTAGCTTTTCCTAACATAGCCTCTGTGAAGGGTTGTTCGTAGCCATGCCAGTTTTCAAACATTGGGCAAAATATCAAAATTCTTGTGTCCTGGAGAAAAATCAGCCCTTTAAATCTGTCGCTGGAGTGTAAGTCATTGAAACGCTGGTTAGTTTTGTTCTATGCACCACATTTATTGAATCTGGCAACACTTGGAGTATCGGATCTCTCATTTAACTTCAAATCCAATTGCTTTTACTGTATTCTTTCTTATTTTTGCTATTTTGCTGATTATATTAGTTCTAATTAGGCAATATTGTCAAGTGGAATTTATTTGGTCTGAAAGCCAGGAACTCCTGCTTTTCCTGGCTCTACCGTATTTCACCTTGTGGTCTTTACAGTAGGAGCTGGCTGACAAGTCAGTTAATCTACACAAGAGATGTTTTTTCTCCAATTTTCCAAGAAAGATTTAATGGTGGATACTTTAATGAGGTCTGGTTTTGCTAAGACCTCATTAATTTTACAGAGGTATCACAGTACACTTCTCTGAAGTGTTACATTTAATCAAGAAGACAATTCATTATTTTGAATTATGATTTTCTTTGTCTGAGTTTGTTTAGCTGCTGACTCTACTGAGTCTCCAAGTAAAAGGATATTAATGAGGTTATGTTATTTATTCTCAGTCCTAATATTAAACACAATGCTTCTAACAAGTCTAGTTTGCAGAAAGTTCAACATCAGTGTTTGAATAGGAACGAGAGTCCCAGATTCCTATAGGGAGGAATGATTTGGAGCCAGGAGGGAAAAGTGGAATCATAGAAAAGCAGGTTTGTCAAGGGCCATGAGGGGTTGTGTAGTCCATCCCCTTACTCCAGTGTGGGTTTCAGCTGTATTTGTGTTAACTTTTAAGACCTGTCGGACATAGGTGTGCCAAAGGCTTCTCTTGACAAGCTTATCTCCATGTGCTGGAGGTTATATACTTATATATTCTTCTGCTTTATTAGTCTTGCCATTGAAATTCTTTTTCTTAATTTTCAGAAACCCTGAACTTTTCTTCCTCAAGAATATTACATTTTGGCCTACCTACCATGCACGTAAACCCCCATGTTATGTATTTATATTTTTTTCTTTCAACACCCTTATATAGTCTAGTGGATATTCATCAACTGATGCATTTCTGTCCTAGAGAACGATGTCTAAAATCAGCCCTTCTGTCTAAGGCACTCAGATGCTGAGGTCAGCTTCTCCCATCTGTATATATAACATGAGTTATTGCCTTCATTGTACTAAAGAAGACAGTAGGCTCTGGAGGCAAGGAGAAGGGGTAGAAAGGATGAAAAATGGGAATTGTGTGACTACAAAGTTCTCAGAATAGGCTAAATTGGGATGTGAGCTGAGTTATTTTTAGTGTCAAGGTTTGTGACTAACTATGAAGGCATACATGTATGTATGCTCTTGAATCTCTCTGCTGTTCATCCTGGTGTAGCTATATCTCTGTTAAAAGTGGCATTTTTCTTGGAGGAGAGAATATTGCATTAAATGAGGTGACAAAACATAGAGGGTTTTATGGTTGTTCTTTACAGTGCCTATAGAGATCTTCTGATGAGTTTTATCTTCCTTATTATAGTAAATTATTATTTATACTATTATAGTAAATGCTGGAAGCGGCAGCTCGGATAAAGTAACAGTAAATGAAGAATAAACAAAACCCAGAGCAAAGATGTGTTAGCTCTGGATTGCAGATGATGGTAATTAATTGTGTTTTCGCACCGCCAGCATATCACTGGTAGGGGAGTAGTTTACCTCACGTGGTAAACCATCAACATTATTCAGATGCAAGTAATTTAAAAACAAATCTCTGCTCTCTTTAACTGGTATTCGAGGTGGTAGCCAAAGTTTTGTGGAGCCTGGCAGGGTGTCGGATGGTGCTGTGTTTTCGTGGAGACTATCGTGAGGGCACTGGAGCTCTGAGACGTTGCACAGAGCAGGGCCCCAAGCAGAAGGGTCAGTGGAGAAGTGAAATATTTTTATTACAGCTTCTTTAGAGCTTTTTCTTAATCTAATAAAATCATTTCCCAGAGGCTTTCAAAGGTTACCTTCTTGGGGAGGCCTAGCAAGACCTGGAAGCTTGGCGAACTGTTGTCTTTGGAGTGCAAAATGAAAAAAAACAAACCACAACCCCCCCTTGCTGTTTCCAGACATTGCCCTGAGGTTTCCATTTATCATGTGAGAGAGTTAACTACTGCCAAAAACTATTTTGTTTAGTTGTTTTCAACTGAATAACTGAGCTGTTCTAAAAGGAATGACCGGAACTGTTAAGAGTAGCGTTAAGAAACTGTTAAGTGCTGTGTTAGATGTGTGGCATAATTTCAGGATTCTCTACTAAGAAGGTTTCAAGAAAGTAGCTCATCTTTTTTTTAATAGAATATTACACTGTTTACTTCCTTCCCCTTTCTTGTTTGGAATAAAAATGGTTTCACAAATAACACTGAGCTAGAATGAAAAAAAAAAAAAAAAAGAAAAGACAAGGATATGAAAATGACCCCTTTGTCAACTAATGGAAGAATGGGTTTGTGGAGCACAAGTACACAGGAACCCACTTCTCTGTTCACCCCAACACAACTGTGCTGTTGTTCTGCGAATGGACAGAAGACAAGATGAGCTTTTTGTTCCCCAGATCTATTGATTTTATTTATTTATTTAAGATATTAAGGCTAGTGTTCTGAAGGGCTACTTAGTGCTAATATGGTCAGTAGGGAACCATGATTTATTTTATGTGGGGGTTTTTTGGTTTTTTTTGCATTCTTTCCATTTCAGTCTTTACCTGTTGGCATCGAGTGGCTTGCTATTAATTGTTTTTAATTATCTTCTCTTCAGGGGGAAGGGGAGGAAGGTGGAGACCTGTTACAGTATATTTTGGGGGGGGCTTGCTCCTCTTTGCATCCTCCACTTATGTCATACAGTGGCAGTGAAGGACACAGAATAAAATGCTGTAGTACCGGCTGGGAGCCAGAGAGCCTGTCCCAAGTTCTGCCCCTGCTGCTCCTCAGTTTGGTCAGTTTGAGGATGCTGTGCAGGACGATCAGGTGGGAAGGTGTCCGTAGGGAGAAGCTTTGGGGCTGCTCCACCACAATTCCTGCTAAATTAGGTGTGGCATTGAGAAAGGATCCAAAGGACAGTACCTGCACAGCCTCAAGTGTTGCAAGGTGGTATTTTATTGTGCCTTGGACATCGTTGTGTGCTTCTAACAGAGCTCAATTGGTAAGCCCTGACTGAAGCTTTGTTTGAGAAGATAAAGCAGTTTCTTTCTCATAACTGTATCTGTTTTGCTGCTTGTTGCTGATGGTGGTTTAATGGATTTATGAACACAAAGTGATTCTCTGTCAATGGGGGATGGTAAAGAAACTACGTTCAATGTTGTCTTGATGGCATTGGTGACTGAACTGTTAGCCCTTGGATGCCTGTACTGACGGCCCCACCTGATGGAGTTTTCAGTGATACACATTTACCTCCTTTACTTGTGGTGCGGGAAGAAGTTAGTGTGATGATCCAAGAAAAAAGGTGCTAATACTCCTCAAGCCAATACTTACTAAGTTGGAAAAGTTGCAAACTGCCACAAACGTGTCTACAATCCCGAGTTCAGCTAAATCCTGTGTATAATTGCCTTGCCCCTATGGTGGCTGCACGTCCTTAGAGCAGCAGCAATCGAGAATGAGTGTGACCCTTCTCCTGGGAGTCTCTTAAAACTGCAGAGAATTGTTCCTTCCCTCAGATTTATGAACTCTTTCTGGGTTTGCAGCCAGATCTTTGGCTCCTGGCTGTGTTAGGTTGCTTGGACTGTGCAACGCAACAGAACACTTCCCTAAAGGAACAGCTGGAGACCTTCTGCAGGGGTGGTGGTGGAGCTGGCAAGTGCCATGCTTTTGCCAAGCCCCGCCAGCACCACAGCCTCCCAGTGCCCGCTGCGTGCTGCTGGGCGCTGGAACGGCTTCAGGTGCCACCAAAGCTGAGCAGGAGGCAGAAGAGCTTAGAAACCTTTTTGGTCACTGTCCTTTAGGTGTGTAGGTCTGGTTTAAACTATTGTGTCAGTATTTATTGGCATATGATGCTAAGCGTACAGGTATTTATTATACTTTGCTCACTGTTTTAGAAATGTGTTACAAATGCATTGAAATGCATGAAACTGCTTTCATGTTTCAAGATACATGTGCATGCGAATACCATGTGGAGCTTTGCTGATTTTAAAATAAAGCAAGGTGATTGCCAGGGGAATTTTTAATTATTTATAACTCTGCAAAGAAAGGGTTATAATCTGTGATAATGTCAACAAAGTGCTTGATTTTTCTAAGTGCAGTTCTAATTTTAATACTCCCCTAATCCTGTATTTGGATGTATGTTTAATATACTCCTGAATTACCAGATTTTGGTATGATCTAGACCTAATGTAACATATGGTATACTGTTAATTATTCCATCCCGTTTGCCTTCAGACTTGTGTTCTTCTGTGAAGGCCATTATAAAGAAAACAGTTTCAAAACATCTGGCATGAAGAGAAAAGTGGAGTGTTGATGTTTCAGCTCAAAGGCTTTGGGGATACATAATGTTAAACAGTATGTTTTCCTAAACATGCAAGTGTACCTTTTAATGGTAGTAATTCAGATGAAAGCATAATAGTGAATCTGTTCGAACCAACTATGAGAATCGTGTTGGGCAGTTTTACAGAGCCACAAGCACGCATGTGTGTATTTACATTGCTAATAGACGCAAAAGCTGCATGCAGAATTACTGCTACAGAATTTGCAACTATAATTTAATTTTTTTCAGTTTTGTGTAGTAAAAATTGACTTACTTGACAAGGATTTCAGTAATTATAAACAAAATATTTAAGTTATTGTAAGGAGACAGAATTCATTAACATAAGGACTTGGAAAACAAGCCAATGGCAGAAAGGACATGTTGAAAAGATACAGATATTCTTACTGTATCATGTGCTCAGGCAGTTGTTATTCCCTGTAAAACAGCTTAAAAACTCAGTACATCTCCCCAGCCATATTTGCTATGTCTTATTCCTACATTTGTTTAGTGTTCCTGTATTTGGATTCTTTCCCCACTTTCTTACATTTAGCATGGTCCCAGAGGGATGCAAATGCGTGGAAGCCCAGAAACTCTGGGGCGCTCTCTGTTTAGGATTTCTTCTGGCGATTGGTGCAGCTACAGCCTGGTTTTCAGCTTCAAGTGTTATGGTGGAGAAGATGAATGGACGCTGGTACGGGCTGTGGTGGCAGTTCAGGTGCTGCTTTCTGCAGTGCTGGTTTTCTTGGCTCTTACAGGAGATGCTTGTGCACGCGGCAGGGGATGCATTGTGCCTGGCTGCTTTGCATTAGACATTTCCAGTTCTGGAGACCACGTACCATCTCTTCTACTGTGACAAAACTTCCACGTTTTTGCCGTACAGGTTTTTTTGGTCTCATTTTGAGACCGTTGCAGTGAGATCCATACTGGCTCCAGTTCTGATGTGTGCTTTGTGAGCTCTGCATGCGGAGGTGGTCCCAAGGTGGAGTGCGGTGGTCTCCTGCTGAGAGCGGGCTCCTCGGAGAGCACAGAGAGGCTTTGTGTACAAATTCTCCTCTCCCAGCAAACAAAGCAAGCTTGTTTAACAAACACTTGACAAACAAAATGAACCTAAAATTAGAATGCTTGTTTCATGAATGAAAATTTCCTATGAAAATAAACACACTTAGGGACAATAGAAGAAACTTCTTTCGGAGTCCGCTGCTTTTGATAGTCCGGTATTTTTGTACAGATACTTGATGGTACTTTGTACAGATAGCTGTTGGTTTACTTGCTGTTAAGGTTTAATTTCTAACACATGCTTGGAATACTGTGGTAAAACGAGCCTTTGTATTTATTCCTTTTTTCAATCTGCAGATGTGATGGAGACGAGTAGGTTCAGATTTTTTGGCAGAGCTGTGTTGCTCTATCCTGACGATATAAACTGTAGACACCTAAATGCTGAGAAGTGTCATTGCCTTATTTTCTCCTTTGGATTTGTAGTCTGAATAACATATTTTTGTGTGTGGAAAGATGTCTTAGCTTGAATTTCAGAGTATTTTTTAGTCAGGATCCAGCAGAAATGAAGTTTTTTTGCCAATAAGCTTTCCTGTGCTGTTTCCTCTGCTCTGTCCTACAACTTTACTCTTTTCTACTATCCTAAGATTACTGTAAATACCTGGTTATGTATATGTACCACTGTTGCTGAAGTTATTTCTTCAGTACTGGGTTGTGTACATTGCAGTGGTGACTGACTGTTATTTGGCTTTTACTAGGTTTTTTGTTGTTGGACATGAAAAAAAACATATCATACCATATGTTAATAGAAAACCATAAAGTTAAAAATCTTGTACTGTTCTGAAATACAGGTTCAGAATATTATGTCTTAGTCTTAGTCTTAGATGTGTGAAAGCAAAGAGAAATTAAAAAAGCTGGAGTGGCAGTTTAAGTGACATTATTTTTCAACGTGATTTAATTGCATAAACACTATAAATGCTTTTGAAAATCCCACATAGCATATCTTAATATAAAGCCAACGTCTCGCAACTGAGTTCTTAATGAGGAGTGTATTTCAACTTGTGAATATCGGTGTTTCACCATTTGAAAAGCTGTCAATTAGTCTATCATTATGTCTTCAAATATTTCACAGACTGAGTCAGTAGCTGGTCATGAAAGTGAAGCATGAAGTTATTTTTTCAGTGTAAGGCTACCATCAGCCCAGACTTATTTTCTTGCCCTTGCAGTCTTGTCTGGATAGATTTTTGGCAAGTTCTGTGTGTTTCTGGCTGAGTTTTTGGAAACCCTGTTAAAGGCAGAAGTGAGAGTTTGAGAAGGTCTAGTACAGAGGTAGTATTCCCAGCGGTGGCGTGATGGGTGCAGGCGGTGATGCAGAGGTGGATGTGATGTGTAAGGCTGAGCAGAAGAAGGGGCGCTGAGCAGCAAGTGCTAGCCTGTGCTCTGAGCGGCTTGGGCATGTGGAGGGTTGAGTGGGATGAAGGGTTGAGTCTTGGAGCTGGGAGAAGAGAAAGTTTGGGGCTCCAAGGAAAACCCTTTGTTTTTTGGAGAGTCGTTGGAGAGACACTAGGAAAGACGGGGAAATCTTGGGCGCTGATGAGCACTGGTGCTTGCTGGGGAGGATGGCATAAGGTCTTGGAGGTAACCACAGAACACAACGGCTGTAATGGGGAGTTTGATTTGAAGATAGACCTTACAGGCAAAGAATTGCCCAAAGCATTACAAATACAGAGAAGTTCCTGGACAGGAAGAAACGCAGGTTTCTGTGTGCCCTGGTAGAGCCCAGTAGTGAACAGGTTTGTCCTGGAGCTGAGGATCTGCAGCTGGGTTAAGCTGCAAGAGCAACGCACGTGTTGTGTGCATAAAACGGGTAAATTGGAGAATTCATAGATACTTGTAAAGTACATACCGTATCTTGCTGTAGAATATACCTGCTTTTCTCTTGTGTCATCGTTCAGAATTACGGCTTTAAAAGATGAGAAGAACCAGATTTGAGCTGAAGTGAGTCATATGAGCAAGGGTAGCAGGTTTAGTCCCCATTTTCTTTTAATCATCACAAAGGATTAAAAGTTAACTTGCATCGGTTTACTTTTTGGTACATCATAATCAGGGTCAATGTTTTTTTAAAAATACAAAATTACGCACTCTGCCCTCACACCCATTTCTGTTGTGCTGGTGGTTTAGTTCTGATGAATGTGAATTTTCTGGTCCCTTGTGCAGTTGTATGGAAAAATATATGAAAATGTGTTTATTTTCATTTAAATTCTATCAATTTAATTTTGTGTTTAGATGGTTGGGTTCTTTTTTTCTGTGAAATAAACATGGTCTGCAGTGTTTTTACTTTGATAACTAGACAGTAGAAGCCTGTTTGACAGGGCGTTAATTTAGCTTTCGTGTGGAGGCTGTCTGTGAGCTGTTTAGATGAATGCTGTTCTTTTAGGTAAGACTCGAGCTAGCGAGGTAGTAATGAATGTTTAAAGCTATTTGATATCAGCGTGACAAGTTTGTGTACGTAAGGGTAAAGCGTGAGTATGGCATACGAAGTTGTGCGTATTTTTCCCATGATTGTTTCACTTTATGTTAAGTATAAGGAAGTTAATACTTAATTCTGTATGTGTAATTTTATGAACTAAAAAAATATTGTCAGTTTATAGCAACTCTTCAAGAGAAAGATACGAGATCCACATGACTGAAACACTTTTTTTTTTTTTTTTCTTTTGCTTCTCACAGCTGCCAAAATAAACTCCTTTGAGATAGACCTAAGTCAACATAGTTGGTGTGTCTCTAATGAAGCATTCCTCTTGAGGCCCCTACTTGGGTTTTAGCTTTTTGTCATAGCTTTTTAAAATCTCTCTTTCCAAGTGTAATGCTAGGGTCTCCTTAAGAATTTCTGCTGCAGATTTAAAGTAAACAAGTTCCATTTCAGTAATCATATGATTTTTATTCCCCAAGACCTTTTTTTTGAAGTAAAAAGGCAACGTGTATTACATTTTTTCCTGTAATACACTTGATATTTTTTTAAGTTGTTGAAAAAATTGGCTAACATTCAGAGAAGCTAATGTTCATCAAATGTACAAGCTTAACTCTTCTTTCTTGCTGTTTTCCACTCAAGCTTTCTCAAACTGTGCTACTTTATTTAGAATTTTTGGGTAGCTTCTTTATGGGCAAAATGAGTACTAGCTTTCAGCTTCAGAAGTACATGTGTGGCACCATCTTTAATTAGCTTGCTCCCAACTGGATTTTTAATGGCAATTTCCAGTAAATGTTAACTGCTTTTATATATCTTTTATTTAAAATCACAAAATCATGTTTTTTCATGTAAAATTGTTGAACATACGTCTGTTTTGAATTCACAGGGAATCTCAGTTCCAAACGTGTCCGAATACACCTTTAATTAGAAACATTCTTTCGAATTTCAGCTTTGTGTTGGATGTCACTATTGTGCCAGTGTAGTATCACTGATATTAAGTATTAGTAGATGAGAGAGATATAAAATGGCAATATTTGAAGCTATGCAATGTTTTAATATTCTTGGTGGCCATCTATGGAATTCCAGCCAGGAGCGTACAGTAGGGTTTTCCTTTTCCTCTAAGTGCCACCCCATATTAGCATCTCTTATTTTTATATGCCAAACAAATGTAGGAACATTGAAAACTAAGCTTCGTTTCAATAGTCTGTTTTAGTAAAATGCCATTGTGTACAGCACAATTAGCGGATAGAAACAAAAAAGAAATGATAATTAAAAAAGAAAGGAACCTTGTGAAATACAAAAGGAAAAATAGATACATCAACAGTTTGATGGTGTAAAAGTAGTTAGAAAACATGCTTAAAAAGTGACTAATTTTATGTAAGCTTCTTTGAGTAGCGACATACTTGTAATATTTCTCTTTGTTTCTCAGTTTCAGGAGTTGCCTTCATACTTGTCTGTCATTTGGATAATATTATTTCAGCTTTGGATAAACAGTCAGCCAATTTAGGGCAGTTCAGAATCCATAAACTTGCTGTTTCTGTCATCAAAAGCCTGGAACCAGGGTACGATAGCTGTTGTAGGGTAACTAATGCACTTCATTGGTCTTGAAGGGACCGTTTTGTAACGTTTTGTACTGTTTGTGGTGTGAAACACCCTAGACATGGCAGATTCAGCCTCGTAGTGCTCACTGTTTAGATTAAGCTTGCTGAAATCTAAGAAAGGCAAATGTAGAACTTGTATGTATCTATCCATCTTTCTTACTCAGAAAAAAAAAAAAAAGAGTGAGAACAGATGTGGGGTGGGAATAGCCACGGATATTTAATGGTTTGTGTCCAAGTTCAGTAATTTTACTGCATGCTAGACACCCATTGGCTCCAGTAAATTTTAAAATACAAAGAATATGAACATAAAAGACTGACAACTGCCCTGTCTGCAAAAGTTATCTTTAGATTATCTTTTCATAAGTATTCATTTAAATATGTGTTTGTCTGTCTAGTTACCAAGGAGATGTTAGAAGTATAGTTTTTATGCTGTAATTCCTGAACGTACAGATTTTTTCCCTCTTTTGTGCAAGCCTTATCACAGGCTTTATTCCCAATATAGTGGCTTTAATATAGTGACTTCAGATAGAGTGGCTTTAGTTGCTTAGAACAAGCAATGAAAAACTCTCACTTAATGGTCTTTGTAATTGAAAAAGAACAAACTCTTGGCAAGGAGTTTTGGAGGAGAGAGCAATGCTTCGAAGCGGTTGGCAGAGTGTGCCCGGAGCCGTGCGTGTGTTATCTGTAGCTCTGGGCAGTTGCATCCCAAGCTGATAAACTCGAGGTGATAAATGCCTGCTGTCATGTCTCTGCTGTAGCAGCCCCCCACCACGGCAAAGCCAAAGTCTCTTGAGCATGCTAATTACTGTTAATTCTGGTTTCAACTTTAAAAGTTATCTCATTGATTAATACGGTGGTGTTTGAGGGGATAACGGGATCTGTTTGAGTACGGTCATGGATAGACGCTGTCTCAGGCAGCGCGTTGTTGGCTTCTTGGATCTTGCTGAGGGCATGTCTGTGTGTTGATGTGCAGCACTTCATAGCTTGGACCTTGTGACGTGAACATCCACAGCCTCCCTTAGCGTGTGGTACTTGGTGAGTGGAGGGAAAGGTAATATTGGCATATAAAAGGAGGAAAAGCTGGACAGAGTTAGAGACTAAAAGGAAAATGGGGAAAAAACCCCCACCCTGTCCCCAAATTTCCCCCTTTTTCCTCAATGGAAAGCAATTTTTTCTCTAGTGGTCCATGAGCCTTTCCAGATACCTGTTGGCTGTTTTCCAGTGTTAAAAAAAAGCTAGAAAGTGGTAACTATTTCAGGTTATATTTATGAAAGAGGACAAGGTGAAAGCAGCTATTTAGAGTGTACAATGAGTTATGAAGATAGCAAAATCCAAACAATTCAGGAGATTCCTAGGTATAGCATTGTTGGGAAAACAAAGAAATGATAATATTTTGTGAAAGTATTTGGGAGTGTGTGTGTGTTTCTTTTTGAGTGCTTCTGTGCAGACCACCATCAGAAAATCAAGTGCTGAGATTTACCTTAAATCTGAGTGAAATTGAAGATAAATTTAATTCCATTTTAGTGGTGGGCTAAGAGCATATGGACAGTTAATGGCCACATAAAGGCATGATAGTTGTAGGATACTGAGCATGAATCTTGGCCGTCTTCCTTTTTGTCTTTTACTCATTACTTAAACTATTCTACACTTACAGAGATTTTTATTTACCTGAGGAACACTGTGAAAACTTTCAGAGACACTAAAACCTGAGCAAAGAACAGCTAAGTCTGAAGATGTAGTCAATAGTTGTAGGAAACTGTTTGTTTCCTACTAGTTGTAAGCCATGTAGGACATAAGTGCCATAACGCTTTTCTCATTAGAAACAGTTTATCATGAGTTATTTCTGTTAATACTTTATATTGAATTGGGAAATGATGAGGAGAGGTGAAAGCTGGTCAGTCAGTGTAAAGATTGTTGGAGCACGTTTAAAAAGCAAATAGCAAAAAAGGCACGTTGTAACAAATTAACTGATCGAAAAGAGTGTTGGTATACTTCTGTTCAAAATACAACTCCAAATGATGTTTACATTTCACTTATGGGAAACAAACACTATAGGGGAAGGTGGGCACGTGCTCTACGTTGTTGTGTTTGGGATGTGCTGGGAAGCACGCTACAGCTCCCTGGCTGGCCTGTGAAATTCCCATGACACAGGTTTTGTGCCTGTGATAATGTAACTAAAATAATGGGAATCGGCACAGCTTTTTGAAGAGGGAAGGCTAGCACTTCATATACTTCCCTAAAGTAGTTTGAGTTCTATGAGCTACAAAATGAATTTTTGGTTATTATTCCCGACATCTTTTAAGGATTACAATGCATTATTCTTTAATAAAACAGAAAGGTGGCTAAGCTCTCAAGAATGCAGCTCTGGGGTCCTAAAACAGTTGATTGCATAATTAATTTGAAGTTCGGATAAAATCGGCTTGTTTGATACTGGCAGTGGAGTAGCAGGCAGCCTGTTTGCACGTGCAATGTGAACCCCACGGTTAAATACAGCTTGTTGTTACTTACTCATTGAGTTACCCGCAACGTATACATTGGCTGATCTAACTCCTCTGGGGTGTGTACCTTCAGGTACACTGAATGCTTCTTGATGATAAAGCTGAGGTCACCAGCTATCTCGCGTTGAGAAATAAAGTTTTATTCCATATCTATTAATCTTGGAGGAGGGTGGGTTGTTTGTTTAAAGAGATTAAAAAAAAAAAAAAAAGGGAGAACTATGAGGTGGGAGTGGATTTGTGCGGGTTGTTTTGGGGTGGGATTTTTTTGTGTTTTTTCCTGAGTCTCTCAGGCCTTCCACAGAAGGATCCCCTGTGAGTAGCTGTGGACAGTTGGATGGAGAAGCAGATTCTGATGGGCTCTTTGTCCCCGCGGGTGCAGGCAGGCACAGCGCAGCCCCGCTCTGTGAAAGCACAGTGGTTCGGGCGACTGCGAAGGATGCTCTGAGGATCCATGGGGTCTATTTCTGTTTATGTAACGAAACCAGGGAGCAAGCGTCTGCGGTAGTACTTGGCCGATGGCATTCCAGAGGGGTTGTCTTTCAATGCAAGGACTGAATTTAATAAACCCGTGGTCCGGCACGCTCTTTCTCGGCCGGTGCTGCCTCACTGTTGATATGGGTGGCTGTTGATAATTTGGGGTTACTTTGTTTATGCAGTCGGGGAGCTTCTCTTAAAGCAGCTGGCTGGACATGGAGATGAAGGCAGTCTTAATTCACTTTTAATAAAAGATCAATGGGTTTATTGTGAAAAAATAGAATACAGATGTAAACGGTACCCGATAAAAGAAATAAATGTGTGTTTAACCTTCCTATTTTGTTTTTTCAGTGCTACTGGTTCTTGACCTTCTTTGTTTTTGAGACTATTCTCTTTCTTGGTAGTTTTACCTTTTAAATTTTACTTAGACTACAAAAACAAACTCTGCTGGTGTTTTTCATCTGAAGTGCTTACCAAATCCCTCAGATTTTACAAAATATTTAAAAAGTAATCTCCAGACTAAAGTCTCATTAAAACCTTTGCCCTTCCTGTGGAACAAAAGTTCAGTGAAGTTCTGGTCAAATCTTATTTGGAAACTAATACAAAAAAATTCATGGTGTGAAGTATTAATTTAGGCTTGGCAGGCTCACTGTAAAATTTATTTCCAGAAGCTTCCAATTAAAATGCAGCATGTCTAATAGCATAAGGGAAAGCACCTTAAAGGCTCTTTCTTTTATATTATATAGGAGGAAAAATGCCCCAAACATTAGTGAAAATAAAATGTCTTGGAGGTATTTTTTTATTAAATAGTCACCTTTATATTGCAATGAGTTGACTTGGTAGAAGTAACCATGTACTCAGGAATTTCTTAGCTCTGCTAATTTTCAGTATTGCTTTTTAATCAAGCCATTTGATGTATTAGTCAAATATTTATAAAGATGCAGTTTTCTCTTTTGGTCTTCTTTGTATCTTTATTATGACTTTTATTGTCCTGCTTCTTGAATGATGTGGTTTGGATGGTTTCCCCCTGTGGCCCTTTCCGCCTTTTTTAAAGGAGGCAAAGCAAAACTGCGAGGAGGACAGACTGACTGGGATGGTTAAAGGTCTAGAATACCTTATGTAGGAGGACGCAGTAACAATTTAGGTCCCTTCAGTCTGATGGAGGTACCATATTTATTTGCAAAGTCATGACTGGCGTGGCAATAAGGCAATGATTGTTCACTGCATTTCTGTAGTAGAGGTAGGAATGAGCTACCATTTGCAGATGGAAGTAAATCAGCGCAGTTGACTACGATTATCAAACGGCAAAATGCATTATTACTCAAGTTATCTGTTATCTGGTTGTGGAAGGATCTGTTGCAAACTGTTGGAGGTCAAGAGAGTATTGGCAGAGTAACGCCTGCTCATACTGTTCTTTTAGCCTTCACTGTTTTTACTGTTGATGCTGTCAGATATGGGAGATGTGACAAAATTCAGCATGGCTCTCTGGTATAACCCACAGTGGCTGTTATGTTATAGCAGCTCAAAATGTGTTAGTACTCTGTCTTGAGAAAGGTGTTTCTGGATGTCCATGAACTTTTTAAACAGCATCTAAAATAATGACATTTTAGGCAAGTGTATCTTTTTTATTTCCAAACCCATTTCAGAATAGCCCATTTTATGTCTTGCTGGATATTTCTCAATGAAACGTAGATGCACAGGCAGAAATATGTGCAGTTGTTGTATATTGACAGGGTGCATTTTGTCAGCAGGTGGTATTGGGTTTAAGAAGCTGAAACATAAGACAAGTGCTTAGGGATGGTCTGTAAGATGATACTTTTTGTTGAAAGTCTTGTAGTGAAGTATTCCCAAGATGGTCTGGACAGCAAAACCAGTGCTACTGTGTAAGAGCTTTTATATTATCAGATAAAAGAAAGCAAAATGTTTTCAGTTGTGGAATTTTACCACAGACAAGATTACTTCTGAAACGTATGCTAATTTAATCTGAAGCCAAAAAGAAATTACTTTTAAAACAGTTTTGCAAATCTGATGAAGTTCTTTTGTGATAAATAGCTCTGCAGCAGTTCCATTCAGATCTCCTTTCTAGTTTGGATTTATGTTGGGTGCATAATGCGAATGCAATGTTAAGAATAAGAAGGAATACAAATAGTATGCTTAGAGGCAATTTGTTTAGATGATGTAATATTTAAGAGTGAATAACAAGATCCAAACATTTCTCTTAAGGTAGAGAAGCTCCTGTAGTGAGGCAGAATCTGGCTGGGCTCTGAGGTTCAGATTTTTTCACAGTCCAGGGATGAGGGGTGGGGAGAGCGAGGTGGATTCATAGTTGTTTATTTTCATATTGAGGTTTTATATGTTTTTAAGAAAGTAAGTAAATTGAGAGTAAGTGCTTAGAGGAGGGGGGAGAAAAGGAAAAGCCTTTAGAAATTGTTGTGTTTCATTTAACAAGTTCTGTGGATTCCCTTTTAAATTCTACCAATATAGATAGGGCGTCAGTGCTGTTCACTGGGAAACTCACCTTGGGATGTCTCTGTGTTCCCACATCCTCCGCGGAATGAATCATGGGATGTGGGTTTAACCAGCAGCGTAAATAACGCGCCTTTACAGGAGAAATCTCTTACTTCTAGTATGTTTGGAAATACTTTTAACAAGGGAGGATATTGAAGAGCGTCAGCGGCTCGGTTAATTTCTACCTGTAATTACACTGTGTGTCACTTCTCAGTGATGTGTCATCACCCCTCAGCCTCACACCCCTTCAGGGAAGTTTATTAACAGGATTCTAAATTTTGGGGGAAGAAAACATCTAAAGGAAGTCACCTCAGAACTATTTCTTCTTTTTTCTCTCCTAAGTAGGGTATGTTGAGACCCAAAATAAATACTGAGTTTACACTGATGGATTGGACAATCAATTTTTCCTGTTGTTGTTTTGCTCAATACTAAAGCAGCTCTTTTCTTATTATAACCAACCTAGTGGTACTGCAATTGAGTTAATTTTATACATCCCATTTTATGACATAATATGACATTATAGAAGTAATCGGGAAATTCAGAATGCGGCTACATGATATGATTTTCATGGGTGGGATTCACAAAAGTGATAAATTTCAACATGTAGGTGCAGCATCTTCTAGGAAAACTGTGAGTGTCTGAGTAATCTTTACTTATAGCCAAGAGTATACCTATGCTACTAGAAAAGACGAAATTGCCACCTTATATTTTTTGCACTTAAGCGACAGCTCTGAAATACGGTAACTTGGCTATTTCTGCCGCCTTGGCCAGTTGAGAAAATGTCTTTAAATCAACAAGTAATCATGTTCTATTTTTTTCTTAAATGTGACTGAAAAGGCATACTTTTTTCCTCAAGTCCTTAAATTGTTTCATCTGAATAATGGTGACTAAAAGTGTTCTTTAAGTATTACCTTCACATACCTTTCAACTATTTCTGTTTAGTTAGCGTAAGATTTCAAAGTGGTTTATTTAATAATGTCATTTCCATTCTCTGGCTTTAGAGGATTTTCCAAGGCCTGGAGGTTTAAGCTTCTGCATGGAATTGGAGGAATATTGTTTTAATTTAATTTTAAAATTTGCATTTAATTAAAAAAAAAAAAAAACAACTCCAAACCCAACAAAGGTAGTTACAAGCCATTCCTGAATGCTTTTCAAATGAGGAAATCAGTCTGTACAGAGTGACTTCAGAAAGATACGTCAGGTATGTGACAAGGTTCAGCACGAAGCTTGGTTGGTTGTTTTTCTTTCCTGTGGACAGTTACGACTTTGTTTTTTATCAGAGAGAATTTCTGTATTACTCAATTTACAGTTGGTGGGAAATACGTAATAAACCAAGCTAATTCTGCTGTAAATTTTGTGAAGACTCGGAGAATGAAAAGAATTGGGAATCTCTGCAAACATTCAAAAAATGGTTCTTCTGATTCTCCAAAACTGGGTGTTGCCACAGAAGGGTGTGTTTACAAGAACAGCAGAACTTTGAATGGGGCTGTTCTGAATTACATCTTTATCACCCAGGTGTAGTCACAGGAATTATCTGTGCCCCTTCCCAAACATTGGTCAGTCTCATTCAAAACCACTTTTTTCAAGGCCTTTTTTCATAGGAGACATTGGAAAAAAAATCAACTTTGTATCAACATGATCATCTTCTTTACGTATTTAAAGTAATTTACATGAAGAACTCTTAATTGCATCAACTGCAGTGTGACTTCTTGTAATGCCCAGTCTTTCAGCTGTTGCTTCAAGACCTGTATGATTGAGATCCTTAAAATTTTTCATTCCATTTACTGTATGTCTGGTTTTCAAACTGATAGGTGTAATGAATTTCCAGTTTAAAAATTAAGTTGATATTGCCACCATATAGCTTTGAATGTTGAGAGGGTATAGGCTAAGTGAATAATGGCTCAAAGATAGACTTTTGACCGAAGTTACAGGCCGATGAAAAATCTGACTTTAAATCAAAGAAGAACTGATTAGAGGAGGTTATTATTGCTGAGGTGGTGATTTTCTGTGTCGCTGAAGGGAAAATAATTATGGCTGTTTAGTTTCTGGGAATGTCTGCAAAGGATATCTTTTTAATAAATCAACAAAAAATGGTAGAATTTCACTAATCATTACCTGTAAGCTATTCCAGGAAAAACTCCTTGAATTAAAAAGAAAATGTTGCTATTTAAGTAGGAAATGCTCAATCACTAATGTAATAAAAATAGCATCCTGCATACAGTTAAGTGCTTTTTTTTTCTATTAGATCATTTTTTTTCCATCTCCATTATTTGCTAGAACTACCAACACTCGAGATGAGCTGCTTTTGGAGGTGCTGACTTTTTTAGTGTCAGCACCAGCTCAGCAGAACTCTAGAGGATAACTTAAATACAGAGTTTCAGTAAGCAAAGCCAAAACTTTTGTAGTTCATCGTGGATATCATAAAAATGTGCGATGTTAATTTTACATTTTCTTCAAGTGCCAAGGTTAAGTTTGTATTTCTGAGGCGACGCTGCAATTGCTAAAGAAGTAACCCTGCGATTGCAGTGAAGCTGTTCCTGACTCATTTGGTGCCGATTAGATTAAAACTATTCCTTGTTCATAGAAAAATCTGGAAAGTTGTAGCCAGAGTGTTCTTATGCAACTGATATGATGACTCTCTTTCTTTCTTTTTTTTTTCTTCTTTTCTCCTTTCCAGGGTCAGTACAGGCCTTCTGACTTGTTGTGTCCAGAGACGTATGTCTGGACACCTATTGAGCAATGCCTGCCCTTGCTTGAGCACTCAAAGTACTGTCGATTCAACCAGGACTTAAAAGCAGGTAAGTTTACAGGTAACGATGGCCATATAAATTGTCTGTCTTGTTTTTAAAATGTATTGGTATCATCTGCTGCACAGCTCCTCCAGCAAGCATTAGCAGATAGTTTTAACAGAAAATGAGCAATACAAATTTTAAGTACATTCTGTTTGAGAGACTATATGTAGTTCAAAATTAACACACATCGCTGCCTTTCAGGTAATCTGTTATTCTATGCATGAACAAAACCAATCAAATAATTGTTCCTCCCTTATGTTCCAGTCGGATGAATGCATGAAGGAAGGAAATTAGAATCGATACAGGAAAGTGAAAGGGCTGGAGAGGCTTAAAGGCATCAGGTGCATTTGTTAAGAAACAAACTGGCAGATTTAATGTAACAATCTGTCGCTGAATGTGAAGAATCCAACGAACAGCAGAAACACCTTAAACGTCTTGAAGTAGATGGGACATAATTTTTTTTCTGGATTTATTCTGTAAAATAGGCACTTATGTTTTGCCAGCATAGAATGGTCAGAAATATTACAGACCAGAACGTAATGCAGTAGTGATACTGTAAAACAATGCAATCAAATGGCAAAAAAGGCACCTACTTGCTTCAGCTACTGACCGTGTGGGCTGGCTGTGGGCCCCAAGGGAGCTGTGTGAGAGCATGCTTGGTGCGGTGCTTGGGTGGAAGGGGAAAATGGATTAACTACTTCTATTAATTGCAAACAGCTGAATATCCTTTTCTTAAAAATTTCTCTTTCTCCACTGAATAACGATTCAGAAAGGTGGTGGCGTTATTCAGAGATGTCAGTGATTGAGCTCAAGAGTACATAATGCCGTGCTGTTTCTAGCCATCAGAACACAGATTTACCTGTCTGTGTTTGCGCAGTCTTCAACAGCTGCTGCTTTCTTTTTACTTCTCATGGCTGTAGTTCAATTTTCATTCACTAGCTGCTTAACTGTTAATTGTTGGCAGGGCAGGCTGTAGATAAATGAAAGGCATTTGAACAGAGATGACCGCTGAAGCAGGATTGTGAACTTCTGGAAAAGCTGCTGAAGTTCCTTGGTTTTCCTCATCCTGTGCCTGTTAACCATTTATGCTGTGACTTGGTTGCTCAACGGGAACATTAAGATAATAATTAGAACTACGATAATGATGTCGAAATAAATTTCTAGATATAGATACCAACTGAAAAGTTTGAGTAGCAGACTTGCCTGGGGCACCCTGTGCAAACAGAGAATGTTCTTCAGGGGCTGTGCAGGGAGCTGCACAGGGTGGTGTGGGTCAGGCTGGGGAGAGCGCTTGGATGCTCCTTGGGAAGCGTGTTTATCACCAGGGGAAAAGCTCAGTGGGTAGGAGATCTAAACGGGTGGCACATCATGTCTTGATCAACTAGAATCATCATTGGATTGGTGAGGGGAAATGGGAAAAAAATTACAAAGGTAGGAGAAAGAAGGGAAATGGGTTTGGAGGCCAGTGGTGGTCAAGACTCTTGTTATTCAGAAAGAAGGGAGTGCATTCATTTAAGCGCAAAAATGACAACTAAACTACTGCCTTTGAAGGCGCTAACCCTGTACCAGCAGAGGGGCATCATCATCTCGATTCTGTGAAATTCCTGTGGCATACCACGCGTTTGGAAACTGCAGGGTATAAAACTTGGCATCATTATCAGCACAGAATATCTCACTCCAGACACTACTGGGACTGTGACTTATGTCCTGTGGTTTAAGGAAATTAAAACATAGCTACATGTTGAAATGCGCTGGACCTGCTGTGAGCTTATAGTCGTTTGAGGTTTAAATAGTTGCTGGCTCTAAGGAAGCTGTTTCTCAACAGTAAAGTCAGTTCCTTCTTACTTCTTTACTCTGCAATAGTCAGTAATAGGACTTTAATGAAGTTACAGTGAATTTAAAAAAGAGCAGTAGGAATAATTGTGTGCTTTCTTCCTCTTGAATAAGCTTTCTATAATACTACCTATAATTATGTCAGTTAAGTAGGTCGTGATTTATCAGGAGTGGGACTTCCAGCGAAGAAACTGAGGGCAGTAACCAGATCCAGTAAACAACTGGGAGAAACAGTGCCACTTGCATTGCTGCCTGAGGCAAGGAAACAGTCACTGGCACGGGTCATCTTTTAACGTTGTCTGTAATGTCAGAAAATTTCTGAAACACTAATTCACACTAGTTTGTTCATCATGTTTGATAATTTTTGAACTTCTTTTCCCTCCCTTTAAAAAAATTTTAAAATAACCTAATTTACCAGTTGTGGGTTACAAAAATGCATTATAGAACAGCAATGAATGCTACTTCAGGAGAGGGGGCTGTGGGCTCTGGCCTTCCAAGTTTCTGCATTATGGAAAGGGTTTCTGAGTATCCATACACATTCATTGCAGAGCTCCTTCCTAGAATCAGATTTATTTTCTCTATTCTGAAAATAAAAGAAAAAAGAGATGCTCACAAAAAGTAGCAAATTTTTTCTAAGGTATCAGAAAATATTATTATGTTTTTGCAGAGGATTTTTGCCTGGTGTACATTATGTGTTTGTCCCTACCTTGAGTGTTTTCAGATAGTTTTAAAAGTGTGTTGTTTTCCATCCCCTTCTCCTCTGACATCTAATACTTTTGTTAACAGTTGGAGAATGAAGAAGAGAGGACAGATGAACTAAACAAAGTTCTTAACTCCTTATACCACAGAGATAAGTCTAAAAAAAAAATGTCTAACAGCTAATAACTTAAAAAAGCAATCATAGGAACTGCAATAACTTTTTATTGTTTAGGATGGCAAATCATGGGCGCCTGATGGTTGAATTGGGTCCAACTCTTTACTGCTTCTGGCCAGGGTAATGAGATTCAGCCTTACTTAACCTCAAAACACTCCAGTCATACAGAGACAACGATGAGGTCTTGTGCCAGCAAACACTCAAATTTGATACTTAAATAAACTGCTAGTAGGCTTTTCACATGTGGTTTCTAACTTGTGTTGACAAACATCAGTTACTTCAGGAAAAAAAAATTGCATAACAATACTCGGACAACACTCACAGATGAAAGGTCGTGTTTGTCAAGTATTCTTGCTTTAATAAATTACCAGTTTTGCCAAAGTTACTCATGCTTTAGAACAGATCTTTCATTTCTGTTGTCTGTTCAATTTGAAAAATTCAGAAGACCTGGCATCATTGTATAAATGTGAGGGGTTTATTAGGATTCTGATGTGTTTGTTAATAAACGAGTGGCCAGCCATTTGCTTAAAAATAAATAAGCAGCTGGTGAGGTAGGGCAGTAACACAGGCTTTGGATGCTAGTGCAGTCTGAAAATTGAGATGGTGCTAAACTTCATTTAACAGGCCATTGACTTTAGTACAGATGGAGTTACAGAAAAAAGAAGTTAATTAAAAGATTGCTCTGCAGGTAAGTACTTGGCAGTGACTTTGACAACATATCAACAACTGATGGGTAGAATTCAGTGACGTGATAGCGCCTACTGAAATATCCTGGCATGGTCTGTCTGTCATGCTAGTTAACTTCTTCCTCTCAAAACTGGTCTTCAGGGTTTTACTTCGTTGGTGCTTTCACTAACAGCTTTGCCTGTGGAACTCGTGCAGTGTGAAAAGAATTATAAGTAATTTACTTGGTATCCTGGCAATACTTTTATCCTTCCACTTCCCATTTTTCTGAGACTAACCCAATGAGATGACCTTTTTTCCTAACATCTGTTGAGATTTTCAGTTTGTTGCTCCCGAGAGAAGCCTGTTTCTTCACGAAGTAAAATCTTTATGAAAATCTACTTTTGAGCTGGTAATTAGTGGGAAAACTTTCTTCCCATCAGGACGGGACTGTCAAGACCTTTAAGAAGCAACTTCAGATAAGGGCAGATACAATCCCAGTCTAAAGTGGTGGTTTCAAAGCCCTCATGGTTTTATAGCCTCCTGCCTGTGTCGTGTAACGTGGGGTGTACCTTGTGCCAGCCAGGGTGAACAGGCTGCTGTTACCCAAGGGAAAAAAGCTATGCTTGATCTGACCAGCTAGGCATGGCCCACGGCAGTCTTGCTGGTGGAAGTTGCTTCCCACCTTCCTGCGTCTGCTGCTTTCAGCACAAGCATTGAACAGTGCAGATCAAAAAGGACTTTAATACCTTTTTTTTTTCCTTGACTTATTTGTTTGCTGAAGTTGATAAATTGGCTGAGCTAATACACATCTGTTGCAACATCTTGTATATCTAAAAATAGAACAAAATCAAAATGGAATCAAATGGGATACATTAATTAAAATGAAAGTGCTTTCTCCAATGTTGAGAAGTACAGATAACAAAGGCACACATAGGCTCCTCTGTGCTGGTGTTGTGTGTTCCTGGAGACAAGACGCTCTGCTCCACAGGGGATAGTCTAACACCAACCAGGATGGATGCAAAAGGATGCTGTAAAGAAAGAGAAGCACCTTCTGGTTTGTCAGGTTGATTTATTATAATAGCCTAAATTGTAATCTATTCATAGACTAAATGGTAATAGACTAGACTGTATATTTTTTGTTTGGTGTTTGTTTTGGGGTTTTTCTGGTAAACATCACAGTGAAGGAGAGTTTCGAAGAGGGACCTAAGCAAGTACCTTAGTTATCTTTTCGAGTTAATGGAGAAGACTTTCACAGCAGAAGAGGTGTAGGAGAAACGAAGGGTATGGGGAGACACAAAGGAGTTTCCTTCAAAAACAGATAAACTGGTCTGAGACACCAGATCCCATAGTCAAAGGCAGAGCTTGCATTGCTGCCTGTAGGTGCTAGGAAAGAAGATGAAGGTGAAGCAGACTGTGGAGAGCTTTAGAAGTGAGGTGGTTCTGATGTGGTCAGGGTATGGGCAGCTGGTAGAGACGTGTGTGGAAAGACGAGGATTTGGGTTTTGTGCTGGTTTTTATCGGGATAGAGTTAATTTTCTTCACAGCCGCCGGTGCGGGCCACGATTTGGGTCTGTGCTGGAAGCCGTGCTGATGACACAGGGATGTTTCCGTGACCGCTAAGCGGTGCCTACACGGAGCCGAGGCCGTTCCTGCTCCTCCCCCACCCCACAGCGAGCGGGCTGGGGGGCACGGGGAGCTGGGGGGGCACAGCCAGGGGAGCTGACCCCGACCGACCCCAGGGATACCCCGTGCCATGCGCCGTCACGCTCGGCATATGGAGCTGGGGACGAAGGGGGACGGGGGGACGCTGGGAGCGATGGCGTTGGCCTTCCCCAGTCCCCGCTGGGCGTGCTGGAGCCCTGCTCCCCTGGGATGGCCGAGCACCTGCCTGCCACGGGCAGCGGGGAACCAGTGCCGGGCTTTGCTTTGCTCCTGTGCGCGGTGTTGCCTGGCCGGGTACGCTGTCTCCGTCTCAGCCCACCGCTTTCCTCACTTTTACCCTTCCGATCCTTTCCCTGGCCCCGATGCGGGATGCGCGGGCGAGCAGCTGCCTGGGCTCGGTTGCCGGCCGGGGATAAACCTCGACAATGGGGAAGTAAATTTGGCAGTAATTCATGTAGGTAGAACGATGAGAAGAAGGACTTGAACAGAAGAAAGCTGTTGAAGTAATTGTAGGATTGAAACTTGAAAATCTAGATAGGTGTTTGTAGAGTTCAATAAGAGTGGCTGTTCTGTAGGTAACACCGTGGAGAAAAAACTAGAAGTGAAAACGTGAACATGTCTCGAAGCCAAAGTCATATGCCAGCAGAAATTTGCTGGTGCCTGACAGTTCATCAACCACCTTCCTCTTGTTGCTCTTGTTGCCGACCCGGCTTTGCATCTGCCATCTCCACACAGTGATAAAGACCTTTCTTCTTCCAGCAGAGGAGTGAAAGTCCTTAGAATTTAGGCTTTAGAGTATTTCCAGCTGGTGTGAGCTAAACTGACAGTAGGCATTGGAATGGGGAGGAGATAACTGGTCTTGTCTGTGCTTTTCCATGATCTCCCTGCAGCCCGGCAGAGCTGGTGAGGCTATGCCTACACAGGACAGATGCTGAAATCCGGAAAGTCTTATATTTATACTCACATATAAAAAAATTCTTATATACTTATATTCATGTTCACATACAAGTCGGAACCATCTGAAAAAGAGCCACAAAACCAAAACAACACTAAAAGCAGTGCCTGAACTCTCCTCTCCAGGAGTATCAGCCCAATGGTCCATGCCAGAGTCCTGGGACACCACACCTAGCTATGCAGAGGTTGAAGGGGGAGGTCTCACTCCAGGCTCACAGGAATCACTCTGTGATAACCCGGTCAGTGGATTACCTTATGAACAGAGTTGACACCAGATCACCAGTTTTTGAGTTACCGAACTAAAGAAAATTACTTAGACTGGAAATTTTTTTTAGTAGTCTTATAACTTTTATTGCACGTTTTTACCAGATTTGTAAAACTTCTAGGAATACGAGCATCAAAAACCTTTTTTTTTTTTTTCCTTCCCTTCAGCAATACATCTTTCTCACATATTACAGAACTAATTCATTTTTCTTCACTACATACAAAATGAAAATTTTCACAGCTTTGTATTGCTATTCTGCTGCACATAATAAGCTGGAGTAGTAAAAGGCAAACAACATTCCCACTGTTTAATAACTTCTGAACCCTCTTATTAGCGATTTGATTATGCATCTTAATGCTTTTTGCAAGAAACTGAGGCTTATTAGTTCTAGTAAATAAAACTTAGAATTTTTTCCCCAGAAATCTGCAGGCTTGGGCTGTTATACAAAACTGTATTTATTTTAAAAATACACTTCTGTGCATAGTGCTTTCACTAGAAAAATAATCTGTCACAACTCTTTCAATAACCTTGATTTCTAGTGCTGTGCTTTTCAGAACCTTTAATTTTCTGTACAATTTAGATACTATTCTATGCTAATAAAAAGGGTGTATTTCCAGTAATAATGCTTTAAATTTATTATGTATTTTATTGATTCGTTTTTGCTTTTCTTTTTTCCCCTGTCAATACAAAGACTTGTTTAATTTAAGACATATTTGAAAAGTATAGTGTACTATACTGCTCTTATTCCTCCTTCCTCTGCACAGACAAACCATGATGACATATTTGTATCCATAAAGTGATCTGCGGTTGCCATTTGGTCACGTCTGATGGTTTAGATCCCTGGCAAAGCGATGGCTACGTGTAGCGTTGCATCTTTGGATCTAGTCAGGTGGATTAATGCAAAAAGCAGCATATGTTGATGTTTATAAGAGTACTGTGGTGCCGATTAACATTTATAAGGGTAAATGTGCTGAAGTTCTTGAGACGATGAAAATGTAGTCCCAAAACTATCGCAGATGGAAAACATTAAACAAATTGTTTAGAACTGTGCAATCATCTGATTAGAGAGAAATTGCTGGGCTGCTCTAAACCAACTGCTGTTTACAATTTTTTAAAGATAGTCTTGTGTACTTTGGCAAGTTAGGAAATAGTTTAAATAAGTTCTGACAGATTTTGAACTGAAGTCTTCTGAGGAACTAACTTTTCGCTATCTTATCAGAGCTATAGGCAATAAATTTGAATTCTGTAACCTAGAAAAAGGCAGACATACCAGTAATTTCTAGCAGCTCCTCTAGACAAGAGACATCTTACAAGGTTGTATCTGTTTCTAATTAAGTTTATAAACACTTAAAATCATCAGAATGCATATTTCTAAATCCAGTGTGATTCTTGAAGCATGCAAGATATTTAAATGATGAAGACAGTGCCAAGAAGGTGTAGCCTGGCACATTTTCCCCTCACTTTTAGTTTGTTTGGATTAAATTGAAATGACCGACATGGGATTTTAGCTTCATATGCAAAAAGATGCTTAAATATTCCAGTGCTTCTGTAATAAAAAGGTAACATTATTCATGTAATTTGTGGGTCCTAAACAACTGGCACTGCATAAATTGGTGTGTGGTTTAGAGATTACACTGAACCGTCAGCCCTATAACAGCATCTCCAAAAAAAAACATTAGCAAGGACGGTCTTTAAAATGTGATTTGAAGTATGGTCATAACATGAACTCTGTTTTGCATTGTTCTAGCAAATCGCAAATTTTGCTAAATATTTGTGATTTAAAAGTTTAGTTTTATTGATATCCTAAATATAATTGCTCCTGACATACACGTAGCAGAGTAAACCAGTGCCCCTCAAGAAGTACCAACGTCTGACTTTCAGTGTAGTTCACGAAACGTTTGACTTGGGCTGCAAGATTCCCCAAAATACATTTTTAATCCAAAATGACTGTCATACAGATTGTGTAACAAGCAGATGTATTTTGAAATTATGTAATTTTTTGAGAGCTGTGCTTGACAAATCAAGATATCCTGGCATGCTGCTTGCATTGAAGAGATGAATCTTAGCTGGTTGTGTGCTCAAGATACTCCTTCACCATTTGGATGTTGTGACTTGATTCTGCAGCACAATAATTCTGTTTTTTTGTGGTTTTGTGGTGGTTTTTTTTTTTTTTGTGTGACTGGACCAGAAGTGAAATCATTAGTTGGTAAAGATTCAGGGGAACGTAAGAGAGGGCAAGGACAGCCAAATCTTGTAGGAATCATTTTCCATACAGAGAAGGTGTTAGAAACACAATAACAGAAATTAAAAACTAAATAATGTGGGATTAGTAGAGGGATCGTGCAGATTTATTTCATGCTGAGGATAACTAGCATATGGGATTAGCTTCAAAATGTGATAAAAGTTAAAAGCTGTAATTAGGGGCAGATCTAGAGCAGCTGTGGAAGCACCACCACAGGCATGTGCCGCGTCCCGGCTCAGCTACACGCTACCAGCCACTGCGGCAAACTCTTCCCAGGGTCAGACCTTTTGTAACGATCCATGGTGCCTCAGAACGTGTTTACTCTCTGCTCTGGTGACATCATCCCGACTTTTCACATAGAACATAATTGATTCCATGTTTTAATTAATTTAGCCAGTAAATTGATTGCTGTAATCTCATTTATTTAGCTGATAAGCTACTGCCAATTGCTTCAATTTCACCCGTTTCATGGAAAAGCTTGCACTTGTAATTCTCAGCTTGACTCTTGTTATTTGTTTTTCTTTTCTTCCTCCTATATCAGTCTTAACAAGGACTTTGCTTTGCCCTTCTTTTTGAAAGATCCTCTTACTGCTTTCTGCTATTTTCACTTCTTTAAAGTTCAAATATTTTAATAAGGAGTATTTGACTTTCTTAGTCTTTCAGATTTTTTTTCCTCTTGCCATCCCATTTTTTTTGAGTTGTAACTCCTTAAACCACAGCGCTCTACATTTTGTCTGTTGTGCTGTCTTTTATTCCATTGTGTTTACTGACATTGCAAGCTTGGGGATCAGTACTGCGTTTTGCTGTTGGCTTTAAGTGTCATTAAAACCTGTGATTAAAAGTGTCTGGCAGTCTGCTTGACAATAGGGTTGTCTTCTAGGAAGCTTTCTTCTGAAAGTCTTAAATCCTTGTATATAGCCCTTCAGGATCAGCTGGCTTGGGATCAGTCCCATGGGAAGATTTTGCATCAGAAAAAGCAAGCCAGCCGCTAAAATGTTTTAGTCTTGCATAAAAGTGATGAAGATAAATATATGGAAGTACATTTATAAAATAGTATTGAAAAATCCTATCCAGAATTGCTAAAATTCCCTTTATTAATGTTTTTAGTTCATAAAAAATGTTTTTAATTCCCTGGAAGCAAGGTTATAATTCAGAGGGTGAGGATGGCCTATTAAAGTGACAAGGTGTGTTTTCTTAATTTGTTTGTGCAATGCAGAATGACTCCAAAATATATGATGTGAGGCGATAATTCTATTCCTGCATTTTAGCCCTTGTAATATAAAATCTATTTGACATGAAAAATGAAGTCTGAAACACTTTTATGTGTCATAAATGCCAACGTTGCAATTGTTGGAAGCTGCAGAAATCCAGATACTTGGAAGAGCAGTGATGATTTGCTCTCACGCAGCCACGAAGGTCAGTACATCTTAGACACTGTTCATGTGACAAAACTTAGACTGACTCATTAGTGTCATTGTACAGTTAGAAAATTACTGATTTTAGTAGATTTCAATATTTGGCTTCTTGTGTAGTCTTACTGAATTACAAGTATTTTAGTTAAAAGTTGAAATTAAAATGCGGTTTATGTAGTGTTTCTGCTTTTTTCATGTACAGAATATGTTCAGGAAATAGATGGAATAAGCTGTTCTGTTTGAGATGTCAGTGTACTTACCAGTTTTAAAGTTCTACTAGAGTTAATAATGAGATAAGCATTCTGTGTTTACATAAGAAAAATATGTTTTCATGTTTTTCATAAGAAATTAATGAAATATTTCATTCATTCCTAATAGGAAGTGTTTGTGTGGCAGTTGCTGTCTGTCTCTCATCTTTTCTATTTAAGATGCATCCTTAATTTAGTACTTCTAATCTATAATTCACAAGTTTAACAGGTTGTTTAATGGTCTCCCCTAACAGTACCCGAGTCACTTTCAATGATGTTCTGGAGGTAAGTACCTTGCCTGAACTCCAGAAAGAGATGTGTGCAGTTGTAATTCCCTGTTAGCATGTGAGTTAGAGTTGCTTTCGTGCGCTGTTTCCGAGCGCTCGTTGGATTTGGACCATGATTTTCCCTTTCAGTCTCTAAAGAGAAATGAGCGGCTCAAAATACTGAATGTTCTTTTGTTGTTCTGAATAATTTGGATACTTTGAGGAACAGAAAAACTTGGCTAACAGAAGTTCTGAGCAGCACGGAGATGCATGTGATGCAGGAAAAATCTTGGTCAGGCTCGTCAGTGCTGACACAGAGCGAATAAACCTTCCCAGAACCCACTGTGATCAGAGTCAGGCATTAGAAACGCTTTCAGAGCCCAGCAAAAACGAGGTGGGGCATGGATGAGCTTGCAAAACTTTGACCCAGCTAGTCTGGATCTGCAAGACTACCTTGTGGAGCCTGCTGGGTGCTGCAGCCCCCAGCCTGGGCTAGGGAGACACCCCGCAGGGAGCCAGCATCGCGCAGGGTTCGTGCCGTCAGCACCCAGTGCTACTGCTGGGTGCTGCTCCTGCTCCTCGCGGGCATGGCACATTTAAACTGAAGGCATAACTCGGTGTTGGCTAGGTGACCAAAAAGGTATTTAAAACCTTAGGTATTTAAATCCAGAAAAAAAGATAACCTCGCAATAGCCACTGGGGTATGCAATTAATATTCTTCTTTGGCCATTCACATTCTCATTTTTCATATCCAAAGTCATCAAGAATAGTGTCAGAGATACAACTTCCAAGGAATTGACTAGTTAGTTCTGTCTTCTGGAAGAGGTGGTTGCTTTTTTGTTTTGTTTTGTTTGTCTCTGTGTCTTGATTTTGGAGGCACTTCATACTGTTTTTAAATGGGAAGTTGTTCAGTCTCATTTAACTAACGTTTTCCCAGCTACTACTAGTTTGTGTGTGTTGGTTTTTTTCGGTTGGTTTTTTTGTTGTTGTTCGGTTTTTTTGTAGTGCATCCCTGAAAAGTAAGTCCTTGGAGAATAATATCTGTATCGTTTAAATCTAGCCCTTCTGTAAACCTTCTCAGTCACCATATTTCAGGATGATAAATTGAGGCGGGTTAGAATACTTGTATTGTTAGAGCTCATTACAAATAAACCAGGAATTTTATACTTATTTCAAATGTGTCCAAAACAGCAGGCTGTGCTTGGATTTTAGTGTTAGGCAATGTAGCCGACGGATTGTATTTGCAGGTAAGCCTGCAAATGACGGCTGCAAAGGAGAGCTGCTGTAATCGCTGTATTCACAGGAAATGTTTTCCGTTGCCCCCGTTCATGTTTACTACTGGAATAATAAAGAGTCAAAACACAATGAGTTATTGTTTCCGTGCGGCACAGCAGGGTTAGCAGATTTTGAATGAGTTTTGTCAAGTGATTAGTGCGCTCGCTTCTCAAGATTGAATTGCAAATCATAAACCAGTTGTATGATTTCAGGCACAAAGCCCAAAAGTTTTGTTTGGAAGATGTCGGTAGGATTTGCCCTTGTCGCAGCTTCCCGTCTTTACCCATTTTAAGGTCCCCTAGACATTATACTTGTAAAACTAATTTTTCTGTCTTCCTGTGTTAAAGGATCATTGGTAATACTTTGATAAGGTGTGTTTTTCCCCCTTTTTGAGCAGTGTTTTCCAGAGTTCCTCTTTTATTTCTTGTTAGAGTAACTGCAGAGTTGGCCGATTAAGAATATCCTGAGCATTTTACTGAACTTCCTTTGTGACTTGTGCTTTCTGGTTTTAATTAAGTATTCTTTTCATTGAATTTTGTTGTTGTTTATGCTTCATTTTAACTGTACTCTTATTGTGGTTCAAGTTAGCGTTTTTGTACCCCGAGGCATACTGGTCTTTAATATTTCTTCATGTATGAGCCTAGGATGAACGAAGCAATATGAGAAAAACCACATTTCAACTTGCTGTTTTATAGAAATACTGCTATTAATGAGTATGGCTTATCTTGTCACTGTGTGTTGTCTGTTTTGGTTTTGAGGTTGATTTCTATGCTTTGCTGGTGAACAAACAGAAATAATGCTTTAAATTGAGTAAGAAATGAGCTTAAATTCAAAGGTCAGATACATTCGACTTGTGACTGAGGTGGAAATATTTTGTATTTCCAGTAATTAATATCTCCGCTATTTCAGTCATAAAATTTGAAGAGTTAATTAAAGTTCTTCCTTTTAAAGTTTTTTTTTTGTTTGTTTTAAAATCACTGATAATTATCTGTGACAAGGTTGTGTAAACCAGACGTAGCTTTTCTTTAAATAAAAACCGACAAGGCTGTAGTGTTTCTCACCCAAGTGAATGTTGCTGTAGTGTAACCGGCAAGGGATGGGTGCTGCTTTTGATCATTTTTATGCCTGGTTTGAAAGCTTGGGGTATGACAAAAGTTTTAAACTCCTTGTAAATTGAATTTTAAACCCGTTATTTTTCTTTGATTTGCAAAATGCAAACACTGTGTTCATCTTTAAAAACTATGTGGGTCCTAACTGCTCCAAAATTTAAAATTAAAAATCAAGAACAACTTGAGACAAAACCCAAAACCAAGCACACCCTTTGGGCTGTCAATCTGAAAATACAGCAGCTTTTAAGTATTAATCTTTGTACTTCCCCCCTGCTATCAATTTAATGATTAGAAGTAAAAATAATTTTTCTGAGATTCGACTTTTAGGCAAAATGGAAACTAATTTATAATGTGAGTTATTTAGGTGGGAGTTTCCTTCACAGACTGCTTTCAAAGGGAGTCACAGGTTTCAGTTAATGGCACAGTTTGAAGTATTTTTAATTCTGAATTAGGTCTGGTTCTTTGCGTGTTTCCTTTCTTTCTTCCACTGTTTCATCCTGCTATGGAGAAAAAAATATGTAGTCCAGATTCTCTGCGTAGCATGGATGCAGAAGCACAAAGTGAAGGTGGCCAAATCCTTTCTTTGTTGCAGGGGGTTAAGCAGCGTTGAAGGAAACGGAAACTTACGATCAGAAACAGCATCATGTCAGAGTTTAGCAGGAGAGCCACATTTTTTTTTTTTAATTAGATATACTAGACCTCAGTAAGGCTTCTTACTAATTCTGAATGCATTCTGTGCAGAAAATGTAATAAATATTTTCCTGTAAGTAATGTGGGTTTTATTGTGGAAATTGGCAGTTGTCCTCTTTCCTATTTAAAAAATAAGAAAGTCAGTAAGTTTGTCACTTATTTTTTAGTCATTTCTTAATTTATTTTCCTGTAAAGGGAAAAATGTGCTTTAAAACAAACAAACAAAAAATGTTAGCTCGCTTGCATCTCTAGATTATACCCCTAGTAAATTGAAAAATGTCGTGTTTGTGAGGAGCATATTGAAAGGGCTGAGGGAAGAGGTACCGTTGACTCTGCACCCATCGGGCATGCCTAAGGAGCGGTCCAGAACGCCGCCGCCACCGGCTGTCTTTCCAAATCACTATTGATCAAAACCAGCTTGACCCAAATCAACCACCACCGAAAAGCTGGCTTAGAAATAGTTTGCTACAAAAGCCTTTGAACCATCACACGTTTTTTGCAAGGCGGCGTTGGCTTCCCGCCTGCTGGGTTGCAGCAGGCTGTTGCAGGGCTGGCTCTCGGAGTCTCAGTTGGGTGGCTTTGCACGTGCTTACCCGGCTTTCTGGCCAGATATAGCCGTTTTTCACTTCAGCTTGTATTAGGTAGCGATGCTAAAGATTAATGCACTTGGAGAACAAAAAATATTTGGCTATTGGTCTATATTTTATATTTTATAAGGATGCTAAGCAATTCCTATGCTGCAAGAAAAAAATTCAGAACTTGAAACTTCGGAGTTCTATATAAAAGCACACTGATGCTCGTTTTGCCTGTTACTGTGAGTAAAAGAGGTAAAATAATTCCTCCCTATTTTATGTTGGTATTTCAGCAGGAATGCACGTCAGTATTTGAAAACTGTCTTTTGGTTTCAGGAGGGAGCTGGCAGTTCAGGGGGAAGCTGCTTTTGGATTGTGCAAAGAAATAAGAACGGAGTTGTGGAGGAGTCTGCCGGGCTTCCCACTCTTTGCATTCCGCCTTGTCCCTTGAGTATAAAAGTATTTCAGGGGCCGGTGGCCGGAGGAGGCTGCCTTTGGAGATGACCGCCGTTACTTTTAGCTTGTCACTTGGTGTCACTCAGCAGTGTCGCCTGGGCTGCTGCTGAAGGTGGGTGTGTGTAGCCGGGCCACGAAATCAAACAGATATCTGCCCGACGTCTGCCAAGACAAACCGCTGTGTAGAGGGTCTTTAGAGCACTTACACTTTTTACTTTGTTTTTTTACCAGTGCTTAGCAACATATCTGATACGCTTTGTTTTATTCGGAAAAGAAATCCTCCATGTCTGAGCTGCATTTCATAGTGTTATGGGGGTGGGAACAAAGAATTCTAACACCTTTTTGCAATTTTTTTATGGGATCGCAGTGGTGAGGTTGAGTTGTATATGATATCTCTCTTATATTCAAATTCTACTAGATGAATGCTGTATAAATAATTTGCTTTTTTAGGAATATAGAGGAGAAGAGAGAGAAGTGACAATTTATTCAACAAGAATTCAGCTGTATTTTTAGCCTTTAGACTTAAAGTCTATTCCTGTATATTCCTATAAAGACAGGTGGTTGGCATCTGCAATTTCTCAGTTTCCTAAAATGACTGGTACTTTCAATCTATAGAATTGATTTTTCTGAAGTTTAGTTTTATGTATCTGTCACCCAAACTCTATTGATAGATGCAACTGAATGAAGTTTATGTTTTGTGGTTTTTTTTTTTTTATTTTATTTGTTTTGTATGTGAAGGGACAGTGTCTCCTTGGTGGACTACAATTAATCAGCAGCTCCCCGAGAAGATAATTTCACAAAGGCAAAGCCCTGAGGATTCAAATGGGCGTAAGCAGTACTGTAACTCCTTCTAGTGCTGTTGCTCATTTATAAAGCTTTGTTAACAGAACCGCTTCCACCAAATCCAGTTGTTTCAAGGGATGAGGATGAACTGTTTTCAGGGGCGCCAGTGGAAAATGCACAGAAATAGATAAATGGTGAAAAATTATTAAAAACCCAGAAAAATATGTTCTGAGACCTGGTGATATTTGCTTAGGTGAACAAAATGGGCATTTACAGGAGAATGGTTTCTACAGCACTCTTAAGAAGCAGCGTACCACATGAGCTGCGTGGCACAGCCTTTGAAGCGGTGGCGCACAAGGTCTGGTCTTACTCGTGCAGGTTTGGACTGGGGCGATGGTTAAAGAAGCAAGCCTTAGAAAATTAACTGGCTATAAATTATAACTCAATGAGGCATCTAACAACTATGCATTTGCAAAAGAGATTTTGTCTTCAAACCCATGATTTTATCCGTTTGAGGGTTATATAAATTAATGCACTAACTACTTGTGAGGCGAAGCAGAGGTTACTGGGAGACTCGGGAAAGTGTGTGAGGAGGGAAAAATAGGCTTTTTTTAGCTTTTTAATGGTAACAATACTGCATTTGGTAATTACAGTAATGACTACAGTTGCCCTAACAGATTGCTCCACTATTTGATCAGTCTGAGTCTTCCCAGAAATGGAAGTCACTAACTGAAATTACTTTAATAAAGCACGGAAATAATACTTATTGATAAAGATGTTTTTCTTATTTTCAACAAGTAGGTTTTATTTAATACAGCACATGATCTCATTTTTGGATTGGGATTGCTCCAGTATCCCAGCATCAGTCACACAGAGAAGGCCTATTAGAATTCAGTTGGCATCTTCTAAAATATAAAGCACATTTTATCATGCGCCAGTCGGCAGGAACAGATGCTTAATTTTTCTTTTTGGGAAGGTAATTTATTTTTTAAACAATGCTGGAGCCCGGTCTGCTTTTATTTTCTATTAAATGCTCTTAAATCTATTCTGGCTTAGGTCTAAATCATGAAGAAAGGGAGTACTTCCCTGAATTTGCATGGTGTCACCTCCAGAGCAGTAGCAATTGAAAGGTGGCTGAATTTTAACTTGCGGATTTGTTATTATGGTGATGCGAGTTCTTAGTCGCTTTCTCTAAAAGCTTAACTATATACTTGAGATTATTTTACTGATACTTAACATTTCACTAAAAAGTTTCTTTTTTCAGGTGGAGTTTGTTAGATATATTTAAGTACTTTCACAGAAGGTGATTTTTATCATTAAGGTTTTTATTGAGGGGGGAGTAAATGGAGAAATGTTCACTAGAATAGGTGATCGTTGGACTGTTATTTTTTTGCCTTTCAAACCTTATTTGAAGAATCTGGAATCAACCTTAATGTGTAGAACAAATATGTCCGACTGAATGTATTTATAAGTTTCTAAGAGCAAACATAGCTGGCTCTAAACTTTTCTTGATGATAAACTCATTACCAAGTCTTTATATGTGTAGTTTATGCACAGAACATGTGTTAAGCTTAAAACATGTCTGAAGTATTCACGTTACAGTGATATATTTTTTTTTTCAAGATACTGGTATTTTCTTGACTGCTCTGGGGGAGCCTTCTCCTGCCTGAGGGTTGTGTTGAGAACCTGTGCCACGAACCTGTCCAAGAAGGGACTGATCTGCAGCGTGGTTTGGCAAGCCTTACTCCTCCCCGGAAACACTTGGCTGCGGTGCTTAGCAAATTTGCTAAAACGCTGGGTTGTAGTAACAGTTTCATAAGGCTGTAAAGCTAGAGCTAGCGTGGGCCTGATTGCAAGGAGGATGATCCGCCGACTGCGGTTGATGTAATGAGTAAAAGCGGAGTAAGGCTGTTAAATGCTGAGCAACAAGAACAAGAGCTCTGCTGAGCCAGTAAGGCTATAGTGAAACTGAAGGTACGGTAGCTGTAGTTACTGTAAGAAATTGAATCTGGAGCCAGAAACGCTACAAGCCAAAAGATGAACTCATCCGGAGTATCAAGCTTCAGTATTATTTGAAAGCAATGAGTATCAAACAGTGAGCAGTGAACGGCTTTGAAAGTGCTCTTGGCACGAGGCTATGAAGGCTAGGCTTGGCGCAAATCCACTGCGGGACACAAACTTATAGTCAGCCTAGAGGTGCAGTAAATATAAACTTTCCAATTTAAGAAGTTAAAATAACTTTACACTTGTGTCACCTCCAGAAGCTAAGCTTGCAAATTTTTCCTTGGTGAACATTTGGAATGGAAGGAGGATCCAATAGAAGAGGCAGTAGGGCTGGTAGTAAAACCAACCCATTGGGATATCAGGAAGGTGTTGGCCACACATCAAAAACCTCAAGGATTTCAAAGAGGGAGAGAAAGCCATAAAGTGTTTTTGACTTGGTGTTTATCTATAGCGATTGCCAACAATAATTAGTGGAGAATGCAATCTTAGCAAGTACTGTTCAGATTTTCTTCCTTCAAACCATGTTTTCCTAGTTAAGTCTTAAGAAATACATTGTGCTTTCATGTTAGGAATCAAAACACAGATAAAAGTAATGAAGTCATTCTAAACTTTGTAAAGCAGGCTTCCTTGCGTTGCACGTACTAAATTCAGGCAATCAGCAGAAAAATGTTTATAAACCACTTCTGTGGATGAATAGGGGCAGGTTCTTAAGAATGCCTTGCAAAGAAAAGCAATCTGTGACCCCCTTTGTCTTTATTAAAGCATAAAGAATGCCCAAAAGGGGGTCTTCAGCTTTTCCGTAGTACGGGCTACATTTGAATAGAAATTTGTCAAATGGATTTCTTCAGATTCTTCTGGATGAGTTGCTTAGCTTACGTGTGGCAAGTCTACTGAGCAGGTGGGGGCGGGGGGGGAAGGCAGGACTTGATGACCTTGGTGACCAATTTGCTTCCCAGAGGCAGTGTCACATCCGTGGCACTTTGCACCTATTGCCGTTTGTGAAACTTGCTGAGAAAGTGCTACCCCTGTTTATCCTCTTACAAATAAAACCTGGTGCTCCCCATGAAGCAGCTGTTCGAGATACCCGGTTTCCCACAGCAGTTGGCTTGATTTTGAGTCGAGCAAGCGATGATCAGCAGAAGGCTTCGCTGCGGGCGTTGTGAGTGGGGAGCGGTGTAGGTGGATGCCATTCAGATCCTAAAATACTCTAACCTAAATGAAGCAAGTACATGAACATGTGAACTATTTTAGTCTGGGGCAGAGTGATGCAGCAGTTAAGCGGTTATACTCACCTGGGCTGGCTCTTCAGTCTGGATAATGTCCTGATGCCTGTGCTGGTTTGGGCTGGGATAAAGGTAATTTTCTTCCCAATAGCTGGTGCGGGCCACGATTTGGGTCTGTGCTGGAAGCCGTGCTGATGACACAGGGATGTTTCCGTGACCGCTGAGCGGTGCCTACACGGAGCCGAGGCCGTTCCTGCTCCTCCCCCACCCCACAGCGAGCGGGCTGGGGGGCACGGGGAGCTGGGGGGGCACAGCCGGGGGAGCTGACCCCGACCGACCCCAGGGATACCCCGTGCCATGCGCCGTCACGCTCGGCATATGGAGCTGGGGACGAAGGGGGACGGGGGGACGCTGGGAGCGATGGCGTTGGCCTTCCCCAGTCCCCGCTGGGCGTGCTGGAGCCCTGCTCCCCTGGGATGGCCGAGCACCTGCCTGCCACGGGCAGCGGGGAACCAGTGCCGGGCTTTGCTTTGCTCCTGTGCGCGGTGTTGCCTGGCCGGGTACGCTGTCTCCGTCTCAGCCCACCGCTTTCCTCACTTTTACCCTTCCGATCCTTTCCCTGGCCCCGATGCGGGATGCGTGGGCGAGCAGCTGCCTGGGCTCGGTTGCCGGCCAGGGATAAACCTCGACAATGGGGACAGAAGATCGAGTCTTTGCATAGTTCATGTCCCCAAATGCTGACGTTCTAGTAAGCATCACTTCTCTGTTACTGTTTGAATTTATATGATTCTATTCTCAAACTCATCTTACAGATCCTGTGTTTCAGTTGACTCTTACCTTGGTGGCTTTTTAAACCTGAGGTTCAGAAAATCCCCAAATTTTATATCAGTATTTTGTAATAACTTTAATTTCATTTATCCTGCAGGGGACCCAGGTGTGTGGCATGTTCTCTCCCTTCCTTTAAAGAGTTTTCCAGCATTACAGAGCCAATTTTTCTGACATGCAGCGGCTATATAACATTATTGTTCAGCAATAGTAGCATCAATTGGATTCTTAAAAATAAGGAAATTTTAACTTGCTCAACGATGCTCTTACGTGTATGGTTCTGGTTAAATTAAGTCACAAGGGGTCTATAGATGAGGTTAATAAGATTCAACTATGGTGCGTGTGTCTTTGAAAGCTTGAGGAATTTAGTCATGCCCACCCAGGTAGCGCTTGCACTGCTCTTCTCTCTGTCAGTCTGCAGAGCTTGGGGGTCAGACTCTGAGTGAGGGCATGCGTTTAACTTCATTCTACTGGAGAAACTCATAGACCTGTATAAATGAGGGGGGAAAAGGTGGGGGCTGGAGGGCCGGGGAGTTTCACCTGGGAAGGTAGTTTATTGCCTGATGCTTACCTAAGGCAAACAGTGCGGAGACTTCTCGCT
This sequence comes from Falco biarmicus, assembly GCF_023638135.1. Taxonomy (NCBI): domain Eukaryota; kingdom Metazoa; phylum Chordata; class Aves; order Falconiformes; family Falconidae; genus Falco; species Falco biarmicus. Next base: position 50,693,818 of record NC_079296.1, on the reverse strand, counting down.
GGGTTTAATACACTTTCCACAATGGGGGAGAGGGAGGGCTCCGTGCTGGTGGGTTCTGCAAGCGGTGTAGTAATTAAGTGCGATATGGTAATAACAGCAAGTCTCTTCTGATCGGTTGCATTTGAAAGTATTTCCCAGATAGAGTTTCACTTCTGGCAGTGGGCTCCAGCGAGCATTAAATGAATGTGAATTTTAAAATACACCAGTAGAGTTATCTTGAGAAATGCTGTATATCACCATTAGAAATGTGTGATGCATGATTTATTTTTTTGCAGACGGCAAATATAGTTACTTTGCAAGCTAGGTTTTGTTTTCGGCCATGATTCAAGAAGACTGCTCTATAGATCAGCTCTGCTTTCATCTGCTGTCCATCTGCAGATTAGCTTTATTACTTCGTATACTTTTCATTATGCATATTTAAGTTAGTTGCATAAATTAGGATCATATGGACAACATACATAACTAGGTTTTATGTTCTCTGATTCTCTTTGCAGTTGATGAAGGTCGCATGAAGGAACTGGGCAGAGTGAGGGTACTTCACAAGAGAACCGTGATGCCTTACAGTGTGTATAAGAAAAGAAGGAAGGGGCCAAGCGATGAAGCCAGCGTTCAGCAATATGCAAGTTTGGTTGGACAGACCTGTTCTGAAAGAATGTTGTTGTTTAGAAGTTGAAAAAAATCATTAAATGGCATTTCAATGGCGCTACGTTTTATTGCACTGCCACTGGGTGATATGTACTATAGTTGTGTGTCGGTATGCCTACTCAAGTAGCAGTATGAAATACAGGTATCTATCTAGGCGTGTGTCAATACATGGTACTGTGTTTGAAGGCCAACTCCAATAAAACTTACAATACAGCAAGGCTTTAGCAATATACATTTAGAAAAACATGCTTGCAATATATTTTAATTAAGTAGTTCTAGTCTTTCTATGCATTTTGAATAATTCTAAGTATCTAAGCAAAATGAAAAACAGGTGTCTTTTTTTGTAGAGAAAAAACGTTGACTAAATCTAGATAAACAATAATTAACTTAGAAATGTTTTCAAATAGCACCTTGGATATCTGTCGTTCAAAATTGCCATGACTTTTTTGCTCGCATTTGTACGCTTCTAAACTCTTGCAAGAGAATTGAAACGTGCTGTTGCTTTCTAATGTGAAATCTGGCATGGTTTAATTTTTTCAATAGCATATTTAAAAACAGGAAGAAATTATTTTCACTGCACATTCTTCATTTGTTTAAAGCAGTAGGATGGTGTCTGAGGTCCTAGTGAGTGCAGGAGTTCATAGTCGATTCTCAGTGGCAGGGGATGCAATGCTTTGGAAAACTTTCCCCTTTAGAGATGAAACAGAATAGTTGCACTAGAAATATACCAAAGATATGTAGCCAAGTGGCACAGTGTTTTTTTGGTATAAGCCTTATCCTTTGTCTAAAACGATGGGTATTTTAATGCACATCACTAATGTGAAATAGAGCTTGGAAGGTTTATTCTATAGCTCTTCGGTGCACATTTCAGAACTATGCTCAAAAAAAGACGTGAGGTACCACTGCTGGGTTTTGTTGTGATTTTTTTCTCTGCCGAATTTTTTGGGAAGACTTAAATATCACGTTCCTGAGTTTTTACTGACTGTTTTATTTATGGTGCAGTAGTTCACAGGTAACATCTTTAATAACATTTTACTAAATACTTCTGTTGGAAATACAGGAAGTTGTGATGCTTCATGAAAGCACTTTATTATCTGATATATGAATGTTGTCATTAGTAGTCTGTGTCCCTCTCAAGTCATATAAGTTACGGGAGTTTGGGGAAATAACACTGTTAGGTAATTCAGTAATTTATTACGACATCGTAAGAATACCGGTGTGTTTGTTTCTTATCTTCTTGGATAACGAGAGCTAGTATTTACCTTGAATCAACTTGAAGTTTCCTGTTAACCTTTGAAGAAAGATTCTTATTCAAGGATACATGTGTAGATGTTTTCCCCTAGAAAGGAACCAAATTCAGTCTTACTCTGAGGGTTACACCTCCTATCATTCATGGGCTTGATTTAATTTTAAACACTTGGTCAACGTTATTAATCATTGATTTTTATGTGGAACAGACGTAAGAATTTGGGGATTCAAGTGCATTGCAGATTTAACTTTTTTTTTCCCGTATCTGTTTGATCATTGTAGTATTATTGATACAGAGTACAGCTTCGACGATAATTTTGAAGAGTAATTTTATATTTAATAAATTGGGATGTATAGTATTGAACTACTCCCAGTCTACAACAAAATTGATTCTTTCTGTCAGTGTTATATCTGGTATGTGTTTATCTGTTGCCTGGTACCAAGAAGTTTCTGTATAGTGTACCATCTAGTTTGTGTCCATGTCTTATCTAAACTTACTGCCATGGGAGAACCACTAAATACTTCTTATAAACATTATTGTAGAAGAGTTCCTTTCTGTGGAGAAAATACTCTTGCCACTCAGTGAAATGTCAAATAGTATAACATTTTCTGCCTGCACAATGTGTTGAAAAGCATCGATGCCCATATGGCTTAAAACCAAAATAAATGAGAAAACCTTTTTATATGATATAAAATGTTAATGGGCACAGAGGAATTGCAGTATGACTTGCAAAAATCTTAAAGATTATCAAAACCACTTAATGACGGCCTCACTGTGCTCCTGGAGAAGTTAAAGTTTCTGTTAAATTGCAAGGGGGCAGACTTCACGTCACCACTGAGAGTTCCTGAGGAGCTCCATCTTTTTGTCCCACTATTTGTTACCGATACGCCTTCTAGATACGCATTAGGCTTTTTTTATCTGATGCTTTGTTTCTCTTGGGGAGCTTTTAAGAACTGCCGTTAAAGAAAAGCAAGATAAGTATAAAATTAAAAATTCAGTACAGCTTGAAGTTCTCGTTAGTGTGACCACTAAAGGTAAATGGCCACATCCTGTGAGTGCTGAGATGGTGCTTTTGCTTTCTGACCTGCACTGAGCCGTAGCACCGCGGCGTGCTGGGCTTCTGACTCCTACTGGACTCAAGTATATTAAAAGAAAGGTCAACACTGAGATTAACTCATAAACTGAGTTCATCTGATGTTGTACGCTGAGATTTGACTGGCTGCTTTAGTGTAATTTTAGAAGGAAATCGGAGCAGTCGTTTTCAGGACTGATACCTCTATCCCTGGTTTAGGAGGGGAGTAGAGTCTGAGGATGAAGTTCTGTAAATATTGCTATTGACTTCAGTGGAGCTGAAAATTCACCACTGTCACAATTGTATTTAATAAGAGGTTGTCGTTGAGCGTTACTGAATTTAGAGATAATTTAGTAGTTAGTTTGTGAGAGTTAATCCCTAAAGTGATGTTGCCTTGTTCTATCTTCTGTTGAAAAATAAGCATAAAACGTAAGAAAGTGCAGAGCTGTGACCAGTGTTAAAAAATACCATTCTTTGTTTTAATTGGGAATACTCATTTCCAGCATCAACATATTTCAGTAAATGCGAACAAACCCGCATGTTGAGTTTGTAATTGCTTTTCAGCAGGCCTGTTTGACTTGCAAGTATAGAAAATAAAGTTATTTCTGGTCTCTGTGAATTAATATAAATAACAGCTCCGAGTGTGACTTCTGTATTACTTTGTAGGAATTCATTATCTTGGAGGTTGGCTAAGTGTCTGGTGAACAGCAAAATCAGGGAAGTGAAAGAGCAGCAGTATGAGAAGGGATTCGTATCAATCAGTTCAAAACACATGGCCGTGTTTTACAACTAAGTTGTAGTTAGGTTAATAAAGCGTTTGTGCTTTGAAACAGAATTTATAATTCTTTTGTGGATAGAATAGAACTGAATAAAGAGGCTTTTGACAAATGGAGACTACACAGGACTAGCTGTTTAATTTAGTTAGGCGACACCATTTCTAGTTGGTAGGAAAAACCCTTTCTCTGAAGCCAAACAAGCAACGCAGCAATGTGGATGTTGTGCACAAAGATAACCAAACACTGATTCGTTTTCCTGCTGAACAAGGCAGAATTCCAGCTAATTCTGAATTTCCTGAGTGAGACTTTTGTCAAAGCCTGGTGCCACCATGGCTCAACATTTTGGTGAGACTTTTCCTGTTTCATTGCTCCTTGGGAGACGACATCCATCACTCTTTTTGAAGTTCTGTTAATACCTTTGCCAGGCAATCATTCTGAAGCTACCAGCTTGATCAGCCATCTATTGCTGAATTCTCTCTCGTTCTGGTTGTCCCAGATGATCCTTCAGATGTGCATTAAGGGTGCTCCTCACCTGCCTCTCCATGTCCACTGTCCCCCCTCCCAGCTTTGAGGGTTCTTCTTGCTTGTTCTGTCCCAGTCTTGCAGCAGGAAGAGTCCACATTTGCAAGGGTGTAGACAATATTTAGGGTCGAAATCATCACCACATTTCAGGGAAATCACCAGCATTTCCAGAAGCGTCGTAGCTACACATCGTACCCAATATATTTATAAAGCTGCACCTTCAGAGCTAATTGCATATGATCTCCCATACTGAGCATAAGAAAAAGCCAGTTTATGTTTCTACACGCCAAATGATTTGTTTTCTTAAGTTAGTTGAAGTGATGGAGAGTTTCCAAGCACTGGCTCCATGGCTGTCCTTAGGAGGCCAGGGTGGTGAGCTGTGTTCCTCTGTCAGACCTGAGCATCTCCTGAAGCAGGTGCTACAGAGAAGACACGGAGGATGGGTTGGCGATGACCCTGCGTGACAGAGAGAAACGAAAGGTGGTGGCTGCTGGTCAGAGGAGCATTATCAGGTAAGTAGCCCTGTGATTTGCCTTTAGTTATGAAACAGCTATTAGTCTCACTGAGGAAATAAAAAAACACTGTGGAAAACAAATTGTATAAATAACCCCATTGATACACAGTGTTAACTGTATATGTTAACTATAGCCACTAACAAAATAAGAACACCGGCTAGGTTGGTTATAATAAGCTCATCTTATATGAGTTTTTTTGAAAAGCGTGGTGACCCAAGTCACCAAGTATACAAGCACTTACTAAATAGAACATTTTGTGAACAGAACTGCTTAAGTACAAAGATAATGGAGGGTGTTAAAATACCTTGCATAAGCCAAAACACGTTTACAGGAACAAATGTACAATAAATAGTAACTCATGCTACGGAGAGTATGCAGGTGTTAGCTGTGGTCAGTGGATTCCTACATAAAATATTGTTCTGCAAATTAATCTACTATATGCATTTTATAGCACATTTAAAGCTCATCTTGTGAAAGCTCATCTTTGTTTTCTAACAGTATGAAAATAAATAGGGATGTAAATAGATGAAATTAACGTGTGCCCTAAGTATAGTGTATATTAATGTTATCTATATTAATATGAAATGATCTTAACCCTGAAAACTGTGGCTTTTACTGATTGTCTTAGACAAGTGACAGCTTGGAAGCTTTCTGGCTGTATCTCTTCATGGTTATCTGTTACTGTTTTGATGTTTATTCATTTCCTTATTACAGCTATTCCCATCAGATTTTTGTGCAGCCCATCAGTTATTTCCAGTTTGGTTTTGACACATAAGAGATGTGTCTGCCAAAAGTCCTGCTGAGAGATTGCTATCAGGACAAAAGAAAGTGTTAGAAAGTCTGTTAAGTAGTGAGAAGAGAGCGGAGTCCACAGGGACAGCCAGTCTGCAACCTTTGTGCTGCAGAAAAAGCAGGATTTATTTACAACGTCGTCTGCTGCAGGCTTTAAAATCAATGTGTCAGATTTCATTCGTTTCCCTTTGTTTCTGACATCTGATTGTCATTGTCCAGGAAGAATCAATGGAGCCCTGTAGAATATTAAAAAAAGATATATTAAGGTCGGTGTACTGCATTTACAGCAAAAAGCTCGATTTAAGGAATGGAATGGCCTTAATTCTATTGAAATTCTCACTCGATGTCTACAGAGCAGCAGAAGAGGGTAGGTGGGTTGGAACTTTCAGAACCTGTTCGTGGCTTCATCTGGTCTTCTCCAGGCTGAAGTGGAGCAAGAACACACGTGCCATCCATCCCTCACGGGGCAAACCTCACTGTTTGCATCGATTTCTAATGATGGCAGTTCAGTAACCTCCTTAGAGTGATTTCCTGCAGGGAATAGCATCCTTCTTATTGAAAGTTTTTAGTACCTGATAGCTAGTTTTCATACTTTGGGTTGCAAGATTGCTTTAAAATAAATGTGGTTTGTTTTGTCCTACCTGAATGTGAAGAGCGATGCCTGGGGTTCCTCTTTGCAACAGCTCTGGGCGTTTTCGAAGACTGTTGCCAAGTCAACCTGCCGTTTTGTTGTTTGGTTTTGTTTTTTTTCTAAAGTAACCAACTCCAATTACCTTTCCAAATAGCCATGTTTGGAAGATATGTTATTGAGCTTTCTGAAGTATTCCGGCATTTGCCCACTTTTTTAGTGTGGTGACCTAGTGGCAGCTGCTCAGTAATTAGCTCTGGGGCCCCCAGCACGAGAAGGACACGGACCTGTTGGAGCGAGCCCAGAGGAGGCCACGGAGGTGGTCAGGGGGCTGGAGCCCCTCTGCCATGGAGCCGGGCTGGGAGAGCTGGGGCTGCTCAGCCTGGGGAGGAGAAGGCTCCGGGGAGACCTTAGAGCAGCTCCCAGCACCTACAGGGGCCGGCAAGAAGCTGGAGAGGGGCTTTGTACGTGGGCACGTGGTGACAGGCCAAGGGGGAATGGCCTTAAGCTGGGAGAGGGGAGATGCAGATGAGCTGTGAGGCAGAAATTGTTCCCCGTGAGGGCGGCGAGGCGCTGGCCCAGGCTGCCCAGAGCAGCTGTGGGTGCCCCATCCCTGGCAGTGCTCAAGGCCAGGCTGGATGGGGCTGGGAGCAGCCTGGGCTGGGGGGAGGGGGCCCTGCCCGGGGCACGGGGTGGGACGAGATGATCTCTAAGATCCCTTCCAACCCAAACCGTTCTATAATTCTATGATTTTGGTGTTTTAAATCAGCAAATAAATGTTGCTTTTTCAAAATAATAATTGTCACTGTCCTAACCGATTCTTCTGTTTAACACTGTTCTGCATTTTCTGTGTATCTATCATACTTGGTAAAATACAGTGAAGAACCAACCCTTACTAGACCAGCAAACATAATTTTTCTCCTCTTAAATGCTCTCAGCCTGCAGCCACCAGATGGCATGTTCCAGCTTGCAAAGTTCATTGCAGCAGTAATGTTACTTCTCGCCTGAATATCCAGATTTCCTGGGTCTCTTTTAGTAACGTCTTATTCCAAGTTTAATTTTTTTACTGTGTTCTTAATTGTGGTTATCAGAAAAAAAATTATTGTCAGGTGGGGTTGGCAAAGTTCTGTGCTTCATTAGCTGAATGAAATTCAAATTTGTTAAATATCAGGATTAAAAGCTATTTCAAGACAGTCTAGATTTTTATAATACTAGATTTATTAGCTCCATTATACTATGAGTATATTACTGAAATTAAGATCCGTAGAACACTTCAGGAGGGGCCAGCTGGCAGAGTTACCGATCCTGAAATGCTTTTGATGCTATTCCTTTCCATGCTGTTCCTATCAAACTGTGTGCAGTAGAGTAGGAGCAAGAATAATATCTGATATACTGTTTATTGCATGCATTTTGACAGCTGCTCTGTATTTCTCAACGGTATTTCAACAGCTAAATCAGTGCATCTCAGGAAAAATGCTGTCTCCAAAAAAGAACAAAGTGTGCTCGCACCTTCTGGTGCAAGAGGTGTGTGTTGTGCTCACCAACAATTAACTTAGCAGTTGCGTTTTCAGTTACTAACAGCTTCTCCGTTGCCTTGCTAAGGCCCTCTCCTTTCAGAAGCCAACTGATTTTTAAGTCAAACACAACATTTTATTTAAAAAGCTAATGCTCGGTTCACACCTGCCTTAAAAAAAATAATCTTCATTGTCAACAGATGTGTTGGCGAGGTTTCTAGTGCATTGTGAAAGCTAAAAAAAAAATATAATGCCATGTGTGCTATTTTTCTTCTTTCTCCTTAACTCTCTTTCCTTTTAACATAAGTTATTTTGATACCAGGATTTTTTTCTCACCAATGCAGGGTATAAAACTATTCAAAATAAGGTTTCTAATAGTGAACTTAGAGGTCAGGAGACTGCAACGCTTTTCTTTATTGCCAAGGGCATTGCTACCCATTTGTTTTGCGAATATATTAGTTTCTGTTGCTCAGGATGAAAGCAAAGACTTTGTTGAAAAAACAAGGTTCCCAATTTTAAATTAATTACTATTTTTCATACAAACACATCATGTGGCACTTAGGACATGGTTTAGTGGTGGGCTTGACAGTGCTGGGTTTATGGTTGGATGTGCTGGTATTAAAGTTCTTTTCCAACCTAAATGACTCTATGATTACTGCAGTGTCCAGAAACTTAGAAGAGGCTTTGCTGTGACAGATGCCGTGTGTGTCCTCAATTTGAGATTATCATCATCCCTGAAATTTTTGAGAGGGGACTTCGCCCTTGCTGGCCTTTCAGATCAGCACACTTGATTTTCTGGTTATTTTATAATATCACTATTGTATAATATTTTATATTATTGTATATCGTATTTTTATACTCTTCTTGCTATGTCAGCATCCTTGAGAGCTCGTATACTTTATAATAACTCCTACAGCTTGTTCCGTCTGTCTGCTAGAAATACTTGCATGGAGCGGCATTGCCATTCTTACGTGAAATGGGGACGTGCCATGGTGCTGTTTCTGAGACGGCCGTATTTGTGTCGCTTCCCTCTTTCATTTTGAGGCTGTCAGCTTTTTCAATCGGGAATTAAATTAGCATGTTCTTACCAAGTTTTAATAAGGGGATATATGGACACTGCCTCCTCAGCAAAAATAAGCGTGGCAGCAGTCTGGCAAGGCTCTTCAGGGGTTTAGGTGTTCAGCTGGGATGAGAAGGGCGCTTGCATGGATAAAAGGTAGTGGCCCCAGGTGGGACCTAGCAGCAAAGCTGCTGGAATAATAATGCACCTCGACTAACGTGCAGCCTTCAGGTTTACACCAACCTGCTTCAGGTTCTGGTGTCATGCAATTCCCCGACTCGTTACTGACACACTTCAAATCATTATCTCTTTCAGGTGGCCATCCCTGTGTTCACGGGCCTGTTCAATGGGGTAGAGATGTTCTAGGAATCCCAGTGGGGCGAAATGAGATTGGAGCTTATGTATCTTCTTTTGGTCTGCTTTTAATATGTTAAGTCTGTATTTTTCTTTTATTGCCTTGTTACTGTAAAATAAAAATTATTTACATAATGGGAAAAAGCAGAACGCTGAAATAGAAAAATGAGACTTGCTAAAATAAAAAATGGGCATTCCTGAAAAGGCAAACCCCCCCTAACAGAAACCCACTCAATCCAAAGGAGTGAAGTTGCCAAAACATACCTCCCCTTTACAAACGGGAATATGCTTCTTATGCCTGAAGATTTGGTGCTCTTTAGCAGCTGATTTTCCCGTCCACATTTTCTTTGGTGGTTTTTTTGTGTCCTCAGTTTGTCTTTTGCACATATGAGCATCTTTCAGTTCTCTAGACTCTTTAGAAATTGAGACATTTAATCGGTAGCTAGTGATTCAAAAGCATATTTCATCAAGCAATGTGTGTTCTTCATTATTACCTTGCAGAGTGACCTCCCAGGGAAGAACCGAGCGCATTGACATCTACAGTTGATAATCTATTGATTCATGGTAGAAAACAACGGCAATCAACGGGAGGGCTGTAATTGTTTCATTAAGTCCTATGAACAGCACATTGTACATTGATCCAGAGTGCCTTGGAGCTACGGCTTCACAATGTCATGACTCTCCCCGTGGGCACCTTATTTTTCAATTTGCCGTTACTTGGAAGTGGTTCGGTGCCAGTCCCACAGAATCCCGTCGTGGATTGCTCTCACCTAGCGTGAGCGGGGCAGGTAAGCCGCTCTGAAATCTAGACCGCTGGCTGCGGGGTGGTTTCCTACCCTTACGTAGTTGCTGAAGCCTTCAGAGGTGACTCCACTTTTCTCAAAATTCAGTATATTTGATTTCCCTGACTTGGTATTCAGCGAGCCTGAGCTGTCTTCAGAATGGGCTTCACGGGGTGTAATCGTTTCTTCTTACTCTGCATCGAGCAGAAATGGCATGGTGGTTTGAAAAGCCAGCAGTCTGTCCTCGTCAGAAGTCCTGCAGTTGCTGGTGCTGTGCAGTGACAACTGGGTACGTATTAAAAAGTTTGATTCCAACATAACAAGAAAGGGGTTTCCCAGCTCCTGCTTGATCCTTTTCAAACCTCTCTATACCATTGTTTGTTAGTGTATTTTATAGTAAGCACAATCAGAATTACAATCTCTTGGACCTTCTGGTGGTACTACAAATGCAACAAATAAATGTCTGCATCTTGCTTTTACCAGAGATAAAAATAACCTGGATCGAGAAATAACCATTATTATATATATTATAGCAAAGCTGTAAACACTTGTGCTTCTTAAAAGGTTGAAGCTAGGGTGTTAATGTGAATTTATAAGCTCAATGGTTTGTCTTAATTGTGTTGCCTCTGACTTCAGGGGCTCAGTAAAATGACCAGTCTTGTGATTTCATCCCTTTTTCTGAAAGTTTTCACGCGTGGCCTTGTCCCTTTTCCCTGCCGCACATGTGCAGTATTAACTGTGGTGTCTCGCCCATAAAGGTCTCGTGCGTGCCATACTTCTCAACAGTTTTACCTATAGAAATGTGTGTGCAAAGATGGCATCTGGCCGTTAGGTGCGGTATCTGAGATTTCTCAATGTTCTTGCTGAGTTAATCCTCCATTTTTCAGGGATTGTACTAATAAGAAGCCATAAATTACCCACAGTACGTCTTTTGTGGTTAACTTGAACCAAGACAAGGGGAATGCTTTTTATGCCCCAGCTACTTGCTTAGTTGCCTGCAGTTTTAAGTAAGGGTCTCCTGCTTTGGGCAACGAGGCTTTTCACAGTCACTGTGGTCATGTTTGAAATTGAAAAGCCTCTCTGAAACCCTTCAGCAAAATGGCCAGAGCACTTCCAGCTCTTCTCATAGTGATGGTACAAACCTTCACCAAACCTTTAATGATTCTGATGTTTATAGCTTGGAATATTTTGCACACATGTTCCAACTTTGCATTCACAACATTTGTTAAACCAACAAGACTGTAGCAGACATGATAGCTACCATCAGGAAACTTGTTTGACAGTTTAAACAGACAGCATCTGTGTTTCTTGCATTTCATAGTACACAAAAAGAACAAGGATTGCCCGTAGCTCAATTAATTCAAGATGTTGTCACATGATGGAACTCTGCTTTGGAGATGTTAAAAACATCTAATTGAAAAAAGAGATTTTGCTCTTGTGTTTGGCTGAGTTTCATCAATATCACCTCCTCACTTGAATATTACTGGGAGCAGTTGGCTTGAGTCTGGGGAATTAAGTTAAATTGGTGTACATCGGGGCCGTCCTCCTGTGCTTCCAGCAATGTCTTTGTTGAAAGTGAGTTTAGGATTCTCAAATTTGAAAGCAATGTAAGAGAATTGAATTGGGTACCACTTGAGCATCTTTTAAAATGACACTGAAATTGTCACCATTGTCAACAAAAAGGCAATCAGAAAAGAAAGGAAACCCTGAATGCAGCAAAGACAAAAATGCTGGGATGTTAGTGCTGTGTAATCAGGATAGTGGCAGGGGATCAGAATAAGTTCTCTACTTACATGACAAGAGGCATCTTGTATTTGCATCCTTTCTATTGCGTAATGACAGTCATTGCCTTAATGATAAGTCAAATTTGTCATTCTCTGTGTCAGTGAAGTAAGAGCCAGAACTAAACCAAATAAAAGGCGCCACACATCGAAGCGCTATATAGAGGTAACACCGGCCGCTGTAAATTAGTGGAGCTCAATTGATAAAGGACACTTCTTGCAGGGAACAGTCGCATCGCACGGCATGGGCTTAGCAGACCGCATAAACAGAGCTTAAGGCTAAGTGCATGAGGAATGTTCTGATGAGGTGGACTCCATGAGAGCCAGGACATGACGGCGTGGTCCAGAGTTGCGATTTGCTATAAAGACTTAAAACCTTACACCATTTTGCTTATAATTAATAGGACCGTGTTTTGGCACCTGTTCAGGCTTTTCCACATTTATGTTGCTATAAAGAACTAAGATAAAATAAAAATTTGCTCTTCTATGACAAATTCCCTTCAACTTGTCTAAAAATTGGGTGGAGCGAAGAAGTGGGAACATTTTCCCAGAAGCTGTAATCGTGGATCAAATTGTGATAGCTGCGTTGAGTGGTATCTGAGCGCATGATTTCATCTGTTGTCTTCAGTGAGGCTCTTCGCAGGGTAAGATCTTGTTCACTGTGTTATGTCTGAGCCTCTGACCCTTGCCTCCAGTAACATGAGGTCCTTCTGTCTATAGAAGCAGGTTTTTGGACAGACTGTTGATGTGTGCCATGGTGTGTGCTGTGCTGGCGTCTCTGGTGAAATAGTCCACAGATACACCGGTCCACGAGCAAACCAGTTTTGTGTCAGCGTTACTGGATGTCTGCTCAGGAATTCTTCCCCACACAAGTTTCTGGCTTTTAAATAGAGGACATGCAGTGAAAAGCACGCCCATTTATTTGAAAATTTATGGGCTGACCTGAGTGTTATCTCTAGGGAGGACTCCTTGGGTCAGTCAAAGTGAATTAAAGCCAAATGTGTCTGTTTTTCGTGTTTACGCTTTCCATAAACATAGCACATATGCAGTGTGCAGCTGCAATCCTGCAAGGGTCTTTTCCCCCTGCTATTTGGGGGCTCTGTACTTTGGAAGCACATTCTATTGATAGCGCTGTAGAAAGAACAAGTGATGTTGGACCACTTGACGATTCATTTATCAAACTGTCTGGAAGAATTTCAAGTAAGGTAAGACAACAATGAAGCTGGAGCTAAGACAGCCAGTATACGGCACATTTGAGTAAATAAGTAACAAAAAGTCAATGCCTTTCCCCTCTGCTTTTATCAGCTCCAGAAGAAATGAGATAAAAAGGTACAGAACGTTTCCTTGGGGGAAGATTACCATTTATTTTTATTGATTAGGGCCTTCAGGCTGTGACCTCAGACACTTCTTGCAGTTTATTCCCCCTGCCGTAGTCACTCCCCACTGCTGGTTTTTGCTCTGAGTGCTGTGCAGTCCCCAGTCCCCTTCAGCAGCGAAGGCTCCTCAGAGCCAGACCCGCCGTGATGCTCCGATTGCCGCGACGTGGCCAACTGGGTGTGTTGCTGATGTGTGGGGCAAAGCCTGACAACAGGAATGTACTGAGCCACTTCATCCTTTGAAGGCACTATTTTCCTTCGGTAAAACAAAGAGATGATATTTAATCAGCCGCTCCAGCAGCTCTGACATCCTTAGAACGGGGGTTGTGAGTGCAAAGAACTACTATGAGTGTTGTGGGAGGGTGAGAGGCCACCCAACGGTTGCTCTAGCAAGAAAAGGACAGATAAGGTGAAGTTCACGGTTGTACTACCAGGGAATTTTTACAAATTAAAAAAATAGCCGAATGGAAATGATTGGTTAACAGGGAGCTAGATCAGCTGGCCTCCAAAGGTCCTCCCTTCCCACCTGAGTTATCCACCAATTCCATGACTGAGTGGAAACTGAACTCAGTTCCTCATGAGGGCTGTGGCAGCGGATGAGGAGCACAGGACTGTGTGACTAACCCAACCCGGAGTCAACGGGGAAGAAATGAACATCTTGGATCAGGCTCTGCAGAGGATGGCTGAAGTGCTCGATGGGCTCATGCAAGACTTTCAGACTCCTGTTCTTATGGCAAGTTAATGGCATTTTTGAACTGAAAGTAAAGAAAGAACGTATTTTGCCACACAGGTGCAAGGTTCTCCACTGAGGACAAAAGCACGGCGTAGGAACTTGCCCCAGCAATATAACATTGACCAGCCTAAATGCTCAATATCTTGTTTGTTCCCTGTGTGCTCCCTTCAGAGTGTGAGTGAGGATGCCCTTTTTTCTAGGTGGTTTTTTTTGTGTCATTGACCCAAGTCTCTGGAGAGTGGGATCTATAGAAGATGACAGCGATCAATGGAAAGGAGCGTTGAGGTTTTAAGGGAAAGACGTCATATGGCCCATCTACTGAGAAACCAGCCATAGCACTGCAAGTCCCAGGTGGTTTGCATGGCGTTTCAGCTGGCAGAAAACGTAGCTCCTGTTGTTAAGCTCCAGTCAATCCCCACGCCAGGTATCTTGTAGCTCGGGGTGTGCAGTTTGCTGAATTAGCTGATGAAGCAGAACTTGATCTTTGCCTGACTTAGTGGGAAGCCTCAAGCTGGCTTTGACCTGGTGCTTTTCTTTCCTTGTTTTTTTTTTGCCCCAGCAGCTTCAGCAAGTAGCAATTATCCATGTTCTCCTCCCTCCCTTTAGCAGGATGATTTCTTTTCAAAACCCCACCATTTTAGGGGTCTGGATGAGCTCTCTTTTTCCTGCTCCCTCCTCCCTTCCCTGGCAGTGGGCTGGAGGGGAGCACGTGATGGGACCCATCAACCTGGGGGAAGTGCACATAATGAAACCCTTTCCTGGTTGAATAGGCTTGCAGAATGTCAACTAATTTCCCCCACCAGCCAGAACCTTTCGGAGTCATTCTATATCCTTTTATTGCCGTTGCCATAGCAAAAGACACTAATTCACCTTTGTGTGAAACTTAATAAAAATCAGCCCATCATTCACTTGTCCATAGACCATTAGAAATGCTTGCGCTAAATTTTAGAGATGGGCTTTTCACAACCTATTAATCCACTCGCTAAAGAGTTGGTTATCTCATTCCCTTGTGCGGGACCTTTCCAGGGCACTGGGGATTGACTACAGTGGGCTGGAAATAGGCAAAAAGGCACACAGTTACTGTGGTTTAATTGAAGTGCCAAAATTACCTTTGTGATGAGCATTCTTTGCTCTTCAGAGGAGAACGGAGCTGTCTGGGAAACCCCTGCAAAGTCCTGAGAACACTGAATTGCCCTGACACTAATCAGAAATAGTCTTTTATGGGCTACATTAGAGGGGCTGTTTTACAGATACCGAAGCTTGCGTTCGGCTGTTAGGCAAGTTAATAGGGCGGCGTTTTGTGCAGAGGCAGGTTGCCAGTGACAGTGTGTCACCCAGACCCAGGTCTACCTGGGCTGTATGTTATTGGAAGAGAAAATATACAAATTTATCCCATAAACTGCAGGAGCTGGTTTTGGTTTGAAGGGGTATGGACACCACAGCTCCTGTCAGAAGCCACTGATTGTAAAGCCTTGTTTCTTGGCTTTCTCTAAATATTAGCCTGAAAAGGCAGGAGGAAGGAAATGGGTAAAAACAAACCAGTATGAACACTGGGGTGGGAATTCAGTAGTTTTTCTGGTGTTTCATTTTACAGTGAAAATCTTTGCGGTAGCGTGGCTTTGCTTACTGGAGTGCCTGAAAAATGAATGTTTCTCACGTTCAAGCTAACACAGCAGCTCCCTCCTCTACAGCCAGGCTTGGATCGCTGCAAAGAGGTTCATCCTACCCCCCGAAACCCCAGATCCAAACTGTGGCGGGGGATCCCCCTGGCACGGGGTGGCTGAGCTGCGGCCAGTCCCCGGACCGCGGCAGGGATCCCCGCATTGTGCTCCGGGCATAAATGCTCTCAATGGGATTAGCGTGGAGAGGGGGCGAAAGGCTGTGGGAAAACCTGCGTGTGTCATATTTCTCTCGTCTGCTGTCGCAGCTGAACGTCGCCACTTGGCTGACAATAGGGTTAAAAAAGTTAAGAGCAACTGTTGTGGTAGCTTGATTTTTGAATTATGTATTCATGAATCTGCATAATAGCCTTTCAGCTGCGGTATTGTTGTTTAAAGCACAATCTGGGAATTGTGAGAGGGGACGGAGCAGGGGGGAAAGAGGGATGGAGAAGCACAGAGGGTGAAAACATAGAAACTGAGACTTAATCAAGGGAGACTGACAAATTGTATGAAATGAGATTTTCTTCTCTGCTTACACTGTGCTTACGAAACAAGTTTTCACTTGGAAATGCTGACTCCTCTCCCAACCTAATAATACCTCGTGTTTTCTCTCTTGCCTAAGCGCTTAGAGCCCTAAGAGAGAATGAAGCAGAGCTGTAAATGCAGGTATCTGCTCTGCCGATCCTTGCTCACCCGGGTACTACTGGATTTTCCTGTCTTTTAAGCAGGTGAGATGAGCAATGAGCTTCCCTAGTTTGCTTAATGCTGGGCTGCGGCAATGAGGTGACCAGGAGAGGAAGCGACATCTTTGGGAAGGGCTGAGGGTGGGAAGCAGCCAAGAGGGGCAGAGCTGTTGGCCAGTTTAAGGAGCCCCAGTGCAGTCTTATTGACATAACGGCCTTTTATCCTGTGTCTGAGGGCTGACTTCCTACAGCAGTAGCTGTAGACCCCGAGGAGGATGAAAGCCATGATGGCAGGGGTGGTAGGAGGCGTCGCTGGCATCAGCCCTGCCCTCCCGCCGTCCCGCAGCGCCCAGGAGCCGGGCCAGAACGCAGCCTGGGACAAAGCACACCAGAAACCCTCTTTCTCCCACTTGCTTAATTGGCACAACACAACATTGGTCTCCAAAGACATTTTCTTGTGAACAAAAATGATTTTCTATTATTTACCCCATTTTTTTTTTCCTCCCAGATTATAGAGGAAATGTAACAGGGGGAAAATGTTTTCTCCCCCCCTAAAGAAGCCATTCCAAAATGCAAAAGTCTCTAATCATGCTGTGGCAGACCCTCCTCAAAGCCTTCAAGACCCTTGTTCAGCGTGCCAAATGTGCTCCTCAACTTGCAGAACACATCCCCTTTATTCCATGCTGCTGGAAAGTTGAAGAATTTTCTTTCTGCTCCAAGTCGACGTACGATTTGCATGAATGTGCCCAAATAAACTAGCTGATTTGGCACAGCTAACTTAAAATTCATTAGTAAACCATACATTATAAAGTCCCCAATCAGCTTGATGTGGCCTGCGTTGCTGCTTAACAAACGTGCACATTGTCAGTTGTGACAGCCTCTGGAATTTGGCCCAAAGCTGCAATGGCTTAAAGCACAGGGATTTTCCATAGCATCTATTTTTAGTAATTATATAGACTCTGCTTAGAGTAATACCTGGACTCCTCTTGATGTTCAATGTATTTATTCTCCCTGTGAGGTCGGCAGGAATGAACACAAGCCAGTTTAGCCATGTTGTAGCTCTTTTCTGCTGAATAGCTGGAAACTGGTGAGGTTCGTGCCTGTTCTCTATAGGTGAGGCACAACCACCATACCAACAAGTCTGAGGCCTTTTTAATGCATTAGGTGCAATTAAACATATTTCCAGAAGTGTTAGGAGTCCGCCTGCTCTAAGAGGAGGTTAAACAATGTGCTGTGTTTTTCCCACCCCTCGTATTTTTCTTGATGTTTTCTCTGTGTTAGCACATTTATGTAGATGTAAATGTAGTCCTTTTTGCGTAATGACAATATTTTCATTTCCAGGAACTTAGGATCCAAGGAGGAGATGCACTTGCTTTACCTCAGTTGTAAAGTGACTTTCTGGAAGTGGATGGAAGGTGACTTTCTTTTTGTTCTTTATCCTCTGCCTGGAGCACCGGCTGCTGAGCCAGCCCCACGTGAGCTGCCTGGTTTTGTCGGTGGGTCTTGCTCCCGTTGTGTAGCTACACTCACTGTGTGAGGCTGTTCCGGTGAGCCCGCCTGTGGCTCTCCTTGTGGAGCCGCGGCCGACGCGGTGTCTTCTAGCTTCTTTTTGTGCCATCTGGGCTGAGCTCCTCTCTCTTGCCGCTCATGCCATCTTTTGTTTTGCCTTGACTGGGGTGGGATTTGATTGAGTTGGTACCTGTCTGCTGTGACTGGTGTTTCGCTGCCGTGTGGCTCGTTGCTGTATGCCATCCCCTTGAGTTGCTGGTGGATGAACAGGCTCCATCCAAATGAACAGGCTTGTCCTTGGGCTGGATTTTTTAAAGTTGCACAGACTTGTCCTCCTGTCAGTCATGGTACCCTCTGCACACCTTCTGCTTCCTGTATGCTTCACCAGCAGATAAGTCCTCTGGCTTCTCTCCGGTCTGAGTGTTGTCTCTGCATCGTGACGTCAGCTCTTTCAGCTACTGGAATTGCTGTAAAATTTCTTCAAATAAAATCTGGGCTTGTATATACAGCTGGTCTCTCACCTTGTCCCTTATGGCATGTGATGAATTTTGGCCAGTTCCAGAAAATGAATGGTTTTACTGTTTTATTCACTCGGTGTTAAGCCTTGTTGGGTTGCCTGGAACCTCCCTCAGAGATGTGCAGATACTGCAAACAGGTGCCCAGACGCTGGCTCTGCAAGGCTGTTTGCGTGACACGCCACTCCCTTGCAGCCTGGTGGGAAATGGCTTTCCTAAGCATGTCCACGTCTTCCTCCTCCACTACCGCAGCCTCAGAGCTCTGTCTCCTGTTTACTTTGGCTGCATCCCACATGTTTTCTTCATGATGCTCTCAACCGCTTGGGACCAGCCTGCCTTTCCTCACTGGTGCTTCCCGCTCTGTTCCTTCCCTGCCCAGCTCAAGGCTGCGGTTGCTTTTGCTCTGCCACGTAACTGCTGTGTGGCGTTGTTCACCTGCAGCCGCACTGCTGCTTGTCCCAAGTACACCAGTGAATTAGCTGTTAATCACCTTCTGGGCAGGCACCTATCGGTCTTCATGTCTGTGCAGGTTCTGCCGTTGACATTCTTAGTAGAGTTATCTAACTCTTCAGCGCTGCTTTTATCATGGAATGAAGGTCAGGGGGCTGGAGCCCCTCTGCCATGGAGCCGGGCTGGGAGAGCTGGGGCTGCTCAGCCTGGGGAGGAGAAGGCTCCGGGGAGACCTTAGAGCAGCTCCCAGCACCTACAGGGGCCGGCAAGAAGCTGGAGAGGGGCTTTGTACGTGGGCACGTGGTGACAGGCCAAGGGGGAATGGCCTTAAGCTGGGAGAGGGGAGATGCAGATGAGCTGTGAGGCAGAAATTGTTCCCCGTGAGGGCGGCGAGGCGCTGGCCCAGGCTGCCCAGAGCAGCTGTGGGTGCCCCATCCCTGGCAGTGCTCAAGGCCAGGCTGGATGGGGCTGGGAGCAGCCTGGGCTGGGGGGAGGGGGCCCTGCCCGGGGCACGGGGTGGGACTGGGTGGGCTTTAAGGTCCCTTCCAACCCAAACAATTCTGTGATTCATTCTATGAAACGGCTCTGTCAGTCCTTCACCAGGCCTTTGTAAGCTGGATATCCTTTTCTCTAACTTTAAAACTGATTTTTCCACTGGAATATGATATTCATGCTCCATCTGTCTTCATCCCACCAAGCCTCTGTTTCAAGTCACCATACTCGGTTCTCCACCAGTTGCTATGGCTATTCACTCCTCCTGGGCTGTCCAGCTGCCACGGCAGTGTGGAGGCATTTCTTTAAGCATACAACAGTTTCTCTTAAAAATGTCTTCTGCTGAAGAAAGTTTACTCCTGTGTCCTAAAGATGACCCTACCCCTATTTGGCAAGACATTTTTTCTTCCAAATTAAACACAGAGCCCCAGAACATTTTGCTCTGCAACACAAGTATGCTTCCCTTCTTTTTCTTCATGATTTTTCTGTGGGATATTTGTGAAGAGTGATATCTCTCTACAGCCTCTTTCTGTTAGAGATCACAGGACTCCCTGAACACTTTTATTAGGTGCTCTAGAGTTCATTATTCCTGGCAAGAGCACATCATCCACTTCGTACCTCTTTTCCCTCGTGAGATAGAAAGAAACTTTTGTTTCTTTTTCTTCTCTTTATTTCCCTCCTGGTAAGCTCTGAAGTCAGCCTCAGTTCTTGCTTCCATTGCTTGCACAGGGAGGTGTTTTCGCTCGGGAAACACAAGTTGCTTGGCAGCCCGAGTCCATGCGGCTGAGTCCAAACTTGCTTTCTTTTTAATCTTACGTGAGATTCAACAGTTAGAGCCTTTGCTACCCGTGTATGTCTATTGGTCACCCCTCAGATATGTGACAGAGGTGTGTGAGAGAAGTCCACGTTCATAGACTATACGTGCTGGCTGACACGAGACCTAGGGCTCCAGTACACAATCCAGTTTCCCTGTGTCGGCAGAGATTTGGGAGCAAGCCGCATGTGTGCTCCTGACCTTTTAGAAAAGTGGTGCCATTCGTCTTGACGCGATCTGCAGCGAGAGGGTGTTTGGGTAAGTCTTCTTGCTTTGCCTTTGCGGGGGGCTAGAAGTCTGCATGGGATGAGTTGCAGTGCCTCAGCTGGTGGGGAGCAGCTGACCGTACCCTGAGGCCCTGGTGAGATGTCCTACTTCAGGAGCGCTGACCAGGAGCAGCAGCTGAGGAGGCCTCACCCCCAGCAGGCTGCAGCTGTGGCAGGAGGTGATTCACCTCCCCAAAGGGCAGAGACTCCCCCTGACTGGAGTTTAGTCCAGCACCTTGTGGGCTGCAGGTTGTAGCTCTCAGGTGGTACTTTGAGTCAAAAACTGTAATACCTGTATTCAGGTAAACTGGCAAATGATAGCCCTGACAAATCCCTGGTAGTGATTCCCACTCCAGACCCGTGTTTATGATGGATTATGAGGCACCAGGATTTTTCCAAGACTGGTTTGAATCATTCTCGTTTGCCTTTCTATGGACAGATCACCTAATCCCCTGGGTATCCCAGTCAGCATAAACAAAGAGTTCTAGGTTTTATGGAAAATGCTTGGCACATGGGGGATTTGCTGCTGTGAGATGGTTAACATTCTTAAGGTAATTCTAAATTAATTGAAGGAAACCATAGCATCAAACTGTAGCATTTCCAAATAACTTCTGTAATGGAATATCAGATGTCTGTGACATGTTTGATTTCTTTTAGGCTGGATTTCTAATTTTATTTAACTGGTGCATGAAACTTTACAACCAGACACTTGAGATGTGCTTTTTTGGAAAATTATGAATACCTCCTTGGCAGTACTTGACAGGAAAAATTTAGGTAGGTTGTAGGGCATAGGCAACAAGCTTGTCACCTTGGACGTAGAAAATGATGTTGTAATGAATTTTTTTTCTGCTGTTTTTAAACAGATTGATGGATAAGATATCATGCAGCATATCAAGTTGGGTGTGTAATCTATAATTTGTTTGTTGAATATTGAGCCACTTCTGTAATTATTTAAAGGAAGGAAGGAAATATGAAATGAGGAGAATATGTTACCAAATACTGGGTTTGCAGTGCTTTTTCTGGGCACTGTTCTCATAAACAATATGTTTTACTTGAATACCATGGTATATACATGAAAGCTTTGAATGTTACATTTCTGGTACGCAAAAGCATATGAATAAAGTAGTCAGATTGCATTGATTTTAATTTAGGTTGTATTTCTCCTGAATGGCAGACATAACAAAGCATTTGCATTGCTTTGGAAAATAGAACTTGATTGTTTTCAACTGAAAAAACCTAGGCTGCGTTGGAAAAGCAACACTTGGAAAAAAAAACGGTCCTTTTCCCAAGAAGTTCTGAAAGAATTGTGATTTATTGTAGCAAAATGCAATGAGGGATTTTATTCTGGGTCTGATATATAAGCAGTGGAGCGCAGGAGAGGCTTCTTAAAACTGTTTTAAAGTGGTACGTTGAGAGTTCAAGTATAAACCCACTTGGACATAGGTAAGATTCAATAATGAAGTAAATGAGTTAGACAGGAAAAGTAAATACTTGCTCATAGAAGAGTGCTAATGTACATTTAAAAGCCCAAACTCTGAAATACTTACAGAACTGAACAAATACTTCCCCTTCCCCCTTCCAAGTAAATCGCGTCTGTCTATAGTAGCAGTTCTGCTTTGTGTTGACTCAAAGCCACCTCTTGTGGCTGGCACCCTTGGCTCTCCCCTCGCCGCCACCCCAGGCAGTGAGACCTCCCAGGGGTTCCGACAGGCCCAGCACCAGCCCCCCAGTGACAAGCACCCTGCGGCAGGAGCAGAACCTGCCCCAGCTGCGGTGTTCCGGGGCATGCCTTGTGACTCCCACACCACGGCTCTGCTTTCCTTACCCTCCACAGCTATCGTGCCCCCAAGCTGTCGCTACAAACCAACCCTAACGAGTTTCTGAACGGTTACGCTGTGGTGAAGCTGATTCCCAGTGGTGTTTCCTATGTAATTGGCTGTCTTCTGTTCCCAACAGCTGACCACGTGTGTGTTTTCCTTGTAGTCACAGCCTGTCTTTCTGCTCTGACTTGTAAACAGATGCAGATGCTTTTTTAATTCCAACGCTGGAGATGGAAGCAGCTTTAAAAACAAATGAAGTTAGCTAGACATAGTAGGAGTTGTTTGGTGAGAACTGTCTTGGTTACAGAGGGACAAGTATTTTGGAAAGGGTAGCTACATCACGCTTTTCACGGCATCCTACCACACATGCAAATTCAATTAGCTCTGTGTCTCTGGATACCTGGAATTATGTATATCTGAATTTGAATCTGATCTTATACTGAGATACATTCATACTTGTAGTCTTGACGGTTGGGAGTAGGATCTGTGAAAGCACGCAGCAGCTAGAAATTAATGGGATTTGCACTCCTAAATCAGACACCTGAAACAAATTTTTCACTTTTCTTCTTTTTTTTTTTTTTTTTAATGGAACTCAAATCAGAAAAGCCAAAACCAGGTCACATCACCAGCTGTACTTTCTTCTTTCCAAAGACGGTGCTTATGCTGAGCGTGAATTCAGGCTCTTGGTAGGCAGCACAGCGCTGACTCTCATACTTTCGACTTCCACGTAAGGTGTCACCTGCCCTGCGAT
Source organism: Falco biarmicus (assembly GCF_023638135.1). NCBI lineage: Eukaryota > Metazoa > Chordata > Aves > Falconiformes > Falconidae > Falco > Falco biarmicus. The sequence continues at coordinate 50,671,058 of NC_079296.1, read as the reverse complement.
GCCGCACTACACATGGCTTGAGAAGTAACTTAAAAGACCACATGTAGAAACCAGCTAACAATCCTATGGGTTTTTTTCCCCCTAATTTCCTTGCTGTTTAATGAGTAAGTTGCTTCTACATATTCCTTAAACTCTTATTTCGTAAACCTCTGTGGCATTTAAGAAAATATTGGAATTTGCTAACATTTCCCTAATCCTTTGTATTAGCTCTTTTGACAGTGGAATGAACCCCATGGACAGTTTGTTTTCTTCTTGAAAATGTTTATAAGGTTGGGTGCAAAAATGTGAATATTAGAGTGAATCTGTTCTTTTAATTAATTAATTGAACACATTGTTTGTTTCAGGGTATATTATTGTTAGAACTACTTGAAAAGTAAGCAAAACCCTGTCAAAACCAGCAACTAAATGATTTGTACAAAGTAGTAAGAGCGAGCTGCTGGGTGAATACTAGCTTAATCAGACCTGATCATGCTGTAGAATTGCTGCTCATCCTAATTCCAGTTGAGACTTTTCATCTGGTACAGTCATGTCTCTGAATCCCTACAGATACAGTATTTGCAAACTTAATCAGGAGCAACAGGTTTTTCTCATGACCTGTTGTATAGTCTCCCTTCTGAATGGGCTGTTGTGCCGTTGCATCTGCAAGCGGCTCTGGCTGCAACATCAAGAGCTCTGCTCTGCCCTTGTGCCCCTCTGTATTTCACACTGGTGCGTAGAAATGGCACTACACATCTCTGCTTTCAAGTGACACCGAATGGTTCATTTTCTTCTCTATTCATTGAGGATTTAATTGCCCTGCACACATCAAAAGCGGAATATCCCCCAATTACCGTCCTCCTGCCCAGAAAACAGCTAACTGCCTATCTCAGGAAATTCGCCAAGAGATCCAGGCACCCGGAGGAGAATGGAAGTGTCCAAACACAGGCCAGAGGAGCAGGGAAAAAGAGACCGGTGCAGACAAGCAGGTGTTAAAGCACTCCCTTTTTTCCGCGTATCTCCATCTGCGAACGTCTGCAGAACGTGTCATCTCCTGGAACATGGTGCTCTTTAGCAGCAGAAAGGGGAGAGACGCAACTGCCTTCTGACAGCTGCAGGGCTTAGGCCATCCCATCCCGAATGAAGATGCATGGTATTATTCTTTAGCTTTAACGGGGCCTGAGCAGTGTTTTTGCAAGGTGCTAGATGCCCTGGCCTTAAAAATACTGCTCTCCACCTCCTGCAGCTTAAGCTGTTTGCCAGTTATAAAGAATTATTTGATGAAAAAGTGAGGTCAGATCCAGACCACGTCAAGAACTGGCGTTTTTGTGAAAAACTAGCTTTCAGGCTGCTGCAGGGTGGTTGAATACAACCTTACAGACAATTACAACTGATTTTATTTTTTTTTTTTTTATCAAAAGGCAGTAATCCTACCCACGCTGGAAATTCAAACTCTCAAAATTCCAAGAGACTGCTTCTATGTTGTTTCCTCCTCTTCACCCCCATTCCAGCCTGGATTTCTTTTGTACCTGTTTCACAGACCTACTGGAAGGTGAAGCTCTGTTCTGCCTGCCACTGGTAGGGTTTTTCTAACACAAAAAAAAGGAGATGACCGCATTTCTACTGTCTTGCTGGGTGTTTGTAAAGATTCCCCCTTCCAGCTTTGCTGCAATGTACATCTCAGCCAGAAATGCTGGCTTTAAAAGTTTGACATCTCATATAGGAGCAGGAAACTTTCTAGGCTGATTGTAGAGATATGTCTTCAAAGGAAGCTAGGAATTTAGGGAAGACTTCACTGGAGCTGCATATCGAGGTAAAGAACGCGTTTGAATTGGTAGGCGATGAGAAAATTATTCAAACTCCCTAGAGGTTGCCTAGATAGGACAGTCTGGAAAAAAAAACACTGGCAGTGACTTGAAAACTTTCCAAAGAGACTTCCAGACAGAAAAATTGACTTCTGCTCACCTCTTGCATGCAAACCCTTTCCAGGATGCCTAGGAAATGCTTCCCCTGGCTGATGCCACTAACTCTCCGGGGAACTGGCAAAGGGCAGGGGTAGCTGAGCTGGTGCCTTTGCACCACTGCACAGCTGAGGTGGTTTTAGGTTCGTCGAAGCAAGGCTCCATCTTCACCTCTGCCTTTTCTCCCTCTCACCCTGTATGGCTGCGCTATGACACTGCTGCCTGCACTGCAGCTTTTCTGAGCAACAGTTCAGGTATTTCTTTCCCGTGTGTGTATCAAAGCCTGTGCACGAGGTGCACCTTCTGGCCCCGATCCTGCACGTTCTTAGTCATGTTCTTAAACACGAATAATGTCCTTCAGGGACATGGCGCTGTTTACACGCTTCCCGTTAAGCACAGGCACAAAGGTATTTGGCATTAGGGCTTCTGATGATTTCCTTGCACATATATGTTAGTGTGGAAATTTCAAGCGCATGCCTATAAATTAAAAGGCTAAAAGTGAAGCAAATGGAGAGGGACAGAAGTGTTTTCAAGTTTCTCCCCAGAGAGAGAAAGCACAAGGAGACGGTACTTTTGTGAAGACTGTTTAAGCAGCTGGAAAAAATGCCATTTGTCAGAGAATTACGATAGTCTAGTCTAGACAAGACGAGTGCCTGAATCAGTTTCCAAATCCTGACAAATTAATGTGCGCTGCAACTTGGAAATATAATTTAGATTTTGACAGAGATTTCTGCTGCGTTAGTATAGGTACACAGACAGAAGCATTAGCGTATGCACATGCAGAGGGAAAATTCCATTTGGTTTACTCTGTGGGTTTGTCCCTGTGGTTTGTAAGGTGACTGTCAGTCACTAGGACTACAAACATGGAAGGATGTTTGCAAATGCCCGATTCAGGCTAGTGGAAAGCCTTTTTTTTTTTTTTTTTTTTCCCCTTGGCACTAGCTAAAAAAAAAAAAAAAATCACTAGCTGTCATTCAGACCTGGATTGCAGACAAGCAGGTGGTAAGCAGAGGCATCACTTCGCTGGACTGTGTGAACAAGCAAGTGTAGCTGGAGATCATCTTCATAAATAGGACAATCAATGTCAAATTTAAACAGTCTTTCTGGTGTTTAAAAAATATTTTTCCCTTGCTGCTTTGGCCTGTTGGACCCCCCTGCCCCTTCTTCTCTCTCCTCCTGAGAAAGCAAGCATGATGAGCAGTGCACCCGGCCGCAGAAGGTGCTTTGCTGGGATAGCACCCTAGCTGGCCAAAAGCTCATCCAAGTACTTTATAATTTAGCGTATCAGCAGTACCTAATGCCTACATTAAATAGTCTGTTCTCATTCCCTTCTGAGCGTAAAACAACCATCTGTTTATTGTCTCGGAAAAAAACCTGCATGCTTTTGTATGTGTAATAAAACAGAATTGCATTGTCTGCAAGGGGTTATAGCTCTTATTTTTAACCAAAAGTGGGAAGACTTAGAGACGTCAGCTCCAGCATTCCCTGTTGTTGTCAGCTTCTTTCAAACTGTTGTGACCTGTTTCATTAAAAGCTGTTCCCCCTCCACACTCCCCGCGTGTTGTGTTTAACAACAGATTTTTCTCTGCTAGCATTGGTTTTCATTATTGGTCTTTGCACTTCTAGCATCTGGGAGTAGCGTATGGAGCATATGTTCATATAATTTATTTATATTTAGGGGAAGTGTGGTGTAGGTTGTGCAATGTTAAATTCCCCTTTGGATGGCTGTTTCCTTGATGTGTTAGCACAGTGTTTTCAGAGCATTAGTGTTTCCTGTAGTAAAGACTTGATTCACTGTTGTGTCATACCATGGATCCCCTGATACCCCTACAATGATATTTTTAGTTTCACATGAAGGTTCTGATGCTGTGCAAGGCACCATGGTCAAAACCCTTCTATTTCACTTTCCCTAAACACCCCTTTATATCTTTGTCTTTTGGATTTTGTCTGCTAGTAGAGACGGAGGTCAATAATCTTCAAAATAAAATTGGATGGCATAATTGTTGTTCCGGCTCAGTTAAAAGCTTGAATGTTTCCATATTAATGTCTGTCATTCTCTTGTTTTGAATGACAGTGCTTCTGACTGGGAGCTGCCAAGAACAGTTTGAACATTAAAGATGCATGAGTAAAAACACAGTATTTTTTTAAGCCAGTCCATTTGAATGTCTTAGAAATATGCGTTCATATCACATCAAAACTGCCAGCAGTGGCAGGGTTTTTCCTTTGCAGAAAGGGGGCCTTGTAAATAGTTGTATTCATTGGAGTTAAAATTAGGTTTCTGTGGTGTTGACTTGCAGCCAGCTTTTCCCACAGGGCAATTTATTTAAAAAAAGAAGAAAAAAAAAAAAAAAAGCCCTAAAATAGTAATGTGCATATGACATATTCTGTGAACTTGAGAGTCCACTTGGACTGAAGCTTTCTTTGTATTTCTTTCGTCCATGGTTCCTTAAAGGAATAGTGTGGCACTAAGCTAACCTCCCTTTCTAATGCAGGGAGGGTGCAGCATTTTTCTCCAATTTGAGCTTTTATAGGTGTATCCTATGGGGTTTTAGTTAGAGAAAAGGAGTAAAATCCTCCCTAAAACCATTGATCTGTGAGTTTGCCCAGGACTTGGTCCATGAAGGTACCCTAAGTTCTCCCACTGTATTGCTTGTTTTTTTACAAAAAATAGGATTCAGATGGATATCAGTGTTTGGGTTTTTTTAAGAGAAACAGCGAATTTTATAAACTGACCAGTACTTACGTGCATCACTGAACAAGTAAACTGGAATTTGTGTTGCACATTGTGGTTTCCTTATTTTGGTTCACTCCGAGGGCAGAAGACCTCTGTTCCCCCCAAGACGTGTCCACCTGGGTAACGGCGAGCTTTCGTCCTGCCTTTTGGCCAGGGTCAGAAATAAATCTTGGACTTTGTCCCAGGCAGACATTGTTCGTTTTACCTCTCTCTCCTGCTTTCTCCTGGCACGGCTCCACAACACCTTGGAGCGTGTACTGCCAGCACACCACCAGAGCCCCCAGGAACACGGACTCGCCCATATGGAGTTTGTCAGTATGAAACTTCTGGAAAAAAGTTTCCCTGATTCAACTAAGTATAGGAAGGGAGACGTGGTGTCGCTGACTTTCACATGGAATTAGGATCCACTTGCTGAGTCCTCTGCCCACCTCTGCTTTTGGTCTGTCAAATGATCTTCTGGGCAAGTCACAGGTGGATGATTATTTTGACTTCTTTTGTGAAAGATCTTGTGGATATTGATGGAAAAAGTGATTTAAGGTTTGGGTATTATTATTGTACGGTTAATCTGTTGATCTTACTGAGTATTTCAATGAAATACCAATACTTGTATCTTTTGGCAGGATCTGTTTTGTGCAAAGTTTCTCAACCTTAAAAGCTACCTACTCACTGTCAGCCCCAGATGGTGTTGCTATACCTGCAAATCAAGGAAAATGAGCCTCTATATATGCACGTTACATTGCTTGATTTTTTGCGGGGAGAAAAAAATGTACCAAATGAGGTTGGATTTCAACCCTCATTTTTTGGTTTCTGCTAAACATCCTTGTCTGCTTCACTGCTATGGCTGAACATTGCAGGTTTCCCTCAGCAAAGTGCAGCCAAAGTAGAGTCTTAAAGATGGCCATAAATCAAGTGAGATACAATAGCTTTCTCTTTGACATCTCCTGCAAGCCCCATGTGAATGCCACTGGGTTAATTTGCAATGTACTATAGCTTAAAAAAAAAAAATAAAAAAAAATCCGCATTTTGAGGGCAACATTACTGAAGAGTTATTCATAAAGATCAGTCATCCAGAAAAAAACACACATCAAAGGAAAATCTTTAAACAGCACCTATGTTACTAACAATTATTAAAAGAATGCATGATGTTTTACTATCAAGGAGACTTCATAAACTTCATAATGGTATAGTAAGGCAGTGTAACTAACTGCAGTGGCTAAACCTCCTTCCAAGAGCGGTCTAGATCATGAAGTTATAGATAGAGTAATACCTCTCTTCTGTCCTCTGCTCACTCTTTGGCTCAGAAGAAATACTTTTGGTTCTCCGCCTCCTGCCTTTTTATTTTCCGTTAGCATCCTATTAAAGGGAGCCACAGAGGTATGAGAAACAGCATGTTTTGTTTCTTAACGTGCAAACCCCAGCTTATCTAAGAGATTTATATTTATCTTGTAGACTGCGCCTAACTTCTGTTCATTTTCATTTGAGGACTCAGTTGTCCAAGAGCCTCTAAAGCCAAGTAGCTCTATCTGTGTGAACGTATACAGAATGGGCATATGAAGGTGTACAAAAGGAGAAGGATCAATAAATTGAAATGAAGATGCACTGAGAGTCCCTTACAAAGCTACTGAGATCTGTGATTTTTTGTTCTACCAGACTTTGCCTGGGCTTTGAAGGGTTTGTTCTAAAAAATGAACTTCTCTACTTCTCATTGAATTCACTTAATGGCAGTGAATAAATGTGAAAAAGCATTCTCTACTCCTTTATTTTTGAAGCTTTGCCTATGGCAAAGTCTCTCTGCATCTTGAGTGGAGAAAATGAACCATTTTGCTTTTTTTTTTTTTTTTTTTTTTTTTTCTCAGGGTATGACAGCTAAACTAACATTTCTGCCTGCCAGCTTGTCTTGGAGTATGAAATTGAATCGAGGGCACGGAAGAATAGTATGGAGTCTGAAAAGCAAGCTTCCCCCCCCCGAACATTTTAGGTGTGTAGAAAGACCTGTTTCTGTTTGCGTTATGTGAAACTTGTGGGGAGGACTTTGAAAGTTCCCCCTTGCGTGTTTGCGTTGGCACATGCAGCTATTGAGCATCTGCCAGCAGGCTTGTGTTTCCTCTGGACGGGGGGCTTAGGGAAGAAGATTTGAAGGGGCTGGGCGGTAAACTTGGATTTAGCCACTTGGTTGATTTTTTTTTTTTTTTTAATTTATTCACTTATTTATTAAAGAAAATGGAGTTTGATCAGGTTCTCGAGCCAAGCCTGGATTTCAGCCTGGCTTGGTGGAAGGGGGGACTGGAGCCTGTGTGGTGGGTCGTCTCTCCTCTCCCCGGCCGAGCCGCAGTGCTGGCATTTCTAGTGGAGGCAGAAAAACCTTTCCCTTCCGCACACAACCTTTTGCTTCTTCAGTGCCAGTAAAAATAAGAAATCGGCATGGCTTAAATAGCAGACCTCCCTCAAAATAACTCTGTGGTCACGAGCCGAGGGCAGAAATTGTTCCTTCTCCTTAGCATACGTGAGATAAATGATTTGTGTGATTATTTCTTTCCTGTGCCCCCTTTTTAAAAAGAGGGCTCGGAATTTTGAGTGGTTTCCTTCAAGGAAGTATATTGGAGCTATTAAGCACATATTTCTCTTGGAAATATCACTGGAGACTTCTTTTCCTTGCACTGGAGGGAAGAAGTATATTAAAATATTTTCACTGAATGGAACTCCATCGTACCATTGTATTGGGTTGTTCTGCTCAGTCTTATCTATTCTTTCTCATTTTTAGTTGAAGTGGTTCCTCTGGCAACAAATCATATTTCCTAATCACACAATCCAGCCTGGGAATTTCTCTAATTTACCCCACAACATAGCTCAGTAGTGGAGGAATAGGGGAAAGCCGAGGAATGCTGAAGCATTTTTGCACACCCCCACTTACTGGCATCCTGAGATTAAAGCTCTTCTTTTTCTCACCACAAACCCCTGACCCCTTCGCTTTCTTGTAAGTCAGCATCCTCTAGATGGCCCTTAGGCACAGCTTACCGCACGATATGTGCAGATAGCTTAATAATAGAGTTTCCTGCTGTGAGGGTTTTATGGATTCTGTGAAATCCCAGTGGGATTCAAGGAAATCTGCATGATAATGCACTGTTTGGTACAGATCTGTGCGCCGAGCGGTACACAAAAGGTAACGGAAACTAAATGTGTCAGGCATCATCTTTCTAATCCAATGTGGGGTCTGTTTAATCTCTTTCAAAAGATGTCTTACAAACTGCCAGTGTCTTCATTGAGCTTTCACCCCCGGGATGGGGGCTGTGGCTGTTGTGTGGTGGGGCTCTGCTGGCCACTGCTCCAGTGTGCTGAGCTGCCCTAGACGGAGTTTTGCTTAATTAACACATAGAGGCACGTCGGCTGCTAACTCATCCTTGCCACTTGCTTCAGCCCGGGCAGGAGGCTACGATACAGGGTCTGCAGGAAGCACCTGTAATCCTATAGACAGCTTGCTGAGGGGCACTAGAAGAGAAGTGGGAATTTGTTCTCTTTCTGTCTCAACTAGGAGAAACGGAAAAACCTGTAGACCTGATACAGTCAGGACAGAAAGTGTCGGACCATCCCTGCTACAGCAGTGCTAGCACTAAACTCTGACACCTCCATGCACCTCTGCTTTCACAGGCACCGCATCATCTGACAAAAATTTAAGGCCTCCTGCAAAGTCCCCAAGCTGTAGACTCAAGATTTCGTTTATGTTTTTTCCTGTGCAAATGGCTGTCTCCTAAGCCAGCTATGGAAAGCTGAATGCCGTGGGAAGGTGGAACGGTGTTTGGAATTGGGGGCGGGGGCGGGAATGTGTGTTGAGTAACAATAAGGTCTTACGACCCTGAAGGCTCTGGCGAGCCTGCAACTCCTGTTGGCTTCTGGAGGAGCATCGTGCTCGTAGCGTAAGCCCCACTGCCTCATGGAGTTATGTCATGTCATGTCATGTTACTGAGGAACACGGGGAGGAGAAAAGTCAGAGTTCATGGAAGACTTAATGTGATGTTAACCAATAGTAAGAGTAATGTACGAAGAAGTAAATAGATACATTGAGCAAACAAAAATGTGTGAAAAATGAAGAACTGGTACAGGCAGGCCAAACTTTTATCCATACTGATCTTTGCCTGCTTCTGTAGTTTCGCAATAGTAATTTTTGACTAGTTTGGACAGCATAATGCATGACAGCAAAGAGTAAAATGAGGACCACATGGGCAGATACTGAGAACAATTAATAAGTCAAGCAACCTTTCCTTTTCTGTACTTGGAGATCATCTTTTTTGTAAAGTTCTGAGTGAGCCTAGGAAGCAAATCTGGTTACTTAAGATAGCAAAAATTAGCAAAGGACACACAGTTCAGTTCAGAGTACACATCCTGCGGTAACTAAATGCTGGCTGTACTGGTTATGACTCAGTTAAGCTACATTATGTCTATGTGTAAAAAGCTATAGACTCTGCAAAGACACAAAAGAAGGGGAGAGGTAGGAGAAAACTGTAGAATCCCTTTCTTTTAACCCACCTTCCAGTGTTTGGCTTCACTGCGGTATAATTAGTAACAAAAGAACTGTGCGTATTTATTAACTAAACCCTAACACTTGTATGTAAATGTCTATAGAATGAAGAAAACCGTAACACTTGTGAAACTGGTCAAGGTCTGTCTCTCCTTGTTGGCACTGGGAACTTCAGTTTTGTCCGATTGCTGTCTAACAAGCCTTCAGCTGCGCTGCTGGGACAAAGGAGCTGGGTCCTTCCAGGGTATTGACCACCACCACCATGACCCACCTGCACTCCCCTCAGGTACAGCGCTCTGCTTCTTGGTCAGAGTCCCTCTGGCAGTGCCCAGGGAAAACCCACACCAGCTCCCATGGGGATGAGCCCATCTTTGCATCCAGCCAGGAACAGAGATTACAGCAGGGCCTTTGTGCACCGTCAGTCCCAAATCACCTTGGCTGTTGCATGTCCCGCATTCTTTGTTCAGCTTTCAGTAGCACAGAAAGTGGCACTTTGGGTGGCCAGAGCCTGAAAGGTTGGAATTTTTTCAGGGATGTCAGTCACCACATGGGCCTTGACCTTCCAAAGACCCATCTGGAGTCCTGTTACTTTTTGAAGTGGGGCTTAGGGTGCCGTTGCGGTGGTAGACACACCAGGAACTCCCAGCAGGAAGATGCTAAAGCTGCTACTGTGGGAACCAGTATGTCAGTAAAGCTGTATATCGATAACTGCTTACAGATTGATACCTTGGGACAAATTCTGGACTTTAAATGATTCAGTCAATGCACTGGCACTGGTCTTCACCACTTGAGGGCAGAGGCCCCAGGGTTTACTTTAATTACTTTAATACATTTACAGTTGATGACAGACAACTGGAGCATACAACATGGTGCCCTTCTATATCTCTTCTGGCCTTTTCCGATGGTATTGTGTGGTCGGAGCTGGTGGAAAAGATTCAGTTGCAAAGGAAAATGTGAAAATACATTGGACACTTTTAAAAATTCCAGACTTCAATAAAAATGTAGCTATCTCTTCATTTATTTGTTTTAAATAGCTCTTTCATGTGTTGGGACAAAGGGACATTGTATTAATTGTGAAGTGTGAAATGTTTTTCTTGTTTGCTTGGGACAACAACTGGGAATACATGGATTTGCCTGTTCACACTTTATTGTTATGACAGCATTTTTTCACAAAGTATTTGAAAGCCAGAGCTATGAAAGGAATAAAGTTGGCTATAAATCTGGAGGAGTTTCATGCTTTTGTTTTAAGCTTGCATGTATGAGCTTTGTCAAAATTATGTCTTTCATCCATGCTGTCTGCCTGATTCAAGGGTTCTTTTCTTGTTCAAATATCCTTTAGTAAAACCCATTTGACTGAAAGGCTGTGCAAACATAAGATGGCTATGATAAGAGTTCTACATGAAATCTTTAACATGCTTTGTCAGCATGAGGGGTTTTTTTTCAGCTGTGTGCCCTGGTAAATATTTTTTTTTCCCCCCTCTACAGTAAGTCCATTTTCTTGAAGTACATTTCTTATTTATAATTGCTGTAATTTTGTGATGGATTTATGACAACAAGACATTATGCTTTAGGTGAAATGTTAATCCACTGTGGATTAGTGTTACGTGAAAAATACTGCCCTAGTCCAAGCTGTGTTACTAAAACAAGCTGCATCAGAACTTAGGTCCCAGACGTGACTGAATTTGCAATGGATCTATTTATTTTCTGTGTCTCTCTTTCCTAAGTAAACTGCCTGTCAAGCTTTCTTTAGCAACAAAATGCTAATAGTCATCATAAGGAATCTAATCTTGTACCTTTGCTTAGCACAGAAAAGGTGCTGGAGAAGAACACATTAATCAGCTTAATCAAAATTGAAAGACATGCTTTTTCTTTCAAATGTGGTTGTCATATGCGAGTACATCATTGCACAGGCAGGAACTGGGAACAGAAGGGTTCATTTAAACCCTGTCTCAGCTCTGTAACATCCAGGATAGCTGTTGAAAAAAATAGCTGTTTGTCCTGTAACAAACTATTTGTATCACGCAATATTTTCTCTAGTAAGTTTGGTTCTGCAACTAGTTTACGGGAAGGACAAGAAGTAAAACTTCTATCTGAAACCCCCTTTGTTTCACTGCTGTTCATTCCTGCGTTGCTGTTTTAAAGTCGGAGCTTTTCCAGGTCCTATTCATCTCCACTCACCTTTGCTTTTCTTGGTAAAAGTCTACATTGGCATACAGCTCTAAGACAGGAAAAAAGGAGAAATTTTACCACATGCCTCTGCTAAACACTAACTAATAACACGCTGGATATTTTCCACTCCACCCAAGCTGCATAATTGTTCACCATATGAAATGAAGTTAATTCCGTGTAATGTTTTGATGAGTAATTTTAATCAGGATTGTGGAGAAACTGCTCTCCAGTCTGGAAATGTAAGCGCTTCCTGTAGTAAACAAATCTTGTGGTTTTAGCATTTCACTTAATTTGATTTTTCAGATGACAGAACATGTTCTTTCTCTTGTCCTATGGTCTTCAAGGCTTAGGAGCCCTTTTGTAGCCCAATTTAATTTGTTCCTCCCTTAAACCAGTTACAGGGGAGAGAGAAAAGGGTAAGTTTTGTCCCTTTCTTTGACAAGTCAGAAGTCTTGACTGTGATTTCTCCCATTTCACCAGGAAGCGTGTGAACCCGCTGTGGCACCAGCTGAAAATTAGTGGCTTCTTTGCAGAGTGCACACTGGATCAGTGTCTTGTTGGAAGAATACATGGGGAAACTGGTGAGTGCGAGTTGACTCGACACTTTTCAGCACATGGCAATGACTGCAGGCACCTGGATCTACCAAGTAAATCTCTTGACTTCTGAGAGTGGCTGCCAGGATGAACTTGGTCCACGGGTCTTAAGCAATCTTTATTGCATGCCCTAAGCTCCCTGGTGCTTTCAAGGCTCCTAAATACGCAGGCTGTGTTCCAGTCTAATATTTGAAAGCAGTAAGAAGTTGCAAAATGAGTGGCTGGTAAAAGTACTGCTATTGCATAGAGTTAACAAGGAGTTGTTCATATTTGGCATGGAACAGCCTGATCTGTTTTCTTCTTGGGCTGTCCCAGGCAATCTGTGGCTAAAAAGGCCAAGGTACTCCGTTACCCAGAGGAATTATAAACCCAAAATTCAAAAACTATATTGTCATCTGCTAGACATGTTATCCACAGGCAAATGAAACAGGGCATACGTTCTGTAAGAACTGCAAGAATACATTAAAGAAAAAAATAGCCAGGTTGGCTGGCTATTAGTTGATTACAGCCATCTTACAGTTTCACACTCCCTATCTCTGCAGGCTCCTGTGTGCTGCCAGGCGATGTGTCAAAGTGGAGGGGGAGCAGGGAAGAAGGGACTACAGGTCGCTGTGGATGTAGCACGTGTGTTCGTGTGGTCACAAACGCAAGTCTTGGAAGCGTATTTCCCCGGAAATTGTGAATGGCAGTAAATCGGGAATTCACATTTAAAAAACGCCCTCCTATATTCAACGTAATTCTTTAGTTTTAGGGATTTTTCCATGAATAATCTCATTTCCCAGAATGCTTCCAGAGAGGAAACATAAACAGGGAAGTCATGGTCATTTTAATATAGATGTAAATAGGAAGACGGTGGTGTGATGCAGGGGTTATTAACATTTAGCAATACTCCATTTACTATTGGTAAGCACCATTTCACACCACTGTTGGAAGTTTAAAGTACCGGTCCCATGACCTATCCTGTCTTTCTCTTTTATTAAGTTCTTTGCCATAGATCTGTCCTTTGGCAAACACATTCCCTGATATTTTAAAGCTGAGAATCTCCAGATGTTAATTTTTTTGCTAAGGGGGATTTAATGTTCCCCCTGAAAAATAGCACAGCAAACAAAAGATGCATGCTGTTACAGAAATGACAGGTTTCTTTTTTTGGCAGGTATTCAACAGGTTGAGAGTGCAGGGAGTGCCTGCTGAAGTTCATGATTACCGAAATGTAAGAAATTTCTTTTTGATCCACACCGCAGCGAATGGGGAGTGCAGCTTTTGCTACGTTTTTTTTGCACTGGGAGTGCAGCATCCATGGCGCAGGCTTTACCCTGATGAGGGCAACAGGGGAGAAGCTGCCCTACCTTCCTCTACAGACAGCTCTAGAGAATGTTGCATGAAATCTTTTCAGGTCTTAAGTTTGTTTCAACCTTCATTTGCTAAGGAAAATCATCTGTGAACATTTGATTTGATGCGTTGTGCTGTGACATCCAGCAGCAGCGTAGCCCCAAATTGCAGAATGCTCCACCTGCCTCGCACGGCAGGTCAGCTACAACCTAGTGAGGAAGAACGCTGCAAAGCTTTAAAAGGCTTAAACTTCTAGTTGTTGGACTTCATACCCTAAAGCCCTTCTCTGTAGTCATCTTTGTCCCCATCTGTGCAGCATCTGCCGCTTGGTGATGTTCTTGCTGTTGCATCCCTGTTTGGGAGGGTGAATCATACTGCTCCCATTTTACAGAGAAGCGAAACACAGAATTAAATGGCTTGTGCAGTGTCTCAAAGGGGCAGAGGTGAATTCTGAACTTTGGCCTCCCAAGATCCTCACCAGCATCTTAATTTCTTTCCCTTGTCTGAAGGGTTCTGCTAAGTAAGCTCAAATGGGCGACGCCATCCTGGGGGTATGCAGCCACTTCTCCTTGGCCCAGAAAATGCAGCTGGCTGGTTGGGTGAGGTTTGCAGAGGTTTCCCAAATGATTGCTGTCCATGCAGCGCTGGGTAGAGATTTATATGTCACATCTGAAGCACTTGTCAAAATGCTCAACACAGTAACTTGAGATGTGGAGATTGCAAAAAGATCAATGGGCTGAAAGGGAGTCCAAGGCATGCACACTGCCAGGGTGGATTGTACGTAAAACATGTATTTAACAGAAGAGCACAACATTGATTTTCTGTGACCTGGATGATTTCACAGATTATTTTGGCACTATATTTTGTTACCTAAGCTGTTTAAGGAGATACCGCATACCCATTAAAGAACCCTCGTAGCTCATCCTTTCCCTGTCCTTCGTTGTGCAAGCACACCCGGGCTGCACCCACTGCCTCTCCAATGCGTTGTCCAATACTGCCCTTCCCTGTGTGTTAACCTGATTTATTTCTTACTACATGAACCGCTGATTTCTTCATTCGGCCTCTGTCTTTCACCACCAGCGTTTTCTTTGGTTCCGTTGATAAAACAGTTACAGCAAAACGGAGGATTTGATAATGTTTTAATATACTGAGGTTTTAAACATTAAAGATTACAAACCGCCTTTTCTACAGACAAAGCAGGTTCTGATCCTATCCGCAATGCAGGGGTTTAACGGTGGTGAAGCTTAGAGCTGTACGGTAACTGTACCCTTTGATCTTCTTCCTCTTCCTTCGCCAGTAACCTTCGGAGCGAGTCCGCTGGCGAAGAAGCTCAGCGAGAGGACGCGAGTCTGGCTGCTTCATTGATGTGCAGAGACACTGGATCAACACCTGCAACACACAGCTAGGGATGGATACCACATATTGTAGGATTCGCTTCCCGGCGCTCCCCTGCCTACGTGGGGACAGAACAGATTGTCGGCTTCTGTTGCAGCTATCTAATAACCCACCATCTGTTTTTCATTTTTAATTTAGACACGAGCAATAGACCTGAATCGAAACTGTGGTTCCAGATCCCGTGAGGGTTGCTTGAAATTCTTCTGAGTTTAATAATTAAATAAACAAAAAATTATTTAATCTCTCAGCAGAAATCCACCGAGCTGTGCACGTGCCTGCCATGAACAACTGCACGCTCATTACCTCATTTGTTCCAGCCCCTGTGCTGTTAGGGCTTGTTCCTTGTCACATCTCAAGTCTGTACCATAATTTCTTCAGGGCAAAGACTGTGTATGTTTGCCTGGTAATGTATCTATGGGAGTAACGTAAAATACTAATGGCATTAACAGCAAGTGTGAATGGTAATTCGGGAACTCGAATTAATTTTGAAGTTTGGCTCTTCTGTTCATCCATGAGTAATCAGGGAGAAGAAAGAAACATTCCCCTCCAATGTACTTCAAATTAGGATTTGAAATTGGAAATTCCACCAAAGCTGTATTTTCTGTCAAGAAAATGGCCAGTGAAATGCCTGCACTGCTCATGAGCCCAGCCCAACGCCACCCCTAGCAAGACACGTGCTTCACTCCAGTGTCTCAGGGCCACCAGCAAGCGCGATGTGACCGGGTGGGCATGGTGCAGGTCCAACCGGGGATGCAGCAGATGGCTTGGGTACAAAAGAAGGGTGAGGTTGTGTTGGACTGCAGCGTTGTCTCTGGAGCCTGATTTGGGGGTAAATCGGTCCTGCCAGGTGGAAAGGATGACTCAGAGGGACCACTCCTCCTCCTGACTCCTCTCCACGTCCAGACATGGTTGTCTCCCTGCAGCCTCTGTCATCACCTTCTCCTCTCCAGCCCTGTTGCTGTGTTCCCCACCTTCCTGCTGGCAGAGCAGGATAGGTGTTGACCTGGAGGAGTGTTGGTATGAGAGAATAATATTACCAAAATACAGGATTTGAAGGTGAGGCTCTCCAGGGACTGTCTCAAGCTACTGAGGACTGAAGAGTCATCAGGGTGAAGCTTTAAAAGGGACCTAGTTCTTAAAAGACCTTTTCCTCCTCCTGAAGTGGTAATGCTAACAGGAGAAAGAGAAAAGAGAAAAATCTATCCTCCTGGTGTACATTGCTTGGAGATTAAGAAAGCTGAGTGAGCTCATGTTGCTCCAGGGACTGTAGCAACATCTGGGTGCTTTATGTAAACTCTAAGAGTTTGCTAGAGATGCTACTCCTGCGGTAAATGCTAGACTTCTGTGTCGCTACCAGTGACTCCAAATTCATATAACGTGAAACCATTGCAGATTACAGATTTTGATTCTAGAATTAGCTGTGTTGACTGGGCATCGCAGCACATAAACCTGGCAGATCTTAGGGCTGGGCTGTCTTAGCTCAGCTTCTGTGTTTCCAGAAGTCTGATGTTGCCAGCGTCTCCCAGCTGTGTCAAAATGAGCCAAGGAGTTGGGCAGTGGTGTCAGAGGGCTGAAAAGCATTTATGGGGTGAACCTGTGCATCTCTCCACAAGGAAGGCAGTGAATGGTGCGGTCCTTTGCTCCCCAAGCATAATGCATGTATTGACTGTTGTGGGTCTATGGTACCCAGCCTTTGTTGGTCTGTCTCCGGTTTGGGGAGCTAAATGCTACCTTGGGATTCTCAGCAGCAGCTCAGGCAGTCCTCAGTAAAGAAGCCAATGTCATCAAGTGGGGTAGATCTTCCAACAGACAGTGTCCCCGACGTGGCTGCAGGGACTTCTGCCATGTGCTCCTTTTCTCCTTGGGACAGCAAACAGGGCAGATGCCATGCTCCCATGGTGTGGAGCCAGGTTACCGGTGTGAAGCAGAGCAGGATTTGCTGCAGCGCTGGCCGTAGCAAGGCCTTCATCTGAGGGCTGCTGGTGGGAGAAATCCGCTGGAACTCCGTGGCTGGGTGCTAGCAGAGCGATGAGAGATGTCTCTCTCCTTTTGGCATGGTGAATAATTTTATCTGTTTTGCTTTTCCCTGACGTGCCAGCATGGTGAACAAGCTGACAGCATTCGTCTAGTGTGAGTGCCAGCAGAGGAGAAGGGGAGTGGAGCAGCAGAAACATGCTGAGAGTCATGAGCAAATTATGTGGTGCTGGGGCAGACTTCCCTCTGGGTCTTACCTATGTTTGAAAGCCTGGAATGTAATCTTAGAGTTGATTATAGGGAGCTTCCACCATCTTCCAGCTCCAGCCCTACCCATGAGACAGCATATGAGCTGCTGAGGTGGAGGGACTATTGTCATCCCAGTGCCTCTGCTGTTATTTCCCCCTTAGGAAAACAAGCATGTGGCTCTGTGCGTGGTGAGAGGGGATTTGAGCATTGCGTTCAGGCTTGGACCTCTGAATGGAAAGACTGAGCTCTGCACACCACTGAGCGAAGCTCCTTGCAGCTTTCCGCCCAGAAGCTGTGTCTCCTGTGCCAACCCTCAGACGTGCCCAGCTTTCCCAGAACGTTGTGCAAAACCATCCTACTTTCTGCTCCTAATTGCAAGGAGCTCAGCATTAGGATATGTGGGTATTGTCGTGGTCCAGCTCTGGAGAAGGAGTACACCACTGAAAAGATCTGCTGCGGAGAAGATCCTGCAGAGGTTACCTAATGTGAAGGAAACAGCTTTCGCCTGAGTCTGCCAGACAAGAATCAAAAAGAGAGATATGGGGGTTTTTTTAAGCATTTCAGCTTCTGCCTGACTGTTGCAACCGTCCTATTATTTGCTGCATCATTCTTCATCCTTCTGCGGGAGGGACGTGGAAGGCAGCCCTGCTGTTTAATCACTTGCCTTTACTGCTCACTTGTGGCTAATACTTGCTCCTCAGCATTGCAAGTGGAATGCAGTAGCACTGCTTTGCATTACCGCCCTGTAGCTGAGAACCAGGCCAATATCATCAAAATTCAAGGCATTCCTTTCCCAAACAGCACTTTACATGGAAAAGTACCCTTAACTCTCTCTAGCCCTGAATACCAGGCTTGAGGGCCTCTTTACCTGCCAATGATGCTGGGCAAGCTTACAGCCCAGATAAATCACAGGCAGCTGGGGAACGGGCGGCGGCTCTTGTTTCACCACTTGAAAGGCAACTTTTGAAAATTGTTTGGAATTCAGCCTTTAATTTTGCACCCACACATTTGAACCCATGATCGGATGTGAGCTTGGATCTGCAGGGCTCATCTGCTGCAGTACCGATGCGTCACTGTGCATATTGCCTGCCTAAGCCAGAAGAACCGTTAGATAATTAAATATCTAAATGTCTTTAGTTTTTCCCACCGCTAGTTAGGAACAGAGAATTAAAAGGCATTGGGACCTCTGCACACGCCCTGTGTGAGCAGATTCTTGTCCCCCTTTAGCTCCTGGTCATTCATAAGTGCTCCCCACAGCTTTCCCATTTATCCCAGGCTGCTTTCCTAAGATGAGCCCTCTGACATGCTACTCCACATGTTACTATAATTATTATACAAAACCCCAAACCCATACACTTCCCCAAAATGAGGCTTAAAAAATATTTATTTTCTTTCCTTTTCCAAATCCAAACTTCAGGAAAATTTGAAATGCAGCACATGCAGCATTCATGGCTCAGGGCTGTGCCTGCGGGCAGCCGGAGCCTTGGCATTGCTTCCAGGGGAATGCTGCTCCACTTGGCCTGGCAGAAAATTGTCACTTTTACTGGTATTCCTGCTGGAGCAGAATTTGGAGGAGGGCATGGAGGGGCTCTATGACACGGCACTGTTGTTGTCATTGGCAAATTAAATTGGTGAATTAAAAAACCCGCACCCTCTATTCTCTACTTAATGACGGGGGAAGATGGCCCGCTGGTCTGCTTCCTTACTTGAGATTTCTCTGCGTCTGCAAGAAAAAGTAAGGGAAGTAAAATGCAAGAAAAGAAACACGTTTTTTCATTTCTTTCCCAAGTGTATGTAATGACTATGAAAAAAGAAAGTGTATTTTCACCTGGATACTAAATGAAGTAATCACTGAAATTTGCATTTACTGCTGGATGACATCATCTTTGAGCAACTTCATTCACAGAATGACAGGCTTTACTCATAGAATGAAGTCAAATGGAGCAAAATGATTGGATTTACTTTGAAGTCGGTGATTCTCACAAGTACTGTATTATTTTATTAAGAAAAATTAAGTCTCTGCACAGAAGCAACGGATGCTTCATTGGGTTTTGGATGTCTGCTCACCTCTCCTGTGGGAGTATGATCTCAGTGATCTGACTGATTTCCAGCTGGAAGTGAATGTTGTCTGGGTATGATCCCAGTGTCCAAAGACACTAACTGTGGATGGTGGCTGGAGACTTCTCCGAGAAGCCAGCCGATGCCAGGAAGACACCACTTACAATGAAGTCATTGAATAGGAGTTGCATTTTGCTCTGAGGCTGTGGTCTCAGCTGCGTTTCTCAGTCTGGATCATGATTAATGCTGTGTCCAGGCTAAAAATTTAGGATTTTTATAACTGGGAATTGAGTTTGTTTTTTCTGTTTCCTGACTCATTTGAACCTGCGTCAGGCAAAGCCTTTTT
This sequence comes from Falco biarmicus, assembly GCF_023638135.1. NCBI lineage: Eukaryota > Metazoa > Chordata > Aves > Falconiformes > Falconidae > Falco > Falco biarmicus. Next base: position 50,651,760 of record NC_079296.1, on the reverse strand, counting down.
CCTCCCCTGGAAAAGCTCTGTAAATCTCTTATCTTGGTAAGTTTCTGATTTTCCTCTGCATCTTGCCTTTCATTCTGGAACTTGCAGCATATGTATATTTGTCATAAGCACATACTTCTTTCTGTCTTGAGATTAATTTTCTTCTTTGCATCTTTTTGCATTCATTACCTTGCTTTGTTGCAATTTAGACTGTAAAATCTATGGGCTTTAATTTTACTTGTGTATGTAAAACACACCCACGGTCATATGCAAACAATAATGCAGAAGGCATATTGTGTCTTTTCATGGGCTACCAGTTGTTTTCAGGAAAAACTCTTTTTTGCAGATGGACAAACAGCATGGAAATGGAGTGGAATTTGTATCTGTATAATAAGCTCCCAGAGATTAATTACTGTGTGCTCTTTGTCACGTTCAAACTATATGGAGCACCAAGACGTCAGATAGCATGTAGGCAGTAGCTAGGTGGAAGGCCACTCATAGAAACTCCAGGATTTGGGCATTCATAAAGTTAAATTTAATGTTCACCACTTTGCTAGGAGCAATGAAGCACTGGAGGCACCCACCTCCCCAAGGAGCTGTTGCAACAGGACCTTGATCGCTTGCAGCCCAGTGACGTTTCCATACAGGGATGCTCGCTCCAGCCTCTTGGCCCACTTCCCAGTAAGGATAATTGGATATTATTATTTTTTTTTTCTACTTGCGTTTCCATTGCTTGTTAAATGCCATACGGTATTTACTCCACATTTGCTGGCCGTAACTGCTAAGTGGTATTGCTGAACGCTGTTACCTGTCCCAGTGGTAGAAACCAGGGGGGGACGGACGGGACGGGACACGGGTTGTGAGGCTGTGCAGGCTCCTTCAAGATGAAAGACCCTGTCTTAGGAATAGCGGGTTTTATTATTTATTTAGAGGATGTTTTCATGACACTGCAATTTCTAACCCAGCATGGTGAGACCGTAAAATAATAGTGGGTCTGTTTAGAAGAATGTGTTTTATTTGGCACATTTTGGGAATAGCAGTACAAAGGAAGAAAATAAAGTTGCAACGTTTATGGCAGCTGGGTTCTCTGTCCGTTGGTAACCGCTTACCACAAATAACTGCTTGCTGGTGCCCACACATGATATTTTAAGATCCGAGCTCTTAAAAAGAAGCTCTTAAACATCAGCAATATTTAGTGCTGTACAGCCTTCTGGCCACCACATAATGACTGCAGTGTTTTTTATGAAAATGAAACTCATCACATTCTGGGCTTTGCTTTAAGACCTCACATCAATCACTCAGCCCCAAGCTGTGCCTCACACCTTTTCAATTCCCACAGCGTTGTTCTTTCCGTTATGTTCGTCTTAATGTCTTTTCTGCCTTCTTCCTCGCTGTCTGCTCCTTGAGGAAATATGCTCTCTCCAAAGCTGTTGGCTGAACAGTTCTCTTACTGATCTGGAGGGGAGAGGGGAACCTGGTCAAGTCTATAAGGCAGAGACAACTGGAGCACAGTTATTGACCGTTTCTTACAATACAAACAAACTGGGCACAAGTAGTGAAAAAGTCAAGCAGCAAGTAAGAAAAATAAAGGAAAAAATATTTTTATCCCCCACAAAACTGTCCGTGGGACTCATTGCTACAGGATATTGTGAAAGACAGAAATGGAAATTATTTTTGAAAAGGAGCTAAGAAAATGAATGAAGGCTGGATTCATCATCATTATGAAGTGCAACGGCTCAGATAAACCAAGCTGCTGAGAACCCCCCCCGAAAGTTGGTAGGAGCTGTGAGGCCCAGGCGCCTGCTGCTGGTCCTAGAGGAGGTGGGATGGATCTGATTTGGTCACTCTTACGTGCTTTTCAATCATGCCACTCATAAGGAGTAAAACAATGGCAAAACATAATTACAAACTGTTAAAACTGTATAAATGCAGTTAATTTAATGTAAGGGTTTGCCTTACTGATGAAATTACCCAGTTCTTCAACTTTTTAATCTCCCACCTTCTTCCTTTCTGCCTAATACTGTCTTTCTCCTGCTCTGCTGTGATGCACGCTCCTCAGGGCCATGCCTGTGTCGTTCCTTCTGTAGGGCTGCCTCATGCAACTAAAAAAAAGTACAGTAGCTTTATTCATCTGCATTTACTTTCTCCCATTCCTTGACCACCCCATACGCTATGGCTCTCCCTTGGTCCTTACTCCCCTCCTCTCTAAATAGTGGACAATAAATGCCGCACAAAGTCTTCCCACCAAGCAGGCAAATAGGCTGGGCCTTTCCAAAGCACTTGATCCTGGCTTAGTCCCTTGTCACAGACCCTCCTGCTGGAAATGGGGTTCAACAAGCAATGAGGTCAATGCTGAGCATCTGAAAACTCTTCCCACGAGCCTATTTTGCTTTGAAAATCTCCCTCCCACCCATCGGTTGTTTTGAATTAGGGTTTTGGCCAGGGATCACTGAGTTCCTTGACATGGCATGAGAATATATATTGCAAAAGGAACATAAAGCTGTTTTGTGCCCCTTAGCTGCCTGTGCGGTGCCCTAGCATCACTTTATACCTGTTGACCTGGGTAGCGCTGGCTGCAGGCAGCTGAATTTCTTGCACTAAGCCTGCGCTCTTTCCTATCTGGGATGATGCCACCGTGAAGGAAACAAAAGGAAAGATAAGCCACCGCTTCAGAAACCTCATTTCTCTTGTCCCTTCTCATCTGAGATGCTGGTAGACAAAGAGATACTGATGAGCTTTGTTTCGGTGCCTTGCTGAGGATGCCGGGCGGTTGGGCAATGCTTAGTGCTGCTAGTCACCAGCTGTCCCGATGCTGCAGAGTGCGAATGTGCCCACAGTAAACAACCAGGGACAATGGGGACTCTAAGGAGGAGGAATGGGTTTGTACCAGGGCTAGTAACTGTACCTGAATTAACAAAGGGGCAATTCAGCTCGTTGGGATGGCGTACTGCGGCACAGTGCAGGAAGAATGAATGAGAAAAGATCAGCAAGGCTTGGCTTGTGCAGGCTGGCACATGATAACGTTATTGGTCCTGTCATTTGATGCTGGGTGAAGAATGCAGAAAGAAAGTGCTTTTAGTCAGCCAAGTTAGCGTATGACGTTGGTAACATTATTTTCTGGTATCTTCTGCAACATTCCCTTTTTCTGTCGCCTGGGTCGTTCCTCTTCTCCTTTCATCTGGTGATATTCCCGGTTATTAGGCAGCAACAGAACGGTGGGATTCCTAGCACAGCAGCGTCAGTGCTAACCCAGTGGGGATCGATACACTCCGAAATTCCTGGGGTGGTTTACCAGTAGTTTGGGCACACTTTGGATGGATCAAAAACTGGCCTGGGGCATTTGGAGGAAAGGTAGCTGCAACACCCGAGGAAAAAAAAAAAGTTCTGATAAACTTTTGTGCTCTGAGAAAATGGAGGGGTCTGCCCAGGAGGGTGAGTACGCATTGAGAAACCCAACATTAGGCATCTGGGCTTGAAGATGTTGGTTTGTACTCTCCGTGACATGCTTTGTAAAACAGAAATCTTAATGTAAATAGTAGCAGATAAAGGATTTTTAAAATGGCCTGTTGCCATGAAAAAAAGGAGCTGGGCAAGCAAACAAGCAAACGCAGCTGAGAGAATGAAGGTCCCATAACTCACAGTGCATTTGTTTACTTACTTTGGCATGAGACGCAGGTGTGAGTTCATTCTTTGTTTCTTTCTGCAGGCTGGAAGAAAGCCTGCCTGCTCCTTGCCACGCAGGTAAAATAACTCGAGTACTGAGGAATATTCTTTAAAGCTGTGCTTTGCCACCTTTTTTAAATAAAAAGGCACATGCCTTTTGAAAAAGAAGTCCAAGGACCAGCTATAGTTAAATAAATAAAATCTGCAAACTGTTTCATGCAAGGCTCTAACAATGGTTTTCATTTATTCTCCTCACCTCTCCCTGAAATGAGCTAAACTTTCAATGTTCATGGATTACTCTCCCCAGTTTTGCTTCCTGGCATAGATCTTTGCACATTTTCACCTCTCAGGTGTTGCAAATCTCCACGGTCCTCCTGACTGCAAACTCTTTACACACACTTTCTTCTTGGTTATATTAGTCTTTTGTATTTTCAACCTCATAAGGACTTTTTCATACATACTTTTTGATCTTGGCCAGCTGAGATCCTACTGCTGAGAGTGTAACGGGGTGTTCTTTGAGTGTGCAGAGAGTTTGGGAGAGGGCAGAGTGTAAGAGCAGTGGGGATGGCTAAGCGGAGCCCAGGTAGGAGCTGCTGGCTACAGAGGGACTGTTTTGGGGGAGGACTAGACACATCCAGCCTCAGGAAAGGGAGTTTAGTTTTCAGAACTAGAGCCAGCTGTGGGGAAGCCCCTCCTGGCGCTCCAGGTGGAAGGAGGTGTGCTCCCAGGGTCACGCTGGATCACAAGACTGGCGCTCAGGCCAGCTGTGTAACCTGAATGCCTCTCCTGTGGGATGGATAAAGGGGAGAAAAGAAGCACTTGGAGATAGTAACCTGGGTGGACTGAGAGGCGGTATCTGGTGGGTGAAGATGCAGAGGCTGGAAAACAGGAAGGGAGAGGAAGAGCAGGGAGGAAGAGGAAGAGCAGACAGCTGCTCTGTGGATGGTCCCTGTGTTTGGCTAATGATGGTAATAAAATAGGATTAGCTGCTAGCCCTGGATTGATGGCCACAGCAATTGCCAGCCACTGCTTCCCTTCTGTGAGTAAATGAAGGTGGTGGCACGTGAAAATTACTTTTTAAAGCTAATTAGCTCCGTGTTAAGTCTCATCAGACAGTTAATGTTTCAAACAAGTACAACCTGGGTATAATTGCAGCCTCTGTAAATTTGTTTGCCCCATTAATACTTGTCACTATCAATTATTTAATTCCCCCTCAGCTGTTTGAATGTTTGTTTCAAAGTGGGCTTTACATGGATTTATTAACTGGTTTTTGGTACTGCCAGGAGATATCAGGAGCTTTGCAAACCAGAAGATGTGTTTCCTGCTCCATGAGCTCTGTAAACTGAAGGTAAGAGATTAAGTGGGAAACTGGAGAAAGACAATGATGGTGTGCTGATAGATCTTTGATTTAGTGCTACAAAATCTGTGGGAGATATCCAGGGGGAGGGCGAGCCCAGGTTTGAAAGGATTGGTGTTTGGGGGACCTGGTTCAGGTCTCACAGAAGCAACTGGGAGCTCCCATCGAAGCAAGCGGTGCCCGACTCACCCAGGAGGCTTCTGCTCCTGTTTATACGAGCAACGAGAGAACCATAGCAGCAGCAAAACAGACTCCAGGAGAGAGGGCAGACAAATGAGACCGCTCCAGGGAGAGGAGTGAGTAGGAGCTCAACAGGGATGCTGGAGGGGAGAGAGGGTCGCCTGCCCCGGAGCACTGGGGAAGTGCAAGCAGGGTGAATTGTCCCTGCCAGCCTGATAAGGAAAATGATAATCAGGAAAAATCTTTATTAGAGCTGACTCAAACATTTTTGCCATATCTTAAATCAGAATGTTTGCTTTTACTGCTGTTGATTTTCTTTTTTCTTTTTTTTTTTTTTTTCCTTTTTTCTGGCTGCTGTGTCTCTGCTGAAATGTTTGTAGCACAGATGGCTTCCTGGTAATTTGTGTGCATGTCCTTTCAGGAATAATATGCTCCTCCAGGACAGCGCTTTTTTTTTATTATTATTATTATTTAAAGCGACACCTGTTTGATGTGAGCATTAATTGGGGAGAGCAATAAAGAAATGAGCTGACAGCTGAAGAACCTTCTCTTGATCTCTCTGTGCTTATCTTTAATGCTTTTAAGCTTTTAGTATCAAAATAATTAATTAAGGTGGCATTTCGGTGGTCAGATGGAGAGTGCTCATTTGGCTTGCAGCTCCTTGCAGCTGCTCAGCTGACATGTAAGCAAGCATTTCTGTGCCGTGTGTATGTGGCACGCTGCAGTCCTGGCGACCGAGTATAGGAGTTTATTTTGGAAACTGCTAATGGCTTTGTTTGCACATTTATTCCCTTTGCTGAGAGAGGCTGCAAACTGTTACTGTGACCTTTTGTGTTACTATGATAAGAAGCTGTTTTGGAGGAAAGTAGGTCTGGTGCCTTGGACACCCAGGAGCCTTTGCAAAGGCCTTCAGCCCATCTACGCAGAGGAAGACACGATGCTGTTTGCAGCTGGAATCCATAGGCTGTGTGACATTAGCCGGGGTGAGCACTTAGAATTTAGGTGTAAGAGTTTAGAAATAAAAAGAAACTAATGCGCATACTTATTCAAGGCACATGGTTTGCTGATTTTGAGGGTCCAGCTATGGAGGCATCTCCAACCATGCCAGGACTGCTTCAAGTTGATTTCCAGTAGAGCAGAGAGATGCATGCGGAGGGGAACCCGCCTTTCTCCCATCTTCGCTGTGGGACCCTGCAAAGTTGCCAGACGCCAGTTAAAAAGGGGCTTTTGGTTTCTAAAAGGGGAAATAGCAAACCACCCTGAAGCCAGAGCAGCAGCAGACCTCACAAAGTGTTCTTCTGCCTTCAGACCATCTCTTAAACATAGCTGCAAAAAATTAAAGTTTAAATGTTAATTTTTATGTAAGAAGCAAACTATAAATTGTGCTTGTTCTTTATTTTGGCACTAGAGCTGCAAACAAAAAGACATGTCATATTGCCTTCATAAACTAACCCCAAACAATTAGCTCTAATTTTCTTTCAAGTTTTAGCACCGTTTGTTTCCATATATGTCCCCAGCTTTTATTATTAAGAAAAGTCTAGTTACGTAAATCATAACTTATCACAGGGAAAACTGAATTATGAAGACATTCTTACTGAAAGTCCTATGTGTTTTGTTTTTTCTTTTTCTTGGTTAAATAAGTAGCTTAAAACTGGTCATTTAGAAAAGAAAGAACAGCACTTGCTGCTTTTGCAGTGTCCTCTTCAGATCGTGCATATAATAATATATAAAATGAAGCATATTCCCATAGCTGCCATTCTAGAGTGAACAAAGCTTGTTATTAGATGTCTAGCCTCGTTTGTTTGATTTGAACTGCAGTCAGAGGGATGAGTGCATGCTTGACATTTCTTCCGCAGTAAAATGTCTAAAGCAATGCCAGCCCAGGCTCCATTATGGGAAACTAGTAAAATCCATTCAGCATGTTCATGAACAGCAATTCTAACTTTTAATAAACTTACATAGTATATAACCACTTTCGGCTGCTTATGTGGGCAAATGTTTCTGATGTGAAAAACAAAATAGTGTAGGTTTTCTTAGATATGGGAAAAATACTAGCAAAATCCATATTTGTTTTATATGGCTGAGCCTGTTTACATTGCCCATGCTAAGGATTATATGCCCTCAGACGGGAGAGGAATCTTGTCTACAGCTGTTGTGGAGAGCCTTTATTGTAAAAGATGATGGACAAAAAGTGAAGAACTTTCTTAATGAATATATAAGTAACGAGAATAGAAGACAGACCGGGAACAGTGACTTTAGCTCAGTTCCTTGAACCCTGGCAATACTTTAAGTACATCCCTGAGCTGATGCCAGTTGAACAAATAATGTGAGTTTATCTTTAAGTTTTATTAGCTTCAATAGGCCTTACACATGTGTTCAATAACAATGTATAATAAAAGCTCTGCAGAATTGGGGCTCCAGGTTTACTTTTTAGGTCATGGTTAATGGTATTTGTCCAGCTTGTCCTGATAGTTAAAGATAAAACCACTCTCTGCGTTCAAAGTAGTATTTATCCATGCCTTAAAATGTTAAAGAAATAGATAAGGTGTATTCCTCCCTCTTGGATTCCCTGGGGGTGCCAGTCTCATTTGACTGATTGTAGAATCATTTAGGTTGGAAATGTTTTAAGATCATCATGTCGAGCCAGTAATCCAGCACTGCCCAGTCCACCACTGAACCACGTCCCTAAGCAAAACGTCTACACTTTTTTTTTAAACACTGGTTTGCTATCCTTGCTGGTGCTGCTCAGCACCTCAATGTGAAGTATGATGCTGCTTCAAAGATCTGCGACTTGCCTTTTCTTTTAAGCCGTAAGATCTTCACACCAAGGATGCTCTATTTCCAGCTGTCAGTCCAAGCTCCAGTAGGAAGTGGCATTTCACAGAGGCTGCTGGAAAGCCACCAGCTGGCTAATGGGGTAGGCCTGAAATGGGAGCAGGCTAATGTCACTTCTCCTAGAACTGTAAACTCTCTCTTGTTAATGTCCCAGGATATAAATGCCTATATAAATGGCAGACAACCAAGACCAGAACTGCTGGCTCTGCTAGAGCCCTGTCGAGGCTTCCTCTGATGAGCTGTGTCGGGCAGGCCCGAGGGGTGCTCTAACTCACAGCCAGTGGCTACAGGCTCAGCCAAGACTGATGTGGTGGGATGCATCCTAGCTCTGCCTCTTTCCAGCAGCAGCAGGAAGCGGTTTCAGAGTGAGGTCCTCCTTTGGGTTCATGCCACCCAAACACGGATATTTTTTGGGGTAAATAAATAACGCAGGCAGCTTGCTTTACCTTGGTAAATACAGCGTGAGCGTATGTGTAAGCTTGGCGCTAGTGCAGAGTTGTGACTTTGAGAGGCTGGTCTGGCAGCTGGGGAGCTACCAGCAACCACAACCTGGTTTTAGGGTTTTGGCCTTTGCAAGCAAAGGCTGTGTTAATGCCATCAAGGCTGATACAGCAGCACAACAACCACAGTAGATGTTAACGAGACCAGTGCAGAGAAGATAATAATGGACCAAAAGCAAGAAGCCTACATATATGTGAGATCCATTTCTAAATGAAGAAAAAAGAAACGTTTTCCCACCATCTGCACCAGCACATGAACAAGCCTGGCAGAGCAGAAAGACATCCTCCCAGCGTTTACCGTGGGAGAGTGTCTCGGTTAGGGGTCTGCCTCTCCACCACAGGGTCTTACCTGCTTTGGGTTTCTTATTTTTGGCAGTTGGACTAGATGATCATTGTAGGTCCCTTCCAACTGGAAGAGTCTATTCTCTTTTCTAATTGCTTCCCTCCTCTGATCTTTGGTGAGCCATTTTGGCCTGAGCACTGGTGTGATGCAGGATCTTCCACATTCAGGCAACCTTTTGGCAGGAGGCCTTCCAGGCTGCTGAAGGCTAAGTCCCAATATGCCAAATAATGGGGATAATCAATAAAAACTCCGGATGAGGAGGAATATACTGGTGGCAAAATGGTGCTGCTGGATGATGTAATTAATCTGTGGTACTGTAGTGCAGGCACAATAACAACAGATCCATACCTTTCCTCCAAATTATGGAAGAATTGGGTAGCTGGGAACATCTATGAAGTAACTTTTGCATTCAGGTCTGGATTGTGAATACAAAATGTAACTGGGTTGGATTCACTTAAAGAATGAGAACAAGATGTCACAGATTGCTGTAGCACATGCAGCAAACTGGGGCTCTTAGTCACCATCAGTTGTTTTTCTGTTGGCTGGCAGCTATCGCTTGAGTTTTCCCGGCTAACTAGATCAAGTCCCAAATATATGCCCTCAAATAAATTTCCTATGGAGAAGAGACTGAGCTCTTTGTGCATAAAGATGGGGTTTTCATCGTTGTGAATTCCTGTTTCCTCCATGAAATATCCACTTTGGGATGTCCATGATATCTTTAAACTGTCTCAAAGTCTTTATATAAAGGTTAAAGGTTAGTACCTGCTAGAAGTAGTTTTCCTTAATGCTCCATATCAGACAGTGTAACTAATGCTTTACTATTTATTGGCTTGCTGTCTGGGGAGTGCTACTAACTTTTTTTCTGAAGATTAATCAGGTCACCCAAAAGAGACATTAGTAGGAGGATGAAGCCTTCTGTAAACAGAATTATGCTTAATGGTCCCACTTCCAAGTGGTTCTCAGCACTGTTGCATTTCTTAAATCCTTGCTGTGGAGTTAATAGTTTATGGTGGTGTGATGTTTTCAGCCTCTGCGTAGGAGCAGGGAGCTACTGCCCTGCCATTTCTACTGTCAGCTGTTAGCCTGAATGCAATGCATTTTTGCATAAGGCTTCTGTTTTTCTGAAGATAAGCTAATACAGTTTGCATGCATTTCCATTCCTTTTATGGATTTTTTGGGTGCATTTTGATTAAGATAATCTGTCAAACAAGTGTGTGGCTGGCAGTGACAAATTGACCCTTGTGAGATCATTGGCTTCTGTTGGGACGTTTTCAGTAGTGGTCCAGTAGTGTTAAAGGGATGAAGGAAGACAATATGGCTTCAATGAAGCTAATTGGAAAAACTCCCATAAACTTCAGCAGAATTGGGATTTAATCCCTGCTATTTTACAGGAAAGCAAAGCATGGGAGAGAAGCCTTTAAAAACAAAAAATTGTTAGAGAACAGTTGTGATCTTGCATGTCAAATGTATTTAATTATAAGGATTTTTCCAGTATCTCTAGAGAATTTAGGGACATTCAGTGGGACCTTCTTTTCTGCTTGGAAAATACTTTGCCCATTGTGGGCACTAGGAGAGGAAAAAATTGAAATAAGCTGTCTCCAATTGCAGTTGGAAATGTAATACAATGGGAGAGGGCTGAGACCCACAGGGAAGCCAGTGGCAGCACTCCCATTGACCTTAATGGGAGCTGGACCACATCCCACACGGCCTCGGAGATGTTTGTGGGAAAAAAAAAAGTCTACTGTAAAACTGAAAGATGAGAATGAAGAAACGCATGAATTTCAAAACTTTGTGGCTAAAGTGGGGTCAGCGCCAAAACCTGCTGAAGCAAACACAAAGTCAACGGTCAGGCTGACTTTGTTTGACTCAGTTATGTCTGTCTTCTTGTTTTGTGGAAAACTTTGTCAGTTCGTTAGCTACTACTCTTAGAAAATATCTGTTCATCACGCAGATAATATACGCTAGCAACACTTCTGCTTTGTATAACTGATACACTGGATTTTATACAAAACCGTAGGCAAGAGGTTATTTGTGTGTTTGCAGTCCTCACTGATGAAGTCCATCAGGAGCTCATGACCATTGCTCTCTGGTAGTTCCCCCCCTGGAGATCCTTGGGGGTGTCTCCCATGGGATCAGCCAGCTGGTGATGTGAGACCTGTGGGCAAGGGTTAGGTCACCTTGCAGCCGGGGGAGAGGCTGGCAAAAAGGGGTCTTACAAAGATGGGGTCTCATGACCATGGTGGTGTACAAATGCTGCCATCTCACTGGTTTTAAAGATGGCAACAAAATAAGGAGGGATTTTAACTAGAGGTAAAATATGTCCTGGGTTTGAAATGCAGTTCGGGGAAAGCTTAATGCTGAAAAGGCAGTTGCCTTCATGTTGAGGAAAAGAAATGCCTAAAGGACTGCAGAAAGGGGGTGAAAAATTCTACGTAAACAGTTCAGGGCCAGCAAAGGCCAGAAAGCACTCAAGCTGCCCTTGTCTGCTTGTCATTTTGTGAAATTATGGGAAAAGGTCTCCATGGTGGTCAGCAGTCAGGTGTCTGGCGTACAAGCGTGGGCAGCGGAGAGCTAAAGACAGGATGGACACAAAACCTCATCCTGGGTATTGGAACTGGTTTTTCTCAGTGTCTCACCAAGTGCATCAATTCTCCAAAGTATATAAACAAGTTTCCAGAACTTTCAAGAAAGCAGGGTCGCTAACAACAGCTTTGGAGGAAATTAGGAGGGTCCTCACTTCTGAACACCTCTCGGACAGGCAAAGACCGATTAAGGCATGGCAACACGCAGAAGGAGCACAGCTCCCGAGAAAAGGGTTGCTTGCGCTTTCAGAAGAACTTGCTAGAAGCCACAATGCGCCTTGGAAGGAACGGGGATCATATTTCAGCCTTGGATTTTAGGCACACGTTGTGACAGCCTGCGGCAGACATGCCAGGAACTTCATTCCGTAAATCACATTTCTTGCAAAGGAGGCCTCTGTGCTCAGTAGTAGTAGCATTTGTTTCTTCTTTTTCTTGGCTGCTTTGCTTGGAAGTAGTGTAAAGACTTAACCCTGGTGAGAAGGACCTGCAGAGAAATAATGGAGTATGTGAGAGCTCCGGCTTTTGCCTTGTTAAATGAAACTCAGTCTATATAAACACCCTTGAAAAAACCCACTGGTAATGCTGCAAACACAGGATTCAGCAGCAGGCTGTTTTCATTTAGCTTTTTGGCAGCATTTTTAACAAGAATATGTTTTTTGCGACTTTCAAACCAGACACATCATCTTGGATGAACTATAATGGTAATAAAAGCATTGCAAATATCTCTATTTCTAACCCAGGTTTTGCTGGAAACATCTCACCACTTAGAGGAGAAATAGAGCCTTCATGTACTGAGCGTAACAGCTTGCTTAGAAGTGAGTGTGTACTAAAGCATGTTTCTGTCTTTGCTCTCACTCCAGCTTTACTCTTAGTGTTTGTCCTTTGGTCTGCTCAGTATCACACCATCTTGTTATGGGTGGCTTTTACTTTCATCTAGCCATATTGCAGAAACTTCAAAAGCTAGTGACATGATGTACCTTGCCTTTTCCCTCTGAAGTGTGTGATGTGTTTAATGTAATAGTGTTTCATATACACAAAGGCTAGCATCTTCCCAAATGATTTATTTGTAGAGAAAAGTCTGTTCAGTCAGCTGTTGAGGGTGAGGAAGATCTCTGCTGTCGGCGAAGAAGATGTTGCAGTCTGGAGCGAGGTCCACTTTGAACACTTCTGAATAAATATTTTGCAAAGAAATGGACCTAAGGTGTGCAGCTTGACTGTAGTGGTGACCCTAAAAAAAAAAAAGAAAAAAAAAGAAAAAAAAAAAAAGGAGATAATCATCATAAAAAGGGTTTAATTAGAAGAGAAAGCACCCACTGATTTGTGGAACAGATATGAACAGCTGCAATTCAAAGTTCAAGCCTCTACTAGAGATGCTAAACCTTCTTATTGGTTCTTGCAGACAACCATCTCATGTAATCCTCTGCGTATTTAGCTGCAGCCTAAGGTTGCATAGGAATTTTCCCTCGTTATCATCTAGAAAGATATTTCAGAATCTCTCTCAACAGCTATAAACTTGCTGACTTCCATGTCATCTATGTTTTCTTTTCACTGCAAGCTGGTAAACTTGGCATAAATTACCACTGTTGATCCTGAGCAGCACAACTCTATTCATTGTACAAATAAATTCAGTCTGCTTTTTTTTATTCTGCTCTGTTCTGATCCCCTTCTCCCAGAATGGGTATTCCCATCTTTCTGTATTTGACAGTCCTTCCCAGTCTTATGCAATCAGCAAAATCCATCAACATGCTCTTCTTGGCACGGGAAATGACAGTAATGAAAATATCTAATATATTCAGCCCCAAGACCAAGCTTCTGGGAGCTCTCCTCTTTGACTCCCTTCACACTGACAGTCCCCATTTCAGATGATGCCTCCAGCTTCCCTAAGAATTTCCCTTTTGCCTCTCTAGTGGTAGTTTCGCCAGAAACGCTGGGCAGAAATGCTGTTCTTCCCAAAAGCCAAGATAAGCCCCCCATGACCTGGGATGAGACTGCTGGCTGTTCACCGGGGCGAGAGAAGCTCTGCTCTGGCATGCTTCTCTGTCCCTCCTGCCTCATGCCCTTGTACTCGGCTAGTTTCCAAGCAGCCTGCTGAAAGGTAGTAATGGTGGTCACCAAACTTCAAATGGCCAAGGGTTTGATTTGTTTCAATTATTTTGCCATACAAAATACTGTAAGAATGTAAAGAAACCCTAAAAAGTTATAATTTCCACAATGAGTACTCTTTTAATATAGAAATTTACTATTAACAGTTGGACTTGATAATCTTTAAGGTCTTTTCCAACCTAGGTGATTCTATGATTCTATAGTAGGTTGTAGACAGGTAGGGGGTCGCTCTCTACTCCCAGGTAACAAGCAACAGGACAAGAGGAAAGAGCCTCAAGTTGTGCCAGGGGAGGTTTAAGTTGAATAGTAGGAAAAATTTCTTCACCAAAAGGGTGCTCAAGTACTGGCACAGGCTGCCCAGGGAGGTGGTGGAGTCACTGTCCCTGGAGGTGTTTGAAAAACACATCGATGTGGTGCTTAGGGACAGTTTAGTGATGGACTTGGAAGTTCTGGGTTAATGATCTTAAAAGGTCTTTTCCAACTGAAATGACTCTATGAAATGGGAAAAATAACTGTTGACTTCAGTGGCTATGCCTAAAAAAACCCTGAAGGCAGTCTGGGAATGGGTGAAGGAGGGAGTGAATGGGGAGATGACTTAGGTAAGGTAAGCTCAGCAATGCTACTGCATTTTATAGTCTCGTGAGGTGGCTAAAATTTGCTGTAAGGCCTCTTCCACCCTTTGACATGCAAAGAACAGTCTCGCTCTGTAGTGCAGGGCCAAGAAGTGCATCTTTTTAAAATAAAAATGATCAGAAAATGCAGAACTCTTGAAGCTGGAGGTGTCTCAGTGCCAAAACACACCTTAATAATGAAAACTTGAGTCTGAAAATAAAACGCCTCTTTGACAAAAATGTTGGGTTTATAAGAATCATAGGTAATGAGCTGTTTATCACCAAGAGCCCTTCAGTCCCTTGTTACTTTGATTAAAACACAGACCTGTTGCCCATGAAGGTATAGACTCAATATGTCATCAAACAGCTGCTTGTTACCAGTGCAGCTTGAAAATGCAGCATCTGCACAGAGGAGCTTTCCCTGCTTTGGAGCAGAGCTTCCCTCTGAGGACGTCCATCGCACCACGCTCTGGGCACCCCAATGGCTGCAAACGCAGCCACCACTGACCACAGAAATCATCGCCTCCGGGCTCATTGCCTGTTCCCATGCAGAAAACCAGAGACCTTGCTACACCCAAAGTGTTTACTTTTTCACCTCTGTCCTCCTTCGCCCAGCAAAGTGAACAGCTCTCAGGTGCCAATGAATCGCGACCTGAAGAAGGAGTGAGTGCGGTACTGTCGGTACTATGGTTGGGCTGGTCCTTGGTTCACCCTGCGCAGCGTGCCGTAAGGCAGGCGGAGAGTGAACTCTGCGCTGTGCTATCGCTCGGGGTGGATGTCAGCCTCTTTGCATGAGCTGCCCACGCAACAGGGAGAACTGTCAAGCTGCAACATGCCAGAGCCACCGAGACACACCTATTGGAACGGCTCCCCCTTCGCCTCTCCTTGCTTTAGCCTTCAGAAGTTGAATGGAAAATAACGATCAGGTACTGTATTGTTTATTTTCAGGTTTTCTGTGCCAAACACAATAAACATTCCCTGTGCTGTGGAGTGCAGACAGTCACAGAAACAACCTACTTGCAGCACATTTTTCTGCTGATTTGTGACTCTGCGTGGCTACGGCTTTTTGCGCTTTGGGCTTGTAGTGACACCACCAGCCACAGCCCTGTGTATGTTACGCTGTGCTGCTTTGGTTTTGCCTTAATATTGCAGTATAACGGTGTGTGACACAGTGTGGTCTATTGTAAGATGGGAGGTGGGATGGGCGAGCTCTCAGAGAGGTGCCCATGCTCACAACAACGTGAGCTGTGATGGTCTGAGCATGTCACCAGGAGCCAGGATGCTGTGACACAACTTCACCCCAAGAAGTGCTGTTGGCACGGTTGTGTGTCTGCTTCCATATCCCATTAGCTGCGAATCATCTCTAGCCTACTGGGCTATTTAATTGAAAAAGAAAATTGTTACAGCAGGGCTATAGGTGTGTAACCACGGGCTTTGCAGGGGGAGATGGATGCTATCGCAGCATACAGGGATGACCTCTAAGAACAAGGACTGTACAAGGAGTACTTGGTGGTGGGAACAAGCCCCCCATGAGCTTGTTTGCCCTGTGTGGAGTGTATGCTTGGGCGTGGGGGTGGCCAGGGCTGTGTCTGGCTCTGGGATGGTGCCCTCACTGGAGTGTGGGGACTGGGGAGGCAAATGGGGGAGCAGGAGTGACGTATCTCTCCAAAGGCTCTTTCCTGCCTGGAGCCACCAGCAAAGCTGGGATGTGCTGTCCCTGCTGCTGGTCATACACCATAGCTGGTGTGTGCTAGAAGCATGCTCCTGCCACACCAACCATGCTTTATTTTCTTTCATATGTTAAATTGGTCTAAATAAAAGATTGGATAACCAATGTTAATTTAGGTTACTCAGGAAATTCCTGTATAGTAAATTTACACTGAGTTTACTTGCTATTCTGTGTGGACTCTCTCTGACAGCGTGTACGTCACCCCATACTTTTGTGCAAGGACAAACCATTAGTGCAAGGATACTGGTGTGGGAAAAGGGCTCTTTAATGAAGTAAAGTTATAATGAGGTTCTGCGGCTGAAAACTGAAGCTAAGAATTCAGACCAGTAATAAGGTGTGCATTCTTGGCCACTGGAGAATTTAATATCTGAAACAATTTGCCTAGGGACATGATGAATTCTCTCTTTGAAAACTTAAATTAAGATGGGGTTATTTTTTTCTGAACAATCTGGTTCAACCAGAAGTTATGGTCTTGATGCTGGAGGTACTGGGAGCAAGTATATGACCCAGGCAATGCAAGAGTTCAGACCCTGCAAGTCTCCACTTGGGTGAAATAAAATGTTTTGAATGGTATATTAAAGCATTGCTTACCCTCACATTTTGAATCTTAACTCAACCTCCCCTGCATGAAGAAATGGGGGAAAAGTGAGAACAAATCACGTTTTCTGCATTGTTTCTTCTGTGATTTCTTTTTTTCTTTTTTTTTTTTTTTTTTTAATCTATTCCTCCCAAAATTTCTCACTGATGTGCTTGACCCAAAAGGAACTGGATCGCCTTTGTAGGACTTCCTGATCTTTCTGCTTGTCTTAGGGAATGGGTCACTGCCTGCTTGCTAGAATGCCAGCGCTAAGGGATAATTCACCAGGAAATACCCCAGGCCAAGTAATGAACTGCACAGTACAGCAGCCCTCTTTCTGCTCGTTTTCCTGCAAAAACAATCCATGTGCTTAGATATTTAAGGAATGCAAAATAAAGTGATGGTAGTGACTTTGAGCTATTAAGCATATTTTTCTGCTCTTTCCTTCATATACTGCTGCATAGGGGGGAGTTTTACAAAAGCCCCTGTATTTGGAAGGGTGTAGACCTCCCTGGCCAGAGCAGGACTGCTCCTTCTCCTCCCCGTCCCTTGTAGAGGAGCTGTAGCTGCAATGCAGAGGCAGCCAAAGCACTGCTACCTGCCCAAATGGCCCCTGAATCCATGATCCCCTGCAGATGAGCTGGGACGAGTATGGGCATGGAAATGTTTACTACACTACTGGAAATACTTGGCTGGCAGGAGTGAACAAGGCTGTTACCACAGCTGTGCCGAACAGTTAGTAACAGGTTTTTGATGATGAGGAGGAAAAAAGGCAAGTAAGAAGAGGACCTTTGTTTGATACAATCCCACGGAGGCAACCTCCACAGCCCAAAAGTACCCTACATACTCTTTCAGCATTGTATAGATCTACTAAATTAATCTGGTAATGATGACCTAGGTGAATGCTTGTACTTATTTCAGCTGTTTCTATACAAGAACCCCAAAGAAAAAGGAGAAGAAAGGCCCGTATATGAGGTCTACTTGACTTTTCTCTGTTGCTAATAATAGCGGTGAATGAGTATATACAGGGAGTGCCAAACTTGTGTTGTATGTGCATAATGAGTCTTTTCTTAATACTCTGGAATTAACAGGTAAACAAAAAAGTATTTTTTGGGGAAATCAGTGTAGCTATTCCAGTATTTCCCAGATTTTACATTTAGATTTAATCAATCAGCTGGTTTGATTTGCCCTCAGACTGTGTCCCCACAACTACATCAGTCGGACTCCCTCTCTTGTGCTTTAGGAAATCATTCTAATATATGTGGCTAGTTATTTTAACTTGTTATTTTACTGTGAACAGAGCAGGGCTAGAGGAGACCTGAATCACCAATGTACTTCGTGTGAAGGTCTTGTGAAAAGTAGGTAATGCCCAAGGGATAAAATACTGGAAAAAGATTCTTTGATTTGTTATCATGCTAAAGCCAGGATCCATCCTTTTGTCAATGCTAAATTATTCTTCACTGTGTATAATGTATCTTCACAAATCTGAATTACTTTTTTAAGGTTGTTGCCCAGTAGCTATTGAAACTAACAGAAAAAGTCATGCTTTCGTTTAAAAAATGGCACACTGGGAAAAAAATATATTTACTGACAAGGATTTTCATTTTTGAAGGCCAAAGAACACTTTACTGAAGAGTTTTTTGGGGAAAACTGCATATGTTTATCTCCCTGTGTTGAAAATAAACAGAGAGAAGAATTTTTCCTTATAGAAGTTCTCTTTACTGGCAATGAGGCGTGGACCTGAACAGCTCTGCTGGGTTGTGAGCTAGCAGCTGGGAAAGTTCTTATGTTCTTCTGCCTTCATGGCTTTCATCAGCAGAGATGTGCAGGGTGGCATTTTAAAGTTGTAGCTTACCCAGAGACTATGTACCAAGTTGGGAAGAATAACCCCTAGACGGGCAAGTGAGTGAGATTTACACAAGGAATTTCAAAGCGTACAACTGAGAACTACGTGTAGGTAATTTTTGCTGGACAGATGTTTCTTTATTGGACTGAGACACACGTTGCTTTTTAAAAAGCTTCATGCTATTTGGCCAATAAATTATTTAATGGAACAAACAGTTATTCTTCAGTGTCCTAGCCTTGACTCTGGCTCTGCTCTTCAAGCTCATACTTACTCTAGAGCAAATGTTTCTGCTGACAAATTCACAGTGATTTTTCAAGTTGTTGGCGTGACCTGGCACATTTCTTCAAGGAAAACAAATTTTGATATCAAACGGGGAATATTCACTTAAGGAGAAACTGAATAAAGGCTGGCTATTTGGGTATACTTTATCAGAAGAAGAAACTAATTCTGATTTTAACTCTTGAAATTTTTTACTGGCTTCAAACAGAAAGAAAAAACATCTCTTAACAAAAAAAAAAAAAAAGAGAGCATACTGTAATCTCCTGACAAATATGTAAAAGCCTGTATATTTGTACTCCTTCATAGAGCAGAACTGAAACCAAACAATGAATAAAGACCACCAGTAAACTTCTGAAAAATAAGGCATACGTGCAATGGCCAGGAACCCTCATCATGGACAAAGTAGATGGTATTGCCCACTAGCTGCTTATACCTTTATTTTTGATGTTATTGTAAGATGTAGAGGGTCTGGCATGCTGGATATATGCAAATACTGGGTAAACGCCTGCCCCTTCTCAAATGAATTTATAGTGTCCCCAGGACAGATAGCAATGGAGCTGGCACTAGACCCCAAGCCAGGTCCAGACATTTTTGCCTTTTTGTAAAAAGTATTCCAGATTAAGCTTTTTTCTGTATGCATTAACATTAACAAAAAGTGTAATTAGCTTACAAATATTTCTTTCTTCTGATGCTCTTCTATTTCAGGATTTCCTGTTTCAGGTTTTAGTCCAGCAGGTAGTAAAATATCCATGTTTTAACTAGTGAGAAGTGCTGATGTGTGAAGGATGATCATCAACTGGGGCACCAGGTGGGACCCTTTTGGGATGTGGGTTCCCCTGTGACTGAGAGCTTGTCACACACCAGCCACCTGTGCGTTGGTGCTGTTGGTGTTAACTGTGATACCATAAGAGTACAGTAGTGGCCCTGTGGTGCTCCCTAGCAATAGGGTCCACTCAATAATAAATTGATAGGAGCAGACACAACCACGTGTGTGTAACTGAGCCTTACCCTATCACAATGATATTCTGATCTCAGGGAGATCAGTTGTATGAAAGTGGTACCCAGCCCTCACACGGAAATAATTTCTACTGCTTATCTGCAAGCCCCTCTGCAGTGTGGGTGAACTGAAGCCACAGATTACGCTTTAAAAGACAATTACGTGTCCTTCACTTCCTCAAGCCCCTCAAAAGCCAAATAGTGTTATCTAATCTAAACCACTCCAGCTCTTCTCCAACCCCTCAGACACATGCTGCGCATTACATTTCTGCAGAAATTCATTGCAGTCTGGTTCAGCAATCCCTTTGAAGTCCTTGGAAGCTTATCTGTACTCCAGCAAGCCAGGGTGTGTCTCCCAGCCAGCTTGCAGGTGACCGTAAAGTAGAAATTTATCCCAGAGGCCACAGGTGCCTCTCTGTTTTTTTTTTTTTTTCTGATTATCAAGAATTGTCCAGAATTTGCCCCAGAATAAAGCTGTGCATCCTGAGGCTGTCACTTGGCCTGAGGGCCTGTTAAGTGTGAGCGGGAATGTAGCGTGGGACACATCACAGTGTCTTGTGGGTGTGGTCCGTGAGAGCTTCAAACCCAAAAAAGCTTCAAGAAAGCACTGAAAAAGGTCATAGCTGCCTTTTGGTACAACCAAGCGGGTAGAAACAAAGCAGGGCTGGCAAGGAGGCACCTGGCTGGCTCCCCAGACTCTGGCAAAGCCTGGCATTTCAGAGCACCGTAACCCCCCAGCTGCACCCACCAGCATCAACCCTTCCCTGCCCAGCTCTGTTCTAGCTCTCCAGAGAGTGTTCCCTGCTCCCCTGCCCCTACCCTGAGGGTCCCACATCCATTGCTATTCTCACCTCCCTTCCTGGTAACCGTTAATGCCTTCCCTAAAAAAGCCGGAAAATAGTTTTACTGCCACAGGACAGAAGAAAAAAAAGTCTGACAATAATCCTGTGATGAAAATGGCTGAGCAAGTATTTACGTTGATTTAAGGCTGTTCCTGTTACATTCTTGAAACTACTGAGGTTATCTTGTAATCCATCTGAATTGCAGCTCGCGGCATTTTGAGCTAATTTTAAATTATGCTGTATTTAACTATTCTTTACCTCCTTCTGCCTCCTGGTATATGTGGAAAAATGTATATCAGGTTTTAGAACCTCTAACCTACGGCTCTGAGGTATCTCTGCATCTGAAAAAGGAGACAGAGCATTCCTTGAGAAGAGAGATCTTGGGGGCTGATGAGACTGGACCCTGAGAGGTGGCACTTTTGCAGTGCTGGGTTTGGCTAGAGGAGGGTTCTGTTGAGCAGTACTCCTTCTGTTTATTTTCTGAATGTTTTGAGTGAATGTGAGTCTATAGATGTTTAGAGAGCGGCAGCACTGGAGATGAGGTTTATTTATTCACAAGATATGTATCATGCAAACAGCTGTGAACTGCTTCTTCTTGCTGCTCTTTTGGTGCAATTCAACTCCCACCCCAGGAGACCACCCGACCCACCAGGGAGAGGCAGCACAGCCTCCCTGGGAGCTGGAGGTCTGCATCGCCTGGAGGCTGCTGCCTCCTCTCCAGCCAGTATGACGCTGTTGGCCTTACCAGCTCCTGGAGCTGGAGCTCTGTGCCTCAAGCTGAGAAGTAGATGAAAACCTGGACGTGAGCTGGCAATGTGTGCTCACAGCCCAGAGAGCCCCCCGTGCCCTGGGCTGCATCCCCAGCAGCATGGCCAGCAGGGCGGGGGAGGGGATTCTGCCCCTCTGCTCCACTCCCGTGAGACCCCCCTGCAGCGCTGCGACCAGCTCTGGGGCCCCCAGCATGAGAAGGACACGGACCTGTTGGAGCGAGCCCAGAGGAGGCCATGGACATGACCAGAGGGCTGGAGCACCTCTCCTGTGAGGAAGGGCTGTGAGTTAGGATTGTAAAGTCATTTAGGTCGGAAAAGACCTTTAAGATCATCAAGTCCAACTGTTAAACACCACTGCCAAGGCCACCGCTAACCCGTGTCCCTAACTGCCACACCTACACACCTTTTAGACACCTCCAGGGCTGGTGACCCCACCAGCTCCCTGGGCAGCCTGTGCCAGGGCTTGCCCACCCTTTTGGTGAAGAAGAACTTTCCCTGCCACCCAACCTAACCCTCCCCTGGCGCAACTCGAGGCCGTTCCCTCTTGTCCTGTGGCTGGTTCCCTGGGAGCAGAGACCGACCCCCCCTGCCCACAGCCCCTGCCAGGGAGCTGAGAGCCATCAGGGCCCCCCGAGCCCCCTTTTCTGCAGGCTGAGCCCCCCCAGCTCCCCCAGCCGCTGCCCACCAGCCCTGTGCCCCAGCCCCCTGCCCGGCTCTGGACACGCTGTGGCCCCTCAGGGTCTGTCTGGGAGTGAGGGGCCCAGAGCTGAGCCCGGCTTCGAGGGGCGGCCTGGCCAGTGCCCAGCGCAGGGGGACGGGCGCTGCCCTGGCCCTGCTGGCCACGCTGCTTCGGCTACCAGCCAGGGTGCTGCTGGCCTTCTCGGCCCCCTGGGCACACGGGGGGCTCATGCCCAGCCGCTGCTGCCCAGCCCCCCAGCCCCTTTCCCGCCGGGCAGCTCCCAGCCCCTGCCCCAGCCCGCGGCTGCCGGGGGCGGCTGTGCCCCACGGGCAGGGCCCGCACAGGTGGGTTGCTGGGCCTGGAGAAGAGAAGGCTCCGGGGGGGCTTTATAGCGGCCTTTCAATACTTAAACGGGGCTTAGAAGAAAGAGGGGGACAGACTTTTTAGTAGGGCCTGTAGCAATAGGACAAAGGGTATCTAAAATAAGAAGAGGGTAGATTCAGACTAGATATAAGGATGAAAATTTTATGAGGAGGGTGGCGAGGCGCTGGCACGGGCTGCCCGGAGCAGAGCGGTGGTAGACGCCCCATCCCTGGCAGTGCTCAAGGCCAGGTTGGATGAGGCTCTGAGCAACCTGATCTAGTTGAAGATGTCCTGGTTCATTGCATGGGGGTTGGATTACATGGCCTTTAAAGGTCCCTTCCAACTCGAACTATTCTATCATTCTAACATGGACACAAGGATTTTGGAAGAATTTTTTTTCCTCTGGTGAAGTTAATTTCCTTCTCCCGCTATTCTCTCTATTAAGAGATGAGCTCCAAATGGGTGACAGATTTGTCAGATTTTTGGATGTAAGGCATGAAGAGGAATTTTCTCCTGGGCCCGTTTGGTGATCTTCTTGGCATCCAAGAAAAGGAAGCCTCGGTACTAAACCCTGCATGTGTTATATCCAAGGACCAGACAGATTTTCCTGAAGGAAAAAGCAACTGGATATCTCTAACCAGAGAATCACAGCACAATTTTCCTTCTGGATCTTTTGCAAATCATTTCCTGAGGAAGGTGGGGGTTAACTTCATTTTTCACATCCCTTTGGAAAATGTTCCTGGGCTGCTCCTCACCCCCAAACCAGCAGAAACCTGGGGATCTGAGGCGGGCCAGGGTATGTGCAGAGAAGCCTTGTATTTCCATATCATGCCCTGGCTTCATGACAGTTTTAGTGGGAGCACCATATGAGTGTCTTCCTTCCCTCCTTCAGCTTCTTTTCCCTTTCATCCGTTCTGCCTCTCCTCATTCCAGGAGACCCCACTGACCCCTGGGCCCCACTGTGGCATCGGAGGGGACCGATTGCTTGTAGTTACTGCTGCTTGGTTGTTTGTGAAGACAGGGTTAAACAGGGCGTTATTTCTTATCTGTAAATGATGTTTATCCTGTTGAACACAATCACAAATGCAACCCCTTCGCTTTTAGCTCCATTTTTCACCCCTTACTTTTCCCCCACTCCCTCTTGGTTGTACGCTGGAGACCACAGTAGTTTCTGTTTAAAGTGTTTCAGCTTCTCTGTATTCCAGAATTTAACTGGGAGCCTGTTCCTACACGCTGAGCAGGGTGGGACTGCCGATTCCTTTTTTTTTTTAACCCTCAGAAAGGTGATTACTGAATGTAAGGCTTCAGGGAATAAAATTTATGGAGGAGAAATGGCCTTGTATGTTTTTAACGTAGAGCTACCTCACTGGACAGTGTGGTATTTCACCCTTCGCATGCCGCAAAAAGCTCTTAGTGCTAACGCTTTCTGTAAGTGAGGGCTCAATGTTTCTGCAGTTCCTGACTCCTTAGTACACTTTTCTCAACCTCTGTGGCGAAAATAAAACCTGATGCTTTCAGGTTAATTGCTGAATTGCTCTTATTTGCATGCAATGAGGCTGAATATGCCAGTAAAAATTGGAGCCCCGTTTAAAAAGCTTATTTTGGGAGGTTTATCATCTGTCACTGATCATCATTACAGCTCTTTTCAAAGGACACGCAACATTTTGGGTCCCATCCAGCCCGGGGAGGTGGGGAGAGGGGATGGCTTGTGAGAGGCCATCCACTGCGAGCCACTCATGGGGGCCACCCGTGGGACAGGGTCCTGCAGGTCCCTCACCAGGAGCCTGGGCTGCCTGCCAGTGCGCAGGGTGAGGAGCGCTGTGCAGGACAGGGGACAGCATGGCAGGCCACCCCTGCACACACCGCTTCCTCACAGGAAGCATCGTGGGGGATCCACTGGGATGTTTTGGTTTTTTTCCTTTCCCCCCCTGTGTTTATACTCTTAGGACCTGATCTTCCCAAACAGCTGAGGGCCGGGGCCAGGAAGCACTGCTTGTTGTGCACAGCCAGCTGGAAGGCAGCACCACGCAAGGTCCCTGGGCACTCGGTGCTCACTCAACACTTCACAGCCGAGGGGAAAACGTGCGCTGCAAGGTGGGATAAGCAGTGTGCCAGCTTCACCGGCATCTGGTCAAATCCATGCTGGCTGGGATGTGTGATCTGGGGCTGAGGCACCACCTTTTCGTGGCAGGGCTTGAGTGAGAGCACCCTGTGGTTTTCTCAGTCTCCAAGCTTTTGTGCAGCTTGCTCTCACTCTGCACTCATGATTATTTCAGACTGAACGAGCAACAGCTCTAAGACCTTATAAACCTTGTTTATAACATTCCTCTTGCCCAAAACGCTCATGTTACCTGCTCATCAAATGCAAAGTGGTCAGATAATCGAGTCCTGTTGGCTCCATAAGGCTCTCCTTGGGAAATTAAAGGAGCACTACCTCTAACTAACATTAACAACCGGCAAAAGCGTTTCTGCACATCCACGCAGAGGAGCTGTATTCCTCCCACTAGAGGACGGTAGCTGGTGTACGCAGCCATCAGTAGCATTTTACAACAGAAGCAAGAATAAAACAGCCCTACCCCTCCTGTAGAAACATGTTCCTTTCTAGTGGTTTTCACATAATGAATCCCAGTGAATATTTAACTAAGTCTCCCCTGTAATCAAGTTTCTGGCCTCCTTACTTGTATCCACAATGTAAAACATTTCCTGATCCATTGCGATCAGCAGCCCTGGGAGTCTCCAACAGTATCTGTTTCTCTGCTCAGTTGGCATCAGAAGAGCTGCGTGATTGTTACTGGGTTTTTCTTGTCCAGCAGTCACTGATATGACCTTTGCTGTCCTTTAAGAGATGGAAAGGATCTTTAGGACCTCGACTTGGCCATCTAAATCAAAAGCAGGCCTTCTCCTCAAGCCCTGAAATATTGCTGTTTATTCATACATATATGAATAGTCATTGTATGCGTATGAATATTCAGTAATGCAAGTCTAGATTTCATGCAAACTGAGCTTCCCTGTAACCCTGCCTTTGAAGCACGAAAGAACAAAGGAGAAAAGTGTGTTTCTGGGTCTGCGTGAGCAGGGAAAGAGGACAGTTTGGGTCTGTGCGGTGACTTGGGAAACCTTTCTATGGTAAAACCTATGATTCTTGTTTAAGGAACTCCAGGTCCCTGTATCAAATAGCAAATTCCTATTTGTGTTTGGGCTTTACCTGCCTGACCATTACCTTTTCAACCCATTTTTTTGGACTGCAGGTTGTGAACGTGGTTACAGAGTTAACAAACGAGTGTTGTTAAACCTTGATGCATCTCCGTTTACATGGAGGCTTTCTTGGGCAGGTCACTGGCTTCTCTCCAAGGCAATCCAGTTTCTCAAGTGAAATTGTGGGTACCTTAATCACCTGGCAAAGTGGAGGAGGAGGTCATCTTACAGTGGGGACAGGAGCTGATAAAAGACATGGCTTTCACAGAGAGAGAGACAAGCAGCGAATTCCTGTGAAAACTAGGGTAGAAGATAGAGAAGAGAAATTATGTGCAAAGGATGGGGAGAGAAGAAAGGATATGAACCGCTTGGGGAATCCTGACTTAAAGATGTTTGGGGGATGAGAAGAATGAGGCAGGGAAATAATTGTAGGCATTTAGTACTTTATCACCCAGGGTGGTGAAAAGTGAAAAAATTACTTTTGTTTTTTTCAGCTGCTACAGAGTGGCTGTGCCTGTTCGTGCCTGCAGCTGGGCCTCTGAAAGTGAACTGGAAACACGGAGCTTGGCACTGCAGTGAAGGATGTGGGAAGCAGAAGGGGTCTGCTGGGATTCGGTGGTGTGGGATGGCTGGGTCACGGGACCTGCACAGAAAGAACAGAGTGCCTACACAGGGGATCGCCGCCATATAGTTTTCTGCCCCTTCCAGAGTTCAAACTGTAACACGAGCCTTGGTGTGAGCCCGACCTCACACCTTCGGGTCTGAGGTTGTGCCTGAAAGTAAGAGCACGCTTGCTGAACCCTGTGGTGTCACCAGAGAAGAATCTGATCTGATGTAACATGGCAGAGGAAGCTGCCACAACCACCAGTTGGTCTAGTTAGACAACAGAGCTTCAGTAAAATAAACCAGCGTGTATTGATCAACTGGAAATAGAAATAAGAAATGCCTGGGCCAACAAGCAAAATATATCCAAGATCTGTAACAGAAAGACAAATTGTCTTTGCAGCCTTTGTCTTCTCATTTTTATAAGTCTGGCTCTGTCTTGCTGTGCCCTGCTCGGTGCTGAAAAGGAGTTTATTCACATGGGTTCTCTGAGGCCTGCTTTAAGGGAGCTCACTGTAAAAAGTTCTCCAATGGAGGCTGCTTTCCACTCTTGTAAAAAAGATGCTATTCCTCAAGAGCCAGAGGTGCTCTACCAGGACAGCGTGTGACAAATTCTTTATGAGAGAATACATAATAAATTGAGGATTTTCTTTTATTTTGATTATTTAGTATTCAATATTTGCATTATGGAAGTGCCTGGAGGTTCCAGCTGAGATCAGTATCCTATTGTTCTAAGCCATGCATAAAAACACGGTCAGAGATGAGGAGCTTACCATCTAAATAGATGAACTGGATAAAGGGTGGGAGACAGGAAGCATCTATTATTCTCATTTCATAGCTGGAGAGCTTGGACACAGACAAATTAAGTGCCTTTCCCAGGACTGTGTAGGAAAACCGATGTAGAAGGGCAGAAAGCATCAAATGTCCAGTATCCTAGTGTAATACCCTACTCATAACACACCACATTTCCTGTTTAAATACATCTTGCAACAGTGTAATAATAACAACAAATATTTTTTTTTTGAATATTTTCCTTAAGACATACAAAATAAGAGGAGTACCAGAAAGGTTACATGGCTACAAGGCATAACAATCTGGAGGGAGTGTTGATACTCAAATGCCATTACAAGACATTTGACGCAATAGCAGTGAAAATAATCTCTTTTTTTCCAACTGCTTGGCCTTACTGCCTGAAAAAGTATCTCTCAGAAGATTCTGCTGTGCATAATGCAGAGGGAGATCAAAAATCGATAGGCAAAAGCAATTAATTTGCCGCTTTCTGTAGCTTAACCAAAATGAGGTTTTTTTGTGGATAAACACCCAGTAAAACTATCCCTTTACAGCCTGGGAACTGCAGCCCCCCCTTCCCATATACATTTTACTGTGGAATTACTTGGGAGCCCATCTGCTTCACACTTTTATGGATAACTATTGCATCTACTGGCATTAAAATAAAAAAAAATCTTACCTCAGTTTTTCAGTTTAGCAGCATCTTGAAGTAATACATGGTGAGGACTAGTGATGGAAGTCTTTCAGTAGCAGTTTTTATGTTAGAGAGGGTTTGCCTTTATATGAATATGAAGGGACTTCCCCCTAAGACACTGACAGATATGCAGAACAAATTAGCCTATCTTTGAAAAGAAAAAGATTTGCAGAAGTGGGTTCCTATGATGTGCTGCTTTAGCACCCTAAAAAGCAGTTGAAAGCTGCCAGGAAAGGGAGCCATAAATACTTTGGAAACCAGGTAAATACTTTAGCTGCCAGACTTTGGGGTTAGGCGCTTAGCTTTAGAAGAACATTTTTTTTAAAAAAAATATATCTTGGATAAGTATGTAATTGTATCCAGCATGGTCAAGAAAAATTTTTGGACAGGGCAGATTGAATAACAGAGAAGAAATGTTGCTTCCCGTTGTCTGCCATGGAGAAGCTAAACTCTCAGCAATGTTACATGGCTGAATTAGGATCTAAAGGGTTTCTCCCAACAGATATCAAATACTTTAATGTGTGGGTTGTCTTTTTCTTTTCTTTTCTTTATTTATTTATTTCTCTGTAGTATATTCCTATTTTCATCAGATAGAAATGTGACACGTTAGCAGGTCCCACACCTGGAGAATAGACCAGTACCAGAGAATTTGCTTCCCTTGGGTACCCGCGGTCTCCCTTGCCATCTGTGTGCAATGTGGCAGGAGCTGGGGCTTGTTTCCTTGCTGGGCTCCGATGGAGGAGCCGCTTTCCCTGGAGCTCTGACTACACTAATATCTCCAGCACTTGAAAGAAATGTCAGAGGCTCTGTAAGGATTAGAACTGAGGAGTGCTCAGAAGCTCCATGTTATGTTTTTTTCCTAAGGTGACTTTTCTCACATTACTCGAGGGCGCTGGTTGCTTCTCTCGCCTCATCTCTCCATAGGCACAAGCTCTTCGGCTTCTGCTTAACCTTCTACCTTCATCCCTAAAAGCCCTTGAGCTGGGCTCTTGCCACCTGCCCAGCAGCAGTAGCCTGCAGTCAGGCACGTCTTCACCTTTCCCTGCCAGGCAAAAGCAATGCTGGGTGGGAATGAATCCATCTCCTCGCCGCCGAGTGGAGATCCAGCTGAGCCCAGCTGTGCCGTCCCTGCAGCCGGAGCCCCTTGCTTGTCCCGTGCCCCTGTTGAACATTAACTGTACCCCTGCCTGCGTGCAGGGGGGGACCAGGGTCCAGCTGACAGCAGTGACAAAGGGCTGGCAGGGCTGAAAGATTCAATTTAACTTTCTTTCTCCTCCCCGGCTTCCATATGCGAGGGGGGACAGCGCTGTTCCTGCTTTTGAAACTTGCGGTGCAAAGGAGCATTGGTGTCCTCGTTTTCCTTCCTCCCTATTGATGTATCATTGCCAGGATGAAAAAGGACGTCTCAAGAGCTTTTGAAAAAATGGGTGACTACTCAAGACATTTTATAAAGGAGGAAGAATGGGAAAGAAAATAGGACTCGGTAGGGGGTAGAAGGAGCCTGAATGTGTGCCTTGTCTGTCTATTCTTTCGCTTGAAACCTGGAGCTGTTGTTCCTATTTCAGTTCAAACTGTCACCTTTAGTTCATGATGGCTTTACTGCCCTTGCTCCTGAACCTCAACAGATTGGGGCTTATTTACCTATTCACACTCTGCTGTGGAACCTCATTAATAGGCTTATTAGCCACACCATTCACGTGCAGGAGGGCTCACAGAAAAGATCCCAGCCACTTTGAGAGGAGGAGGAAAAAAACTGTAAAGAGATTATGCTCTCATTCAGCAGCCTAACTGCTATGAAAGGCTCCCTGGGCCCACTGAGATCTCTTGAAGCCTAAATATGATGACAGAATTGATCCCCCCCCCCCCTTTAATTCCAAACATGCTTCTGCTTTTCTCAGATTGAGGAGCGGGGCTGTTGTGGGCCACTTTAGGAGAATGTGGCTCATTTAAGAGGAAAGGATGCTATTGATAGACTGCTATCTTTTCATCCTGAAAAAGAATAAATTCTGACAAGTGCTTCCAGACATTGGAAATAGGTGTTCTGATTTGTCATTTTTAGTGGAATGCTTCCTTTTCTTTCAGAGTATGCAAAGATATCGATGAATGGGGAAAGGTATTGCAGCTTCCTGTGCTGGACAATAATTTATGTGAGAATGCGTTAACAACGTTTTCAATGGGCGATGGACATGCCCGGAGCTGGGAAAATTGGATCTTGACTGTGACATCTCAGCTTCTCAATTAGAACATTCAGATGTCCGTTGCTTTAGGAATGGGGGTGGGGTGGGGTAGAAATGAAACCTATGCTTCTAATCAATTACAAATTTGTCTGCCATCCCTCATAAAGCCTGAATTACTGCTGGCGATGGTGGGAAAGTACTTTCTGGGAGGTAAGTATGGATTCTACAGAAAACTTGTTTTCAAGTTTTCAGTGGCTGGAAGTATGCAAATAGAGAGTGACGCTATGCTCTGTGACTATAGTCCTTGAAAATCCCCTTGATCAATATTGCACACAACATATAAAATGTACAGTAGGGCTATGCTTAAATAAAGTAACATTAAATTGATCAGCAGTGATTTAATTTGAGGCAACCAGCACTTATTGATTTTGTTGTCAAGCTGATTCTACAAAGCCAGCACTACACAGACTCTGTATTTAGCAGTCTTTTAGTTAATGGTATCTAAAGCAAATGTTTTATTAAGCAAGTGTCAGCTTAAGTTATACTGAATTGTGAATACCAATATGATGCAGTTGTAAATCAGTGTGTCCAGCAGATGATGTCTGGTAACTATTTGACAACTTTCCCTGCTGGGCACCCCACACCCCACGGTTAGAGGTGCACTGCCAGGCAAAGTCACAGGGCAGTTGGCACCAGGCTTTGCACTCAGAGGCTCCTAAGCTGAGGGTGATTTTTTGAGGGGGTGTTAACCCATCACCAGCTCCCTCTGGAACCGGCCCCGGCCAGCCGTGGCTTAAGCCCCCCAAAAAACCTTCTGGAGAGGTTTTTGGGGAAAGCTGTCGAGCTGGTACCGTTTCGGTGGGAAGCTTTCGGTGTTGCCCTGCATCACCCAGGCCCAGGGAGGCACCAAGCCGGGACGCTCCGCGATCCCCAGCTTTGCTTCCTCACCCGCTGGAAAACTTCTGGCGGAGCAACCCAAGCGCAGCAGCGCGGCATCCCCCCGCTCCAGCCCTGCTCTGGCTGCGGGGTGCGCTGCCCCGGGGCCGGGCGGGCTGGCCGCCCCCCCCATCCCGCCTCCTCTTGAGCATCGCTCCCCGCTGAACGGCTGCTCCCCGCGCCCCGGCCGGGGTGGCGGCTGCGCGGAGGCTGAGCGCAGCGCAGGGCGGCGGGCCGGGCCGGGCCGGGCCGGGCGGGGGAAGGGGCTCCGCGCCGCCGCCGCCGCGATTGGCAGAGCCGCGCAGCGCCGTCCAGGAAACGGCTCGGGTTGCAGCGGGGGGAGTGACCAGGGGAGGGAGGAAGGGAGCCGGCGGAGTGCGCCGGGAGAGGGGAAGGGGGGAGGCAAAAAACCCCTAACCAACCCCCCCAAAAACCCAACCAAAAAAAAAAAAAACCCAACACAAAACCACCACCCACCCGAGGGGGGCTGTCGGCTGACAAAGCTGCGGCGGCTCGGGGCGGGCGGCTGGATGGAGCGGAGCGGGGCCCGCGGCGCTCTGCTCGGCGATGCCCGCGCGGGGGAGGAGGCTGCTGGCGCCGGGCACGGCGGGCTCGCCCCTCTGAGGCGGTAGCCGCTGCAGCCCAGCCAGGGGACGGGACGGGACGCCGGGCCGGCTCCTGCCTCGCCTCGCCACCCCCTGCCTCCCCCAGCCGCGTCCCGCGGGGGATGCGCCCCGCTGCGCCGCTGCGGGTTTGCCAGCCGGCCCCGCCGCGGCCGCCCGCCGAGTGACCGCGGCCGCCCAGGAGTTTCCTCCCCGTCGCGGGGAGCCGCCGCGCCTCAGCCCGCCTGTTGCGGGGCGAGCGGGCCCTTCCCGCCCAGCTTCTCGCTGCAGGTAAGCCGGCACCGGGCAGGGCGGGGGGCGGCGGGGGAAGGTGCGCGGCCCCGCGGGAGCCGGGCGGCTGCGGGCTGCCGGGGAGTCCGCTGCCGCGGGGTCTCGCACCTGGTGCGGGGCGGGCTCTGCCGGTGCGGGACGCGGGGCCGGGCGGCGGCTGCGGCCGGGGGGCGGCTCGGTCCTGCTGTCAGCGGGGAGCGGGGGGCGCCCGAGCAGCGGTCCCAGCCGGTCCCCGCTCCGCAGGGCGCACGGCTGCCCGTGGGGACGGCGCGCAGCGGAGACAGCGGGACGGGCAGCGCGGTGAGAAGGAGAGGCTCGGCCCCGCGGGAGCAGCCCCCGGCCGGGTGCCGCCGGCGGGGGGAGACCGGGGCCGCCCGGAGCTCCGAGGAGCGGGCGGTGCTGCCCCGCGGTGCCCGGGGAGCGCGGCCGCCCGCCCGCAACTGCCCGGTCCGGCACGGGGGGGAGGAGAAACCCTCCACGAAATATATATTTAAATGCAAAACGGCCCCTTCAAACAGGGACCCATTATGCGTTTGGTGTGAAACGCTATCAACATTTAGAACTTCATTGTCTCCTTTGTACCAAATCCCTGTAAATCTTCCACTAGCCTTTACTCATTTTCATCTGAAAAGCCTGTTTGGGCTGAATAGACAGCAATCAGCAGCCTCTGGACTTCTCTCTCTCTCTCTCTCTCTGGAATGTCAATTAAAATGCAGATTTCCAGCACCCCCCCACCCCCCCACCCCCCCATCTCTTGGTGGCAAAAGACTTGAGAAAAATAGGATAGTCCTGGAAAGCAAATGAAAGAAGTTCAAACAATGAAAAAGTACTGAAGCTGCCAGCCGGTTCCCATTAGTCCGCCAGAATTAATGTTTAATAGCTGTGATGCTCAGATTTGCTTGGAGATTGAACTGGGATGAAGAGTCTTGTCAGATATACGAGTGTGTGTATATATATTTAGAGATGCATATATATTTCTGTGTGTTTATGTGCATGTGTATATAAAGCTGTTAGCTTTAAAGCTTCGCGTACCTGGATTTTTCTGATGAAGCTACTGGGCTTTTAGGGCACTCGAGATCTCTTTGTGGAGGGAAGAGCCATATTTCATTCAGATTTTGCTGTTCCCTGCCTAATAGAGAAAGATGCCGAAGAGTTATACAACAAGCAATGTATTGATTTGGTTAACATACTCTACAAATTGTGCTCTCCCTGGGGAGTGATAAACATCTTATAAACAACAATGGAAGTAGATTAAAAAGAACACTGAGCATTGAATTTAATTAATGCCACTGCTGAACAAGTACTACTTGTTTGTGTGTCTGAGTGTGTTTAAACTGAAGTACAGCTCCGAGGAATTTGGTTGGGCTCCCAAACCAGTCTGCTTTCCCATGCTTGTCAGTTTGGCAAAGAAATTTGGGCAGGTATGTGAGGAGGTGAAAATTGACTTGATGAGCGAGTGGCAAGGAGAGCCATCAATCATGGGAGGCTGACAACTCCTCCCCGAAGTGTAGGCTGAGAAGAGAGACAGAGTTCCCTTTCAAGGGGAAAAATAAACACTACGTGTGGCTTTCACTGAGTCTGAGACTCCAGGAGGGATTATGGTATTGTAGTCAGGAAGCCAGAATTGTGGAGGCCAAAAAGCATGCTGGGGCTGTGTTCCAAACATTGAGATAGAGGTACATAATTATCCAGCACAGGAGGTCTTTCCAGAGGCTCGTCCCCCAGCAACTGTGGCGATTCAACTATGAAAAGAATTTGGTTTCATTTCATCTCCGTTAGACTCTGCTTCTTTTGGGAAAGGGCAGTCCTTGAACCCTGGTCGCTGTCGTGGTGGTAAAAAGCAGTTTGGCTCCATGGATGGGTCCAGAGCTCTGATTTTTGCTTTGCTACGCCTTTGCAAGCCACGGGTTTGAATTTTCTGCTGCCCTGCGGATGAAGAGTCCCTTCCTTCTGCTGGCAGATGTTCAGGTGCAGAAGCTGGCAAAAATCTTCAGGTGAGAAGACGCGTGGTCATGTAGCCTTGTGCTGTGCTTCAGGATTTAGGGTGAGGATAGGAACCACAAACGTGTTTGCAGTGGCATTGAATGTAGCTGAAAAATCTGAAACAGCTGAACCGTAAGTGGAATTAATGCTGTTAGTCTGGAATTCTGCTAGCATTCTGGTATGTTTTCTCTTTTCAAAATTATGATTAAATTTTGCATTTATATACATAGCCTCGAATCGGAGTTTACAGGATGGCTTATGGAAGTCAAATCAGTGTTGCACCTGGTCTGTTAATTGGCGTTTCTACCCACTTTATAGCTGGATAAATGGAGCTACAGAGCTGTGGCTGTCAGGCAGCAGGTCGGGTGGTTGACCTGGGTGGTAGCGTCCAGGAGAGCTTGCTCCGGTCCCTCACCAAATCCACATCCATCCCACAGACAGAGCTCTCTTCAGTTCTACACCTGCTCTGTGCTTATTTAAAGAAGTGCTCGGCAAGCTCTTCACAAATGTTTATGCGGTGGTCTGGTGGCGTTTTCACTGGAGATTCAATAGTAGTTGCTAGCTTGCGGTCTGGGATGCTCACATTAGGCTTAATTCTCTAAAGGAGGGACAGAGCTTTGAACTGATACCAGCTGAGGGGTAAAAAAACTTGCCCTAAAGTATTGGAGATTCACCAGAAATACCGTGTATTAATTATTTTCCCCAAGTGCCTTATTTATGTCATCCAAAATCTGTTTCTACCGACTCCGGTAGTTACTGTATATAGTACCCATGATAGAAGATGCCTCAACAGCATTTTTGTCTGTAGCACTGTGATCTTGGTTTGTATGTAGGAGGTAGCAAAAATCTAATAAAATCTGAATAAACTTCTTAATGGCTGGCTTTGTAAAGGGTGGGTATTTGCCCATGTTTCTGTGTAGTATATGCTGAGGTACCATACCACATCCAAATGATAGGGAATTTTGAGAAGTTTGCCTTTGTCTCTACACTCCCTGCCTCTCTTTTTTTTTTTTTTTTTTTCTCTGAAGAGTGAGGGCAGGAGGGAAAAAGAGGTTTTATGTTATTTTTCCCTTCAAGTGCTCTCTAAGCTTCGGTTGCATTTCATCACATCTAAGATGAATCATTGGCCAGATAAGAACAACTGCTGCAGTTACTTGTTTTATCCCTTTGCTGAGGTTTACCGTCTTTTATTTCTGAAGTGGAAAATCAGGTATAATTTTCTGGTTGAGCTGTAAAATCACCCTGTGAGGATGCTCTTCTGACCCTCACCTGTCATCTTAGTGTGGTGGTAGCGCGGTATGCCAGTTGGTTTGGTACCGCTTTGCTTCTCTCTTCTATCAGCCCATGCCTGGATTACCAGTTAACTCAATTTAAATTAGTTTTACTGTGAATAAAGTAGGCTTCCCCCCCCGCCCCCAATGAAATATATCAATAAGCATCAGAGAGAGAGAAAGAGAAGAGAAATGTTTGTGCACACGGTTTAGCGTATATGAATGGAAACTGATGCTGGGGAGGTCTCCTATGAAGCTGCAATTGGTACCATACTTGATACCGATTTTAATTACCTGTAATGCAATGTAACTAGCCAGTGTCCCTGCACAGAGTGGAGCCTTTCCCCTGTACAGGACTCTCAGGCTTTAAGAGGACACTGCACTGAGTCAGAAGTTGGTACATCCATAGTGGAGCTGGAATTCCTGAGGTGAAATAAAAGTTTTGCAGAATATCCAAGTCTAAAGAGTATTTGTCAACTGTTCTTCTTGTGGAAAATTACTGAATTCTTGCAAATTCAGAACTGCCTAGGTGAAGGAATGAAAAACAAGGCAAACTTGCATAAACCTTCAAACAATAAGAATATCATTTGTCTAATTGTGGTAATTTTGTAGCATTACAGGTTATGTGCCTGCACATGTGTGTGCCTCTCGTTTTTTAAAAAACTGTATATTTTTCTGTCAGTAACATAGCTCTCTAAATATGTGCTGAGAAGTGATTTTTGTAAAAACAAGGAGGACTTGGTTACGCCTCAGGTGATGATGGAAACTGCTAACAGAAAATGAAAAGTCACTCACTTTTCACATATTCTTGAAGCTGGAAAACTATTTTTCCCATCCTCCTCCTCCCTTCCCTCTCGCCTCGGCTCTATTTGGGGCTTTCTGAAGCTGTTTTGGTTTGTGTTTTAAGATGTTTTGCTGACAGTGTTAAATCTCTCTCCTCCCCACAGCAGCAGCCGTTGTTCCAAGGGAGGAGGTATTACCCTGGCCGAAGGCACTGCTTTCTCTCCATGCTTCTCTAGAGGTGTTCAGATGGGATTAAAGTCCACATGGAGATATGGAAATGGACCAGGAATTTACTCTAAAAAGATGGTCAGCTGGGATTCGGGTTGCCTTATCTGCCTGGTGGTGGTCA
The DNA here is from genome assembly GCF_023638135.1 of Falco biarmicus. NCBI lineage: Eukaryota > Metazoa > Chordata > Aves > Falconiformes > Falconidae > Falco > Falco biarmicus. The sequence continues at coordinate 50,615,853 of NC_079296.1, read as the reverse complement.
CCATGGCCGGACTTTCCCTGGCTCGACCTTCATTTAATTTAGTAGTTGAAGACACCACGCTGGAACCTGAAGGTAAATCACTCTAGAATCCTTAATTCCGCAAAATAAGTTAATTTTAAGTGCCTGAACATCTGAAATAGAAGTCAACATCTTTGTGCTTTGGTAAATCTAAATCAGGTAGCAGATAAGCCCTCAAGAGTTATGTTTTTTGGTTTTTCCTGCTCACGTGGGGGCTGTGTTCATGCAAGCATGCATTTATTTGATCTTACGCAAGCAAGTGGTGTCAGTGACTTCACTTGGGACTGTCATCACGTATAATCAAAGTGTATGGCTGAAAGTTTTCAGGAATGGGCCTTGAAGGAAGCCAGTCTGGTGCACTTATGTATGTGTTACACGTTGCTGTCTCAACGAACGAAATGGGTGTATTAGCTGCAAGTCCTTGTGACCGTCTTAACCTGAGAAGTTCAGAGGGAAATAAATCCCAATAGTTGACAGTCGTGTGGCCTGAACGCTTTAAAATTTGCCAGGCATTCTGCTAAAACAGTGTTGCAGCTTTATTGGTGTTAGTAATTAGAATAAATTTCCCTATTGCCGTTAATATCTGAGAACACTCAGTACGGCGTCTAGGTTGCCAATTCTGGAGGTGTAAACGTTGAGATCTGAAGAGCAAGGACTGCAATTTATTACTGTGAAAGCAAAAGCTAATTGAGACCTTTACATTGGAAGAGGTGTTTTGATAAAATCTCCTATCTTGAGCCTGCACCTGTTGGTATGTTCTTCTAGGTATAGCTGTTCCTCAAGCTTTGCAGAGTGATTTTCTTCTCTGAAGAGCTAAGGAGGGGCTGCTTTTTTATTGTCATCAGCTGACTGTATTTAAGAATGATTTTGCTGTGTTGTGTAAGGTCTTGCCTGCTCTCTGAGCACCTCGGGGGTGAAAGCGAGGCTTTCTTCATCGGGTTTTATCAGCCCTTTGGAGGACTGATTATATTTCTAATAACTCAACTGTCAGTCCGTAGAGCATTTCTGATCTGGCAAGCTTGCTGGAGAGAATTTGGCCTTTACACATTCTGCTGTTCATGACCACGGATACTGCTTTGGTTTTATTTAATAAATTTTCACGCAAAACTTACTTGTTTCTATCCACTGCCTCTAAAAATAGACATCACCAGCTAACACATTTTTAGAATCCGTTCCAAGTACATTTTTATTGATGGCAGGGGATGAACTATTTAGAGACGATGAGCCCTCCTCCCTAGCAAGCATTCCTGAAAAAAATTAACAAAGTATAGCAATATTGTCATCTGTCAGCCACAGAGACTGCTGATAGCAAAGATGTGGGGTTTTTTTTCTTTTGAAGGTTTTGAGAATTAAAAAGAAAAAAAGCCCAGCTCTCATTGCCACTTACTGTATGATTTGTTAATTGCACATCTGGTGCCTTTTTGGCTTTTCAGAGGAATGACAAAACCATGAATAATTTTGGTTTCAGAGTAGCTGTTTGTAGTGAGGTCCCCTAGTTTTAGGGTTAAATCAGAAAGAATGTGATAGCATGATTGGTGGAGGATTTTACAGGCTGAAAAGTCACATTTTTTGAATGATGCCCAATAATTTTTCACCTTTTCAGGGAAAGAATAGCTTTTATGATTGTAAAATGTTTCTTCTACAGTGAATATCTAGGGAGTGGAATCTGGGTTCTGTCAGAGTAAACTGTTAAAAAGGATTTAAAACTTCTTCCCTGGGCAGACATGTTATTGACATGAAAAAATTTTAGATGTGAGAACCTGAATCATTACCAGAAACTAGAAGAAAACCCCACCAAAAAATGCTTCTAAGTTAATAGTATAATAAGAGCTTTTATGCTGTGGAATACAGGGAATTGTGTGGGATTTATATCTGAGATTTGGGAAATAAAACCTCCTTTATGTACTTCATTAAACCCCTTTAAAAAAAAAAAAAACCCACAAGTTTTTACACAATCACCTTCTCTGGGTTCCATCACTGCCACCCACAAGCTCTCCAAACTGAAAACAAAACAAAAAACCTTTCCAAAAATCTCTTCAAAGACAAAGCAGACTTCTTTTTTTAATTTAGTGAATGCCAAACATTTTAGCCACAGCTAATTGGGGGGGGGGGGGGGGGGATGGGGTGTCAGGTGTTCTGATAATGTAAATTTTCAATAGAGCTGCTGACGGTGCAGTCATTAGAGTGATGACATTTCATACCAGCTGAGAAGGTCGACAGGGCCATGACCTTTGGTGACACATGTTGATCTGTTCCTTAGTCTTCCTTCATGGACATGCCCTAAATCTTGTCTTTTTTTTTTTTTTTTGATATTGGTGCTTTTATTGTTACTGTTTATTGTCTTGGCGACTCAGAATATTCAGCAAGCTGTATGCAGTGTTAACAGGAGTTGAGACTGTGGCTTTTTCATTCCTTTGCAATAGAGAATATGCTCTTGCCTGTTAGCTAGACATAACTTCAGGGACATTTGCAACTGTTTTCCTCAGAGTATCTGGTTAACTATGTACTTTAGTATGAGCAGTATTTATCTGGTAGGGGGATGGGCTGTATGGATATGGGCAGGACGTGTGCAAGATGCTGTCAGGCATCGAGGGTACCTTTGGTTATTTGCAGTCATTCTGGTCTCTTTGGTAGCACGCTTCTCTTCGTGCTTTTACAGAACACTGGACGTGTGGAGCTCTCAATCTCATCTGTGGCCATCAGATTTTACTCTGATATATATGAAAGTAGTTACACTGAAAAATGGTACCTTGAGTCGTTGTAAATTATAATGTCGAAATTGGTCTCACGGGTGCTTGCTGAGGGCTGGATCCTCGGCATGGGTGTTACTGGTCATGGCGGTGGTATAATTGGAGGCTGTCCAGCGGTGTAAGCAGAAACAGGACCTGTGGAGTGAGTTTGGAGACTGTCAGCTCTCAAATTGTATCTTGCATCAAGTGTTTATGTATATGTCTTTTCTCCTAGGAATATGAAGACTTTCTGCTTTTAAATATTTAGAAATAAAGCCTACCCCAGTGTGTACAAAGGAGTCATTCTTTTTCTGGGTAGCCGGGCTGTGAAGGCCTTTGATGATAGCCAACATTTCAAAAGGGCTCTGACCGCACACATAGGTTGAAGGGTTACTTTGTGAACTGAATAATTAGTTTAGACATACATTTGATAAATAGCAAGCTCTCCCTTGACCTCCTCTTGCCCAAGCTGTGTGTTATCGTTCTGCTGGGTAGCTAATTTTGTCTCTTCCCCACTTGCAGTGCCTTGACGCTGTCCTTGGAGCACCCACTCGGAGCCCTGGCCTGGTGCAGTAACAATGTGTTTCAGTTCTGTTAATTTAGGTCAAATTTCAAAGGACTAATTTAAGCTTTCCACAAGGGACAGCCCAATTCTGTGTCCTGTGACAAACACAGTAGTGCAAAATT